>NC_059340.1:29844084-30180959 GCF_018350155.1 Leopardus geoffroyi | reverse complement strand
CTCCCTCTCTAACCATTTTTTTTTCTTACCCTCCCCCATGGTCTTCTGTTAAGTTTCTCAGGATCCCCATAGGAGTGGAAACATATGAAATCTGTCCTTCTCTGTATAACTTATTTCACTTAGCATAACACTCTCGAGTCCCATCCATGTTGCTACAAAAGGCCCTATTTCGTTCTTTCTCATTGCCACGTAGTATTCCATTGTGTATATAAACCATAATTTCTTTATCCATTCGTCAGTTGATGGGCATTTAGGCTCTTTCCATAATTTAGCTATTGTTGAGAGTGCTGCTGTAAACATTGGGGTACAAGTGCCCCTATGCATCAGCACTCCTGTATCCCTTGGGTAAATTCCTAGCAGTGCTACTGCTGGGTCATAGGGTAGGTCTATTTTTAATTTTTTGAGGAATCTCCACACTGTTTTCCAGAGTGGCTGCACCAGTTTGCATTCCCACCAATGGTGTAAGAGGGTTCCCGTTTCTCCACATCCTCTCCAGCGTGTATAGTCTCCTGTTTTGTTCATTTTAGCCACTCTGACTGGCGTGAGGTGATATCTGAATGTGGTTTTGATTTGTATTTCCCTGATGAGGAGCGACGTTGAACATCTTTTCATGTGCCTGTTGGCCATCGGGATGTCTTCTTTAGAGAAGTGTCTATTCATGTTTTCTGCCCATTTCTTCACTGGATTATTTGTTTTTCGGGTGTGGAGTATGGTGAGCTCTTTATAGATTTTGGATACTAGCCCTTTGTCTGATATGTCATTTGCAGATATCTTTTCCCATTCTGTTGGTTGACTTTTAGTTTTGTTGGTTGTTTCCTTTGCAGTGCAGAAGCTTTTTATCTTCATGAGGTCCCAATAGTTCGTTTTTGCTTTTAATTCCATTGCCCTTGGGGATGTGTCAAGTAAGAAATTGCTGCGGCTGAGGTCAGAGAGGTTTTTCCCTGCTTTCTCCTCTAGGATTTTGATGGTTTCCTGTCTCACATTCAGGTCCTTTATCCATTTTGAGTTTGTTTTTGTGAATGGTGTAAGAATGTGGTCTAGTTTCATCCTTCTGCATGTTGCTGTCCAGTTCTCCCGGCACCATTTGTTAAAGAGACTGTCTTTTTTTCATTGGATATTCTTTCCTGCTTTGTCAAAGATTAGTTGGCCATACATTTGTGGGTCTACTTTTGCGGTTTCTATTTTATTCCATTGGTCTATGTGTCTGTTTTTGTGCCAATACCATGCTGTCTTGATGATTACATCTTTATAGTAGAAGCTAAAATCTGGGATTGTGATGCCACCAGCTTTGGTCTTCTTCTTCTTCAAAATTACTTTGGCTATTGGGGGCCTTTTGTGGTTCCGTACAAATTTTAGGATTGCTTGTTCTAGCTTCGAGAAGAATGCTGGTGCAATTTTGAGTGGGATTGCATTGAATGTGTAGATAGCTTTGGGTAGTATTGACATTTTGACAATATTTATTCTTCCAATCCATGAGCAGGGAATGTCTTTCCATTTCTTTATATCTTCTTCAATTACCTTCATAAGTTTTCTATAGTTTTCAGCATACAGATCTTTTACATCTTTGGTTAGATTTATTCCTAGGTATTTTATGCTTCTTGGTGCAATTGTGAATGGGATCGGTTTCTTTTTGTCTTTCTGTTGCTTCATTGTTAGTGTATCAGAATGCAACTGATTTCTGTACATTGATTTTGTATCCTGCAACTTTGCTGAATTCATGTATCAGTTCTAGCAGACTTTTGGTGGAGTCTGTCGGATTTTCCGTGTATAGTATCATGTCATCTGCAAAAAGTGAAAGCTTAACTTCATCTCTGCCAATTTTGATGCTTTTGATTTCCTTTTGTTGTCTGATTGCTGATGCTAGAACTTCCAACACTATGTGAACAGCAGTGAGAGTGGACATCCCTGTCATGTTCCTGATCTCAGGGAGAAGGCTGTCAGTTTTTCCCCATTGAGGATGATATTAGCTGTGGGCTTTTCATAAATGGCTTTTATGATGTTTAAGTATGTTCCTTCTATCCTGACTTTCTCAAGGGTTTTTATTAAGAAAGGATGCTGAATTTTGTCAAATGCTTTTTCTGCATCGATTGACAGGATCATGTGGTTCTTATCTTTTCTTTTATTAATGCGATGTATCACATTGATTGATTTGTGAATGTTGAACCAGCCCTGCAGCCCAGGAATGAGTCCCACTTGATCATGGTGAATAATTCTTTTTATATGCTGTTGAATTCGATTTGCTAGTATCTTATTGAGAATTTTTGCATCTGTATTCATCAGGGATATTGGCCTGTAGTTCTCTTTTTTTACTGGGTCTCTGTCTGGTTTAGGAATCAAAGTAATGCTGGCTTCATAGAATGAGTCTGGAAGTTTTCCTTCCCTTTCTATTTTTTGGAATAGCTTGAGGAGGATAGGTATTATCTCTGCTTTAAATGTCTGGTAGTATTCCCCTGGGAAGCCATCTGGTCCTGGACTCTTATTTGTTGGGAGATTTTTGATAACCGATTCAATTTCTTCGCTGGTTATGGGTCTGTTCAAGCTTTCTATTTCCTCCTGATTGAGTTTGGGAAGTGTGTGGGTGTTTAGGAATTTGTCCATTTCTTCCAGGTTGTCCAGTTTGTTGGCATATAATTTTTCATAGTATTCCCTGATAATTGCTTGTATCTCTGAGGGATTGGTTGTAATAATTCCATTTTCATTCATGATTTTATCTATTTGGGTCATCTCCCTTTTCTTTTTGAGAAACCTGGCTAAACATTTATCAATTTGTTTATTTTTTCAAAAAACCAACTCTTGGTTTCATTGATCTGCTCTACAGTTTTTATAGATTCTATATTGTTTATTTCTGCTCTGATCTTTATTATTTCTCTTCTTCTGCTGGATTTGGGGTGTCTTTGCTGTTCTGCTTCTATTTCCTTTAGGTGTGCTGTTAGATTTTGTATTTGGGATTTTTCTTGTTTCTTGAGATAGGCCTGGATTGCAATGTATTTTCCTCTCAGGACTGCCTTCGCTGCATCCCAAAGCGTTTGGATTGTTGTATTTTCATTTTCATTTGTTTCCATATATTTTTAAATTTCTTCTCTAATTGCCTGGTTGACCCATTCATTCTTTAGTAGGGTGTTCTTTAACCTCCATGCTTTTGGAGGTTTTCCAGACTTTTTCTTGTGGTTGATTTCAAGCTTCTTCGCTTTGTGGTCTGAAAGTATGCATGGTATGATCTCAATTCTTGTATACTTATGAAGGGCTGTTTTGTGACCCAGTATGTGATCTATCTTGGAGAAGGTTCCATGTGCACTTGAGAAGAAAGTATATTTTGTTGCTTTGGGATGCAGAGTTCTAAATATATCTATCAAGTCCATCTGATCCAATGTATCATTCAGGGCCCTTATTTCTTTATTGGTCCTGTGTCTCGATGATCTATCCAGTGTTGTAAGTGGACTATTAAAGTCCCCTGCAATTACCACATTCTTATCAATAAGATTGCTTTTGTTTGTGATTGTTTTATATATTTGGGGGCTCCCGTATTCGGTGCATAGATATTTATAATTGTTAGCTCTTCCTGATGGATAGATCCTGTAATTATTATATAATGCCCTTCTTCATCTCTTGTTACAGCCTTTAATTTGAAGTCTAGTTTGTCTGATATAAGTATGGCTGCTCCAGCTTTCTTTTGACTTCCAGTAGCATGATAGATGGTTCTCCATCCCCTCACTTTCAATCTGAAGGTGTCCTCAGGTCTAAAATGAGTCTCTTATAGACAGCAAATAGATGGGTCTTGTTTTTTTATCCATTCTGATACCCTCTGTCTTTTGGTTGGGGCATTTAGTTCATTTACATTCGGTGTTCTTATTGAAAGATACTGGTTTAGAGTCATTGTGATGTCTCTAGGTTTCATGCTTGCAGTGATGTCTCTGGTACTTGGTCTCACAGGATCCCCCCTTAGGATCTCTTGTAGGGCTGGTTTAGTGGTGATGAATTCCTTCAGTTTTTGTTTTTTGGGGAAGACCTTTATCTCTCCTTCTATTCTAAATGGCAGACTTGCTGGATAAAGGATTCTCGGCTGCATATTTTTTCTGTTCATCACATTGAAGATTTCCTGACATTCCTTTCTGGCCTGCCAAGTTTCAGTAGACACATAGTCACAAGTCTTATCGGTCTCCCTTTATATGTTAGAGCATGTTTATCCCTAGCTGCTTTCAGAATTCTCTCTTTATTCTTATATTTTGCCAGTTTCACTATGATATGTCGTGCAGAAGATCGATTCAAGTTACATCTGAAGGAAGTTCTCTGTGTCTCTTGGATTTCAGTGTCTTTTTCCTTCCCCAGATCAGGGAAGTTCTCAGCTATTATTTCTTCAAGTACACCTTCAGCACCTTTCCCTCTCTCTTCCTCCTCTGGAATCCCAATTATGCGTACATTATTTCGTTTAATTATGTCACTTAGTTCTCTAAGTCTCCCCTCATACTCCTGGATTTTTTTTTATCTCTCTTTTTCTCAGCTTCTTCTTTTTCCATAATTTTATCTTCTAATTCACCTCTTCTCTCCTCTGCCTCTTCAATCCGAGCCTGTGGTCGCCTCCATTTTATTTTGTAGCTCATTTATAGCATTTTTTAGCTCCTCCTGTTTCTTAGTCCCTTGATCTCTGTAGTAATAGATTCTCTGCTGTCCTCTATACTTTTTTCAAACCCAGCGATTAATTTCATGACTATTATTTTAAATTCATTTTCTGCTATATTGCTTAAATCGTTTTTGATCAGATCGTTAGCTGTCGCTACTTCCTGGAGTTTCTTTTGAGGAGAATTCCTCCGTTTCGTCATTTTGGATAGTCCCTGGAGTGGCAGGGAACTGCAGGGCTCTTTCTGTGTGCTGTCTGGAGTAACTTGCATTGGTGGGCGGGGCCGCAGTCAGACCTGTTGTCTGCCCCCAGCCCACCACTGGGGCCACAGTCCGACTGGTGTGTACCTTATCTTCCCCTCTCCCAGGGGCAGGACTCACTGTGGAGTGGTGTGGCCTCTGTCTGGGCTGCTTGCACACTGCCAGGCTTGTGGTGCTACTTCATTGGGATCTGGCGTATTAGCCAAGGTGGATCTGCAAGGTGCACAGGGGCGGGAGGAGTAGGCTCAGCTGGCTTTGCCTTAGGTGGTCTGCTTTGGGAGGGGCCCTGCAGCACCGGGTGGGAGGCAGACCCTTCAGAGGGATGGATCTGCAGAAGCACAGCGTTGTGTGTTTGCGCGGTGCAAGCAAGTTCCGTGAGGGGAACTGGTTCCTTTTGGGATTTTGGCTGATGGATGGGCAAGGGAGAAGGCCCTTCCCAGCGCCTTTGTTCCCCGCCAAGCTGAGCTCTGTCCTCCGGGGCTCAACAACTCTCCCTCCCGCTCTCCGAGCAGAGCTGTTGACTTATAACATTCCAGATGTTAAGTCCCACTGGCTGTCAGAACACACTCCATCCCGCCCCTCTGCTTTTGCAAATCAGACTCGGGGGCTCTGCCTTGCCCGGCCGGCTGCCCCTCCACCACCCCCGCTCCCTCCTGCCAGTCCGTGTAGGGCGCACCACCTCTCCGCCCTTCCTATCCTCTTCCGTGGGCCTCTCATCTACGCTTGGCTCCGGAGAGTCCGTTCTGCTCCTCTTCTGGTGGTTATCTGGGTAAATTCGGCAGATGTGGGTGGAACCTAAGCAATCAGCAGGACGTGGTGAGCCCAGCGTCCTTTGCCACCTTCTTCTCCGGGGTTATCTGTTGTGTTGTGCTTTGACCTGGTGCCAGATAATTGTTGGGTTAGTTTCATTTTGGAATGAAGTTCCACTATAATATGGGTATTAACTCCATATTCATTCATTCTGTCAGTTATAGACACATTAATCTTTTATCACACTTTCTCTAGTTAGAGCTAAATGAGAGCTTTACTTTCACAACTAAATTATGACCCAGTGAAAGAATCCATTCTAATGCTGTTTCTTTAACATCTCAGTTAGAGACTTCTGGACGGAGAATGCTTTTTTGTGTTTGATGTTAGATTTCAGTTTCAAAAGAAAATTAAGCAGTTAAGTGGATATTGGGTGACAGCTTACAAATTTGGTAGTAGGTTGTGGGAATAGTCTATACTCCATCAAAAATTTTCATGGATATTAACTTAACAATTTTTGAACACTTATTCTTCTCCTTTTGCTACATTTTCTGAAGATTTTTCTTAGCTTATAATTTTCTTAATTTGGAGGAATGTGTGGGAGTTTAAGGTGATCATAATGTCAAGGAATAATAGGTTGAACAAAATTCTTCAACATGAAGAAAAAATAATATTGCATGAAAATATTTTAAAATCTTGTGCCTAAAGGATCTTCCAAATCATTAGCACTAATGTTCAGAGTTTGCACTTCTTGCCCTTATAAGGACAGTATGTTACCCCAGTATCTTCGAGTTAGTTTACTGTGAACATATTTTATTTTATGTGAATAAATAATTTGAAATGAAATTCATAGTGTTGAAAGAAACTTGGGAGCCGTGTTTTAATATTCTGTGGTGAAACAAGTCATTTTCCATGCAAATGTACCTACCTAACACATCTTTTTGGAGGTTTATTTTATTTGATGTTTATGTAGCCATTTCAGCCTTCTCAGGCTTCTTGTTTGCATGATCTGCCTTTTTCTATCTACTTACCTCCATCCTATTTATATTTTCGTATTTAAAGTATGCCACTTATAGGCATATGTTTTTACACTTTTATAATCCATTCTGTCAGTCTCTTTTATTCATAATGTTTAGTCCATGTACATTTAATATAGCTGTTGATAACATAGGATTTTGTTCTATTTTACTATTCTTGTTTGTCCCATCTCTCTCTCTCTCTCTCTCTCTCTCTCTTTTTTCCCCTCTACTTCTTCTGTTTAGGATAATTGAGTATTTTGGGAATTCCTTTTTAATTTCCCTATTCGCATATTTTTATGGTTGCTCTGGGAATTACCATAAATAACCTTAACTTCTCAGGTTACTTCAAGTTAAAATTGTACATCTTTCTTATAATGTATAGAAATGTAATAATGTCATAGTTATCCTTCCCCATCTTTTGTGCTACCATTGTCATATACAGTAAAACCTTGGATTACAAGTAACTTGTTCTGAGAGTGTTGTGCAAGATGAGCAAACATAATAAATTTTAACTTGATAAACAACAGTGTCTTGCATTTCGAGTCGTATATGATGCTGAACATCACATGATCACAACTGGGCCAATGGTTCTTGAAATAGGCTTTGATATATGAGTGCTTTGGATTACATGTTTCCAAAACAAATTATGCTTGCAAACCAAGGTTTTACTGTATGGTACAAATACATACATTATAGTTCCCATAACATAGTGTTATATAAATGCTACTTTGATTAGTAATAGTTAAGAAAGCAAGAGGAAAAACTAGTCTTTGGTTTTTATCTACATGTTTACTATTTCTAATGCTTTTCATTCCTCAGACCCAAGTTTCTATCTGGCATCACTTCCCTAAGGCCTGAAGAAATTCTTAGCATTTCTTGTAGTGTGTGTCTGCTGACAATTTTGCCTTTATTATTAAAGGATATTTTTGTTGGATACGGAATTCTGGGTGGACAGTTGTAGACTCTGGATTCTGTGAGGTTCCATCTTAACAATATTGTTTTATTTAGCAATTAACTTTGGTGAACTTATTTTTGCAAACTCCCTTTCCTGTGGTGAGCAGCAACTGAAATCTCAATTCTGTTGTTTGTTTGTTTGTTTGTTTTTTATTTGTTTTTTTCCTTAGCTGGACTTTTGGGAGTCTGTCTGCATGTGCATCATTTAGGGGTCACCCAGAGACTTGAGCAGAGTTTATACACAGGATTTAGGGACTTCTCTTTTGAGGCTCTTTCTTTTTGGGGAACTAAATACAGAGTCAAGAAGTAGATCCACATACACATGGTCAGTTGATTTGCAATAAAGGTGCAAAGGCAATTTAGTGGAGAAAAGATAACCTTTTCAACAAATGGTATTTGAACAGTCATATATCTTTATGCCAAGAACAAAAAACTTTGATTCATATCTCATAGCATATACAAAAATTAATTCAGAATGAATTGTAGACTTTAAAACACAAAACTATGAAATGTCTATAAGAAAACATAGGCGATAATCTTTGTAACCTTGGATTAATCATAGGTTTCTTGGCAACAACACTAAAACACTAAAACATGATTCAGAAAAGAAAAAAATGATAGGTCAGACTTAATCAAATTTAAAAAAAAATTGCTTTTTACAAAGCACTGTTAAGAAAATAAAACAATAAGCTGTAGACTGGGAGAAAATATTTGCAAATCACATATCCAATAAAAGACTTTTGTCCAGAATATATAAAGAGCTCTCAAAACAATAATAAGAAAATAGCCACCTCATTTTAAAAATGAACAAAAGATGGGGCATCTGGGTGGCTCATTCAGTTAAGTGTCCAACTCTTGATTTTAGCTCAGGTCATGGTCTTATGATTTGTGAGTTCAAGTCCCCCATTGGGCTCCATGTTGACAGTACAGAGCCTGCTTGTGATTCTCTCTCTCTGTCCCTTCCCTGTGTGTTCTCTCTCTCTCTCTCGTTCTCAAAATATATAAATAAGTTTTTTTTAATGAACAAAATATTTAACCAAAGAAGATATGCAGATGACAAATAAACACATTAAAAGATGCTCAACATCACTAGGGAAATACAAATGAAAACCACACTGATAAAGAGGGCTCAAGATGGTAGCATAGGAAGATTCTAAACTTCCCTCTTCGCACAGACACAACAGATTTACAGCTACATGTGGAGTAATTTTCCTCTGAAAAGGACCTGAGAATAAGATAGACAGTGGCCTCCACAACAAAAGGTGAAAGAGACGCATCAACAAGGGAAGGAGAGGCAGTCAGACAGGGTGACCTCACAGCAGGAGGGATTTCCTCAAATATGGAATACTCCCTCAAAGAATTGAAGGATTGTGCCTCACACCGGATATGCCAACCCTGGGAACTAGTACCAGAAAGATGAGCCCCCAAAATGTCTGTGTTTGAAAATCAATGGGAATTAAGACCAGGAGAATCATAGAACTATAGGGAATGGAGATCCCTTTCTTAAAGGGCTTGTATACAAACCCATTCACTCTGAGATCCAGCACAAAAGCAACAGGTTGAAAAGCATCTAGACCTTAAATGAGGGACATCCCTTTACTAATTTAAAAGCAGCTGTTGGAGAGGCAGGAATTTGCAGGAACTTTATCTGGGGTCAGAAGTATTAGTAGATGCCATTTTTGTGATCTCATCCTAACTTGCTGGTGACTGAGCTGATTGGTGCTATTTTTGGTGCCCTCTCTCTAGCTTCCTAGCACCAGAGGGTGTGCTCTTCGCCACCCCATGTTGTAACTGGCCTGGGCAAGTGCCCCATGCCCCACCCACCCTGCTCAGCATCTTAGCAGCAACAGGATTGGGTGAGCTCCCTGAGCCCCCACCCACCTCACACAATGACCAAAGCCACAACCAGGAAGAACAAGCAACTCAAACCCCTCTTTCCCTGTGCAGTGCTAGAACCACAATTGGGACAACCAGGGCAACCAGGCCGGGTGAGTGCCCTGAGCCCCACCCTTCACACACAGCAGCCACATCCCTAAAACAATGGCAGGCACTCACAACCCATGCAAGAAACACACACAGAGTGCCTGATTCTGGTAGCCAGGGGAGGTTGTGCATCTGGGCCACACAGGAAAGCTCCTGCACAAGACCAATCTTTGAGTACTCAGGAAGGTAACTGTTTTGCTTAATGCATATAGAGAGAGAGACAGGCAAAATAAGGAAACAGAGGGGTATGTTCCAAACCAAAGAACAAGGCAAATCCCCAGAAAGAGACCTTAATAGAACAGAGATAGAGATAAGTAACCTGCCTGAGAAAGAGTTCAAAGTAATGGTCATAGAGATGCTCACTGATCTCAGAAGAGGGTATGAACACAGAGAAAACGTCAACAAATAAATAGAAAATACAAGAAACTACCAAACAGAAGTTATAGTAGAACTGAAAAAATATACCAGAGTTGTTCAACATCAGAGTAGATGAAATAGAAGTACGACTGTGTGGACTGGAAGGCAAAGCATTGGAAAACATCCAGACAGAGCAGCAAAATTAAGAAAGGAATTTTAAAAAGTGAGGATACCTTAATGGATCTCTGAGACAACCTCATGCATACTAACATTCACACTGTAAGGGTTCTAGAAGGAGAAGAAAGAGAAAAGACTAAACAAATTATTTGAAGAAATAAGGGGTGAAAACGTCCTTAATCTGGGGATGGAAACAAATAGCTAGGTCCAGGAATTCCACAGAGTTCCAGATGAGATGAAACCAAAAAGAAAAATAACTGGCACACATTATAATTAACATGGTAAAAGTTAAGGATAGAGAGAATCTTAAAGACAGCAAGAGAAAAAGCAACATCTTACATCCACGGGAAACCCCATAAGGCTATCAGCAGATTTTTCACCAGAAACTTGACAGGCCCTAAGCGAGTGACATGAGACATTCAAAGTACTGAAAAGAAAAAACTGCCAACCAAGAAGGAGCGATTGAGAGGATTGCAGAAAAGGGAAACCTAAAGGAATTCATCACCACTAAACCAAGCTTGTAGGAAATGTTAAAGGGACTTCTCTAAATTCTGAAGCAAAGTCACTAATTAATAATAAGAAAATGTATAAAAGTAAAAATCCTACCAGAAAAGGTAAATAAATAATAAAGGTAGTAGATCAGCCACTTAGAAAAGCAAGTATGAAAGGTAAAAGACAACAGTAGTTTAATTAAAATTACAATAATTAGTTAAGGAATATGTAAAATAAAAATGTAAAATGTGATATCAAATATATAAAACATGGAGTGGAAACTAAAATTACAAAGCTTTGGAATGCAATTAAAATTAAGTTATTATCGACTTAATAAGAGAGACTGTGTATACATGAGATGTGTGTAAATCTTGTAACCACAAAGAAGAAACATAAGTACACAAAAGGATAAAGGAATAAAACCACATAAAGAAAATAAAGCACAGGGAGGAGGGAGAGAAGAAAAAAAGAACAGAGAGGAACTTCAGAAACAACCAGAAAACAGTGAACAAAATGACAGTAAGAACATACTTAGTAATAATTGCTTTAAATGTAAGTGGTCTAAATGCACCAGTCAAAAGACATAGGATGGCTGAATGGATAAGAAAGAACAGGAATTTTCTATATATTGCCAATAGGAGACTCACTTCAAATGTAAAGACATACACAGACTGAAAATAAAGGGTTAGAAAAAGATATATACCATGCAAATGGAAATGAAATGGAGTAGCTATAGTTATATCAGACAAAATAGACTTTAAAACAAACACTGTAAGAAAAGACAAAGAAGGGTATCACATAGTGATAAAGAAGTAAATCCAACAAGAGGATATTACATTTGTAAAAATGTATGGACCCAATATAGGAGGACCTAAATATATAGATCAAATATTAACAGAAGTAAAAGAAGAAATAGCAATACAGTAATAGTAGAGAACTTTATTTTTTTCTTTTTAATTTTTTATTTTATTTCTAGTTAAAATGCAGTGTTGTATTAGTTCAGGTATATAATATAGTGATGCAGCAATTCCATACATCACTCAGTGCTCTGTAATCACAAATGCATTCTGTAATCAGTAGTAGGGGTCTTTAATACCTCTTTTATCAGTGGATAGATCATCCAGACAGAAAAGCATTAAGGAAAAAGTGGCCCTGAGTGACGCATTAGACCAGATGGGCTTAATAGATACATGCAAAACATTCCTTCCAAAACCTAAATACACATTCTTTTGAAGTACACATGGAACATTCTCCAGGATAGATCACATGTTAAGCTACAAAACAAGTCTCAGTAAAGTTAAGAAGATTGAAATCCTATCAAGTATCTTTTCCAACCACAGTGGCATGAAACTAGAAGTCAGTTATGTGAAGAAAACTGGAAAAAAACCACAAACACATGGAGACTAAACAACATGCTGTTAAATAACCAATAGGTCAATGAGGAATCAAAAAAATACCTGTAGACAAATGAAAATGGGAACGCAGTATTCCAAACTCTTTGGGGTGCAGCAAAAACTGTTCTAAGAGGGACTTTTATAGTGATACAAGCCTACCTCAAGAAACAAGAAAGGGGCACCTGGGTGGCTCAGTCAGTTGAGTGTCCGACTTCAGCTCAGGTCACAATCTTGCGGTCCATGAGTTCGAGCCCCGCGTCAGGCTCTGGGCTGATGACCCAGAGCCTGGAGCCTGCTTCCGATTCTGTGTCTCCCTCTCTCTCTGCCCCTTCCCCGTTCATGCTCTGTCTCTCTCTGTCTGAAAAATAAATACATGTTAAAAAAATTTTTTTTTAAAAAGAAACAAGAAAAATATCAAATAAACAATCTAACTTTACATTTAAAGGAACTAGAAAAAGAAGCCCAAAGTTAATAGAAGGAAGGAAATAATACCGATCAGAGTGTTAGTGGGGGAATGAAATACATCCACACACGTGTGAAAAGTTTAATGAAACTAAGAGCTAGTTCTTTAAAAAGATAAACAAAATCAACAAACCTTTAGCCAGACTCCTCAAGAAAAAATAGAGGATGGCCCAAATAAATAAAATCAGAAATGAAAAAGAAGAAATTGCAACCTATACCACAGAAATACTAGAGTTCATAAGTAAATACCGTGTACAGTTATATGCTGACAGATTAGAAGAAATGGATAAGTTCCTGGAAACATGGAGTCTTCTAAGATTGAATCATGAAGATACAGAAAATCTGAATAGACCAATTATTAAAATGAAATTTGAATCAGTAATCAAAACACTACAAACAAACAAAAGTCCAAGTGCAGATGGCTTCACAGGTGAATTCTACCAAACATTTAAACTATCCCAGAAATTATAATGAAAAATTGAAGATGAAGAAATACTTCCAAATTTATTTTACAAGGCCAGCATTACTCTGATACCAAAACCAGACAAAGACACCATCATAAAAAAGAAAATTACACCCCTAATAAACACAGATGCCAAAATTATCAGCAAAATATTAGCAAACTGAACTCATCAAAAACATTGAAAGAGATCATACACTGGAATCAAATGGAATTCATTCCAGGGATATAAAGATGGTTTAACATCTGCAAATCACTCAACATGATACAACACATTAATAAAATGAAGAATAAAAATTATATAATCTCAGGGCGCCTGAATGGCTCAGTCAGTTAAACGTCCACCTCTTGATTTCGGCTCAGGTCATGATCTCATGATTCGTGGGAGTGAGCCTCACGTTGGGCTCTGCACTCACAGCACAGACCTTGCTTGGGTTTCTCTTTCTGCTCTTCCCCTGCTTGTGCTAGCACTCTCTCTCTCTCAGAATAAATAAAATAAACATTAAAAATATATATTATCATCTCAATAGGCACAGCAAAAATATTTGACAAAATTCAATATCCATTTATGATAAAAGCTCTCTAGTGGGTAGGGAGGGCCTGTACTCAATAAAGGTCATTTATGACAGACAAACAGCTAACATACTCAGTGGATGAAAAGATGCAAAGTTTTTCTCTAAGATCAGAAACGAGACAAGGATTCCCACTCTTGACAGTTTTATCCATCGTAGTATTCAAAATCCTAGCCACGGCCATCAGACAAGAAAAAGAAAGAAAAACATCCAAATTGGAAAAGAAGAAGTAAAGCTGTTACTATTTGCAGGCAACGTGATACCATATACAGAAAACCTTAAAGAGTCCACCAAAAATTTATTAGAGCTAATAAATGAATTCAGTTAAAGTTACAGGATACAAAATTAATACACAGAAATTTGTTGCATTTCTGCATACTAATAATGAATTGTTGGAAAGAGAAATTAAGACAATCTCAATTACACTTGCATCAAAAACAATAAAATACCTAGAAATAAATTTAACCAAGAAAGTGAAAGACCTATACTCTGAAAACTATAAAACACTGATGAAAGAAATTGAAGATAACATAAATAAATGAAAAGATATGCTGTGCTTTTGGGTTGGTAGAGTTAATGTTTTTTCACAGAAGTGGAACAAATCCTAAAATTTGCACAGAACCACAAAAGACCCAAAACAGCCAAAGCAGGCTTGGGAAAGAAGAACAAAGTTTGAGGTATCATGCTCTGAAATTTGAAACTGTACTGTAAAGCTATAGTAATCAAAACAATATGGCACTTGAACGAAAACAGACACATAGATCAGTGGAACAGAATGGAGAGCCCAGAAATAAACCCACACCTATGAGATCAAGTAACTTATGACAAATGAGGCAAGAACATACAATGGGGAGACGACCATCTTTTCAATAAGTGGTGTTAGGAAAATTGGACAGCTACATGCAAAAGAATGAAATTGTGGACTGCTTTCTTACACCATGCACAAAAATAAACTCGAAATGGATTAAGACCTGAAACCTTAAAACTCCTAGACAAAGCAAAGGCAGTAAGACATCATTCTTAGCAATGTTTTTTTGGATACGTCTCCTCAAGCACGGGTATCAAAACCAGAAATAAACGACTGGGACCACATCAGCTAAAAAGCTTTTGCAGGGTGAAGGAAACCATTAACAAAATGAAAATGCAGCCTACTGAATGCAAGAAGATGATTGCAAACCATATATCTGATAAGGAGTTGATATCCAAAATACATCAACAACCATATGTCACAAATCATAACAACAACAGCAAAACAACCCGATTAAAAAACCGACAGAGGACTTGAATAGATATTTTTCCAAAGACAGCATACAGATGGCCAACAAGCACATGAAAACATGCTGAACATCACTAATCATCACAGATATGTAAATCAAAAGCAGTGAGGTGCTACCTCATACCAGCCAGAATGGCTGTTATCAAAAAGACAAGAAATAACACGTGTTGCTGAGGATGTGAGGAAAAGGAAACCCTTGTGCGCTCTTGGTAGGAATGTAAATTAGTGCAGCCGCTATGGAAACAATTTGGAGGTTCCTCAAAAAATAATAAATAGAATTACTATGTGATCTAGGAATTCCACTTCTGGGTATTTGAAGAAAACGAAAAGAACAGTTCAAAAAGCTGTACTACCTTTATGCTTATTGACAATAGCCAGGACATAGATGTAACCCAAGTGTCCATCAATAGATAATAAGTGGACAGAGAAGCTGTGGCGGGTGTGTGTGTGTGTATGTGTGTGTGTGTGTGTGTGTGTGTGTGTACACAGTGGAATATTACTGGAATATTACACACACTGTAATATTACTCAGCTACAAAAAGAATGAAATCTTGCCATTTGTGACAACATGGTTGGACTTCGAGGATATCATGCTAAGTGAAATAAGTCAGAGAAAAGCAAACACTGTATGATTTGACTTATATGGGAAATCTAAAAAAACCAAAATGAACAAACAAAACAGAAACAGACTCATAGATAAAAAGAACAAACTGGTGGTTGGGAGAGGGAACCGACAAAATAGGTGAAGGGAATTAAGAGGTAAAGAATTATAAAATAAGTCTCACGTCGTATACAGCACAGGAGATATAGTCAGTAATATTGTAATGATTTTGTATGGTGACAGATGGTATCTAGACCTATTATGGTGATCGTTTTGCGATATATAAAAATATCAGGGCACCTGTGTGGCTCAGTCTGACTCTTGACTTTGGCTCTGGTCGTGATCTCACAGTTGGTGGGTTTGAGCCCCATGTTGGGCCCTGTTTATTAAAAGAGGACCAGAGCACTTGGATGCCTCAGTCGATTAAGCATCTGACTCTGATTTCAGCTCAGGTCATGATCTCATGGTTTGTGAGATTGATCCCTGCATTGGACTCTGTGCTGACAGTGGGGAAGCTGCTCCGGATTCTCTCTCTGCCTCTATCTCTGCGCCTCCCACACTCACTCTTTCTCTCTTCTCTCAGAATAAACAAACATAAAAAAATAAAATAAAAATATCAAATCACTATCTTATTCACCTGAAACTAATATAATATCTCAAGTATAATTTAATAAAATAAATAAATAAGTGAGACCACACTAAGTTACCATTTCACACCCACTAAAATAATTAAAACTAAAAAGATTGACCATAAGTGTCGGTGAGGTTGTAGAACAACTGGAATTCTCATTCACTGCTAATAAGAATGGTGGAACCACTTTGGAAAATCCTTTGTTCGTTTCTTTAAAATTTAAACACACCGTTGCCTTATGGTCCACTTACTCCTAGGTATTTACCCAAGAGAAGTGAAAGCTTACATTCCTATATATACTTGGACAAGAATGTTCATAGCATTTTTATTTCTGACAGAAACTGGAAACAACTCAGATGTCCATCAGTAGGCGAAGGCATCAACGAACTGTGGTCCAGAATGTTGCTAAGCAGATAGCAGTCTCATGAAATGTTTCTCCCCTGCCCAACGTGGACCACCATCCTTTTAGCTTTTGGCTTTCTGTAACCGTTTTCTTGCTGCCCACTCTTCAGCTCCTAAGCCCATGTCACGTATTTATGGTTTGGTTATGTCTTTGGTATTTCTCTTGCTGATTTCTGTTTCAATCAGAATGGACCAGTTATGCTGTGATAATAAATAGTCCTAAATCCCAGTGGCTTGAAGTAAAGGTTGGTTTCTTTGTCGTGAACTGCATGTCCATTTTGGTGCAGCTATGAGTTCTATTCCCTGCCGAGGGAGGGGCCCTCCTCTGAGACATTGCTGGTTGCTGTGAATGTTGACTTAATGTAAAGTTTTGATTCGTAGGAGTTAAGACAGATTTTCAAGCTAGACTGCTTTTTTGTCCCATCATCATTAGTTGAGTTTTATCTTATTGTAGGGTGCATTAAAATCTTTAATGACATCAGTAACTGTAACTTTTAATCCACAGCACAAAAAATTAAAATACTTCTCAACTTGTATTTACCTGGTAAATGCTATTTTTAGTCTTTTATTCCTGTGTGTTGGACAAAGAACCAAGATCCAGAGAGAGTAAACAAATTGGCACTTGCTACACAGCAGTGAAGCTAAACTAGAACCCAGGGTTTCCGTTTTAATATTTTTGTGTAAATTGGAGCAAAATAAATGTACTGTCTACTTACACGTTTTTAATTTGACAGTCTCTTCAGCAGGCCGCATTTAAGAGAGGTCTCATACACCTTTTGCCGGTGGCTGGAGCACGATGGATCCCCCAGGGGCACTGGACGCGGAGGATGAAGTGGGGCCGTTAGCCCATCTTGCCCCAAGTCCTCAAAGCGAAGCTGTTGCCCATGAATTCCAGGAGCTGTCCCTGCAGCCCAGCCAGCACCTGCCCCCGCTGAACGAGAGGAAGAACGGTGAGCTCTTCAGCATGTGTGGTGGGAGCTGGATTTAAAGATTCACCCCTTCATGAGTCCAATTGATTCCTGTTTGGTAGTAATTTTTCTTTTTCTTTTTCTTTTTTTTTTTTGTCAGTTACCCTGGGCAGGCTGTCATGGCGGAGAGAGCCTTGTGGGTTATTGGCTGGTTTTGAGTAACAGGCAGAATTTCACTTTCCATCCAGTTCTTTCATTTATTTCCCCAATAAGTGTCTGGTAGCAGTATTCTCCTTGGAAACAAGCTTTAGATTCAACCATTTTAGTACCAGCAGATTTCATGCTAGAAGATACTGGAGAGTAGCTTCCTGCGCTGATCCTAGGGAAGGTTGACTGTGGATTTGACTAGATTCTCCTCCCATTTTTCCCGTCTCCAGTGTGTTGCACCTTAATTTCAAGATTGATAAAATTTAAGCTATCCTAATGATTACTAAGAAAGCAAGAATTTTTTGTTGGAGTGTTTTTCTATTAATCGTTATAGGATATGACCATATTGTCATTCTCTGCCTATCGTTGTATACAAAATGAATATTTTCTATCCATTTGGTATCTGTTCAGGAAATTTTCATTGATCACAAAGGCTTCCCATCCTCTCTGGAAAACATAATACTGCCCATTTTTAATGTAAATGAGTAAGGATAGATGGTAGACACTTATTTTTCATACTTAAAACATAAAAACTAACAAAATGTTAAAATTTATAAACACATCAAGCACTTACATTAAAAGGGCCACATTAAGAATTACAGCTGAATTTCTTATGCTTTCCACCGTTCTGATGAGTTTTACATTTACAAATAATAGTTTTTAAAAATTGTAGATTTAAAAGCCTGAGGAAATAAAACCGTTCCCTTGTAAAACACTTCCTTTTGTACCTGGTTACTGTTTTTCTGGGTTCTGAGTCCTAACCAGGCCTTTTCATTATTGGCCTCACCTTCTTCAGGAAAGTGGAGAAAAGATGTATGTTATGATTCTTAGTTCTTTAGTACATGTGTTTGGAGTGTATTTGTTCTCTCTTCAAATAAGGCTTCTGGTACTTGTTCTTGGGCATAACCCTTGTCTGCTGTGAGTGGTGAAAAGCAGCATTCTGGCTCAGGTGCTGTCAGGCCCTTCAGGAGGCTGTCGTTGAGCAGTGGCTTTAGAATCTTCCATTTTTCTTAGACAGTGGCTTGGAGAGTATGACCACATTTACTGAAGCATGACCAAATGCGATCAGCTTCACACTGCACATTTGGGCCTGTATAGTGTTGAGATTCTTATCCTCAAAAAATGAGTTGCACTGGTATGAAATTGCAATAACACACAATTCGTCAGGAAAATGGTAGGGAAATGTATCGGGCAAATCTGTACTTCGTGATCGGCTTGACACAGCGCACCATGTTCTCTTGCAAGAATGTTGCCTTGAATATGTATGCCTGAATGTAAGCTAAGCCCAAATATTAAGTAGCCTCCCCTTATAAACTTTTGCGAAGTGGAGTAAATGGTAAGAATTTTAATTATTGAATTTAGTTACATGTCCATAATTAAAATCACATTTTTATGATGCAGTGCAATAATATAGAAGAATTCCTTCATTCACACTAATATTTCATAGAACCATCTGGCTCAGACTCTATCCATGAATCTTTGGGGGAAATGCTTTTTTTTTTTTCCTCATCATCAGCAGAACCCCTTGGCATCATGCACCTAGTGCTAAAATCCACGGTGCGTCTTCACTACTGTCTCTTTCGTCTGAGTTACAGCAGCTTTTGAGTATATGTATGACCTGATACCACAGATTTTCTGTCTAAACCACAAGTACCATTGACAAAATGGTGTGTGTGTGTGTGGTGTATTGTCATATACTCATAATCTCTATAGCATAATCACTCTTGTGATTTGTGATTGGTTATAACATTTTATGGGGCTGCAGTTCCTGTTTTAGAATGTAATTATCTGTTTTCTGTGAGTACGTAACGTATTCACTGGCTTAAAATGTACAGGGTACCAATGGGTACACAGTGAAAAGAAAGTCACTTCCCAGTCTTTCCCCTGAGCTACATGATTCCTTTCCTGGAGTTCACTATTGTCATTTGTATCCTTTCTGACAGAATTGTATTTGACTACTTTTTTAAAATGAGTTTTTGAAACTGTTCTTTGCAACGACACTTAGTACTTCCGATTTTAAGGTTATAACCTAGGAATAATTAATGTGTTGGCCTTCTCCGCCCCCCCCCCCCCCCCGTTTATGATTCTACTAAGATATTTTTATAAACATCCTAAAACTAGCTTTAAATGAAGTTAATTTTTAAGCAAATGTTTTCCTCAAGTACTTTTTTTGTTCAATATTGAGTAAATGAAAGAATATCTTATGAAATGCTATGTAAAGACTCAAATAGCAGTCTCTTCTTTTTTTTTTTTTAATATGAAATTTATTGTCATATTGGTTTCCATACAAAACCCAGTGCTCATCCCAACAGGTGCCCTCCTCAGTGCCCATCCCCTACTTTCCCCTCCCTCCCACCCCCCAATCTCTTCTTTTTTAATAAGTGACTTCAGGCAGTTAAAAAGCTTACCTTATATTCAGGCATATACTCTAATGTCAGGCTTATGATATATTAGCTTGATTTACATATATATTCCAAGGCATACATGGAATCCTTTGTATAGCTATCAGAAATCTACATTTTTGATAGTTATATGAGTCAAGTGGAATCACATCAAGCAATTATGGAATTAGAAGAAGCATAACTTTCTTACCCTACTGATTTTTTCATGTTTATGCTTCATTTTTAAGTCTTCTTAATGCCCTGTTTAGATTATATCATATACAAAATGTGAATCTTAGCCTCAAAATTAATTAATACAAAAAACTCTTTAGAGTATTATGAAATAGTCCGATTTAGGTATTTTCTTGTGATTGTGTTTCATTGTTAGCCCTAAGCATTTGAATTTCACTTGTTTGAATGATTTCCCTTTCTAGTTGGGGGGAAAATGAAGACACTTCAATCTGGATCAGTGTGTAGAAGGATCATGTCACCAAATAGTTTATAAATAAACTTAATGAGAAAGAAGTTGACATCTAAGTAATGACTCCAGGATCCTCCCTTAGTTTTGACTGATACTTATGTTGGCAATGTAGTGGCAGAGCAGAACATTCCTACTACTGTAGCACATGTGAAAGATAAGCTGGGGCTGTTCTTTACCCCTGAACGTGTGGCCGGTGGCACCTCCAAAGTAAGGCCACCAATTAGGCCATTAATTCTTCCCAAGAAGTGAGTTCTTCCTAAAAGAAATGTGGATATACAGAACACATAAATGACAGACTTTTACTGAAACAGCGCACACACAGAGGACTTGAGCTTTGTTTTGATGTTTTACACGGTATTAACGTTCCTTCAGATGGTAAACACTGGCAGTAAAGGGGAAATCAGTCCGAGGGACAGTTAGTTGTTTTTTATTGTTCACGTGGGAAAAGCTCAGATGCCGTAAGTTGAATACAGCTTCGTAAAGGCAGGGAAAGGCGAAGTAGATGGAACCGACAGGCCTCCAAGAGCTCCAGCCCTCTGCGTTGTGCCCGCACTAGGGGAGACCACAGCAGGAAGGCTTTGGTTCCCGAGGTCATTTGCAAGACCGAGAAGTGTGCTGGTTGGTGAATGCAAGCTTTTGAGTCACTCCCAGCACTGACAATAAAGCAGATAAGTTGACATAGATTCCCCTTTTGCACAACAGTTTGGTATTTTAACACTTGGGACAGCTCTGAAAATGAGGCACAGTCCAGTCGTGTTCACATGGCCACAGGTAACGCCCCAGGCCGGCTGTCAGTAGTATGGAGTAGGTGGAAAAATAGTGTCTGCTACTTTCTCTTCCGTTTATTAGCAGACTTTTTGAAACTGTGTTTACTTGGGAACAGCGTGTTTTAGGCCTCAGTGAAGAGGAGACTTTGTCATTCTTATTTTAAACTTTGACGCTTCTAGTTACCGCACTCGTTGGGTTTTTGATTTCATGGTCCCGTTTTGAATTTTTTTCCCTAAGATTTTTCATCCATTAAATTTATCACAATGGACAGTTTTAGACCATCTCTTGTTCTGCTCTTGGATGATTATACTAAAGAGAAAATAGTTCATTCAAAAGTTTGTTGCACACGAGGGAACACAAGGGAGTTCTTTGCATTAGATTCAATACAGGTATCAATACATTTGCACACAGATAACTTTGCCTTGCCGTGGAACTCGGCTAAAGAAAATTGCTTGCCTTGTACTATAGAAAATAAGTGGTATTTGTTCAAAGCTGATCTTTTCTTCATGCAACATTTCCTCATTCCTCATTAACCTGTTAGGTTTACTGTCACTCTAGGTGTTTGGAAATGCACAAAGGTGGTAAGCATTTGTCTGGACCAGAACCCTGTTCCTTAAGAGTATACATGAGATGGGGTGGCCATCTGGAGATTGGTGAGGAAAAGGGAGAATATTTCTATTTTTCTCTGGAGCAGACAGCCAGACATAAGATTCTCAGAGTGTCATAAGTGGGAAGGAAATAAATAGATGCTAAATAACCAAAACATGTTAACTCTAGGATTCTTGCTTTCCCTTTCTTTAACTGGAGGTAATTGAAACAAGTAAGATTCTGTAAAATTCTCTTGTCCTTGGCTTTACTGTTAACATCTTTAGGACCTTAAATATTTAAAATTCTCAGTGATATTAATAAACAGTCTGATACATTTAGATAATTTCCTTTTCTGCTTTGGATGTTACTTAAGAGTATTTAGACTGAGAACAGAAATAGGTATAATTTCCTTAATTAATTTTCCTTAGTTTCTAATACATTTCTGACATTAGCCTTTACAGGTAAATACTTAACACAGTTATAAAGTTTAAAAGCCAATTCTGAGCCCCCTGGCCACCGTAAAAGAAATTCTTGATTAATTAAGGTGGTTTTCGTATGTTTTGTCTATGACAATCTCTTGAACCTTTCACCATGAAAACAAAGTCATATAAGTAGCTTAAAGGTGAGGTACTCTCTTTCGCAACGCTCTTTACAAAGTCTCCTATTAAACAGCGTGCTTTGTTTCACAGTGTAAATGAGCACCTATAACCCTGTCCATCACCTTTCTTTCTACTCTGGGCTTCTTGTTACTGAGGACTTAGCTGGCTTTAGTGCATTGCCTAACACACCCAAGCAGTGTGCGGGTGGAGGGAGGGGGCTGGGCCTTAATCTCACACACGCCCATCTGCAGCTGGCAGGGTCAGAGCACTACCAGAGGCCTACTGAGTCATTGCTGACCGGGTGGATGAAGCTTACGGTTTCAGGAGTGCATCAGCAAGATGGCAGGCCCCAGTTCAGCACGAGCGAAGCCCCATTTTGAGTTATTTATCCAGTCTTTATATTGTGTCCTCTTGCAAACATGCCCTTCGAGTGTTGACAGTTCATGTATTTATTAAAAGTAAGATTTAGAACTTAATAGTAATTATCAGTTTAATCTAGCATTATCTTAAAATTATTAAAATGTTTGCCTGAAATTTTTATAAGGATTTTCTAAAGTTACGAGAGTCCTAAAAGTGCATTATTTCATATATAGATAATTTGAGATAATTTTCATAAAACTAGAGTCTACCATATGACTTATATCAAGCACTGGATCAGCAAATAAACTGACACTAATTTATTAAGAAACAGGCTTTCCTGTCCGTCAGAGGGTAATTTTAATTACCTATACAATGTAAATGATTAGTTAATAAAGATTACTCAACTACAGTACCCTAGTTACTTAGACCTTTCAAGGTACTTGGAATTAAATAGTTGGTTTATAATCAGACCCTGTGCGAGGCCGAAAGACTTCATTAAAATTAAGTAGGGGCTCTTTGTACCTGTGTGCTCCCCCTAAGCCAACTACAGTGTGACCTCTTTTAGCTAAAAAGGAAGAGAGAGGATAGATACTGGATACCTGCTGTCTACTGTGACTCTTTGGAAAGAGCTGTTAAGGATAGGGAATAGAGTGGGGAAAAGTGGTCGTGATTTTTTTTCAGCCTTTGTTATTTTATTTTAAGATATCAGTAACAAAGCACTTTTGAGACAGAAACCAGCAAGACAAATATGTTGGAATACCAGACATATTGGAATTTTCTCTTTGGGTTTTAGTTAATTATCACCCTGACTAATTAGCAAATATCATACCCAGTGTTTTTCTAACTCCTTTAAATTAACCCCTGCTGTTGGCTACCCTCACCTGCTGCCCTCACTGTTATTAACAGGAAGTGTAGTCTTTTGGGAGTCAGGACTCCAGTGTCCTCTGCTGACTCAGTCTGTGAGCATGGGTAAGTCTCAGAAGCGCTCTGTGTCACGGTGTGCCCGTTGTAGTACCTGTATGGTAGCTTTCAGCCCATGTGTCCTTCTCTGGCTGCCCTTCCTCATTGCATCATGTGCTCTTATATCTCATTGTCACTCTTGCCTGTGCTGTTCATTGGGCAGCAGAACCAGGAAGAATGGAAGATGACTTCCGTCTCAGCAGGTGGAATTTTCCATAGATACAAGTTAATGATGTCGCTGTGTATCCCATTCCTCAAGGTGTATTATTAAGCATACATGCCAGCTCACCCAATTAGTCAGACTTCCCCCCATATTTAAAAAGAAAGAGAAATTGACTCAATTGTGTTGTCCTAAAAAAAAATTTTTTTAATCTAATTTAGGACATGCAGTATCTTCCTATTCATGGTATTTAAGGGTTGGCAGGTATGTGTTAACGTTTTTATAGAAAGCATCAGACTATCAAAAGACAATTTTTTAGCTTTGTTTAAAGTCCAAATTATTCATGTTCTATTCTGGTCATCTTTGTGGTTGTCTGCATCAAGGAAATGCTAACAGTTGGGTGTCTGTTTCACAAAACTTAAATTTTTGATACACGATCTCTATGTTTAATGAAGATATAACAAGAAAAGCAGAAAATCTGATCAACAACTTGCCTTTGGTTCTTGTGGGCTAGTTAAAAAAGTAACATACTAGAATTTGTCAGTACTGTCTGAAGATTTGAGGTTCATAGCTTCAAGATAAGAAACCCTCTTTGACAGAAGCCATGATCCCAACATAGCAGTGAGGAAGTGTGTTGACTGACCGTTTGACGAAAGCACCAGCATGCAGTATATACAAGGGAAAGTTTGCCATACGGGATACTCAGCTCTCCAAAGTAGCCTAAAAATCAGCATTTCAGGAGTGGAAGTAGGGACTCTTTTACTATTAGAAAACATTTACTGAATGATCACTGTGTCTCCTACCCTAGAATAGTTCTTAGATTTTAATCCTCTAGTACGACGTTGGCAGTTCACGGTTTAGTGTAGTGTATCCTCATAAAACTGTTGGACACGTAGATCTTTGAAAGCCGTATCTTCAACTCTATACAGAAAAGTAACTCGGAGACGATTCTTGCAGATAACAGAGAGGAAGAAGAACCTAGTTTTAGGGAAGAGGGCTGTGAAAAAATAAAATAAAAAGTAAAGAGGGCTGTGGAGCCAAGCATAGAGCCCGCTCTCTTGTACTAGCTGTGTGGTGTCAGACACAAAGTCTGTGTCTTTCATCCGTGAATAGGAATCATGTTAGATGTACCTCATAAATCGCTGAGAGGCTTAAAATACTAGAGCTTGTACAAACTGGCGTGTACTTGGGACATCATAAAACACAGTACATGGTATAGGTACCCAGCACTGCCTGCCTGACGTAAAAATACCACGAAAGAGGCAGTATGCACAGTGGTTAAGAGCACCAACTCTGGAGCCAGCCTGTCTGAGCCTAGATCCTGGCCACACCACCACTGGCTTTGGTGGTCTGAGTCTAGATCCTGGCCACACCACCACTGAACTTAGACAAATTAGTTATCCTCCCCTTGCCTCGGTCTCCTCATTTGCACAATGGGGACCCTACTATGACCTGCTTCACAGAGTTGCTAGGAAGATTAAATGAGTTCACATAAGTGAAGTGTTTAGAACAACAAGGGCAAGTAAGTAGCACTTTACGACTGTTTGTTATTGTTACGTATGTTTTGAGCATGTAGTACCGTTGGTCCTTCAACAACATGGGTTTGACCTGCACGGGTCCCCACATAGGCAGGTGGTTTCTGATAGCTAGTATCGTGCCGTAAGTGTATTTTCTCCTCTTCGCGATTTTCTCAATCACATTTTTTCCTCTAGATTTATTGTAAGACTACGGCATGTAACACATATAACATATGAATGTGTGTTACCTGTTGATGTCTTAGGTCAACGGTAGGCACTTAAGTTTTGGGGGAGTCGAACGTTATTTGTGAATTTTCGACTGCCATGCTGTATTCCACTTCATATTAAGTGAATATAGTTTTCAGGATTCCACCACGGGTTTTTTTTTTTTTTTTTTTTTAATAGCTTTTAGTGTCTCTTTCAATAGTCCCAGTCATTTCTGCGCCCGTTTTCCACAAGTATTTCTTTTTAAAGATACCAAAATGACATGCAGTTTCTTAATGTCTCTCCATGTACCTTCACAACACTTGAAGAGCAGCTTATCTGATGAGAGCTCACAGGGCAAGTGCAGTAGGCACTGATTTCCCATGGAGTTTGTCTGTCTTGTTGGTACTGCCAGTTCCCACAATCCTAGCATTCCCTGGGCATCAGTCAGTGTCTGCAAGGAATGATTTTCAAATATTAAAGCATGTGAAAAGACAAACAGGCCAAAACTCAGAGCTCTCTAGGGACCATGACCTCCAAAACAGACTCCGTTCTGACATTTTCACAGGCTGCTTGAAGGAATTCCAGCAGGGCCATTCCAGTTGGTAAACTCCTAAACAAACCCTCTGTCATCAAGGACTGATTTATAGATCTTTCTCCTTCTTATGTACTTACTCTGAAGAGATTAGGATAGTAGATATGGTTGCTCAGACGCTTTTAAGGCATTTGATGTATATGATAAGTATTATACAGAAGACTTGTGGTATTTTGAGGTAGTAAAACAGTCATTTGTTTAAAGAGATTTCTTGCTCTGAGTTGACTTTTAAATTTTTTCTTTTTCCTTCTGATTCCTGGAAATCTATGTCGTAATCACATCTCGCAACTAATTTTTTTTTCATTAAGAACCCAATTATTTAGCAAAGAAATTGACTAAATTCGGGAATGACCTTTTAAAAAATAAACATGTATGTATACAATGACATGTTTCATAATGACCTTTGGCATATGTGAGAACAAACAGTTTTAGTGTTGTAGAATATTCTTCTGTGAAATCTTGGTGTGATGGCAGTTGTTTAGATGATGCTTTAAGGTCATTTAGAAGGGGGGCGGGTCTAGAAGTTTTTCAACTAATCTGAATTCTCTTAAAATATTCTATTGTGCAGTATTATACACTTCTTAAAAAAAGCAACGTAGTGCAAAAAATAAATGAGAGGGCCAGAAGCCAAGAGATTTAGAGTCTGAGCAACCTAAGGAAATGGGTAATAGGGGTTTATTTGGTTTACAGTTGGCCTTAAATGCTACCAGCCTCATGGTTCTCCAGTCTGGAGCATGTATGAAATTCCAGGGCAGAACAGCGGTCTGCATTTGAAGGGTCAGGTTTGTTGGAGGTGGTGGGGGGCGGGGGTTGTGTGGTTTGTTTCCTTCTTTGCATGTTTCTTTCTAATGAGTTAATCCTTTGGGTGAAAGTACAAAGTTTTTAGTATTTAACAAATGAATCCTACACAATGAGAACTTTGTTGTAATTTGATATCTGATTATGGTGTAGGATTGCAATATGTTTTAAACAAATTTTAAAATGGGACGCAGGAAATAATTGGTATATGATTTCAACCAAGCCTCTTAATATTAGTGGTACAAATAAACCTCATTTTTATCACATTCTAGGAAGCTTTTAGAAACCCAGCATATTTTAGAGGTCTCCTTGGTAAAAGAAAATGGAAACCAAAGTGACGTTACAAGGTGCTTAGTAACCGGTCACAGGTAGTTACTGAATGTACTAAAGTATTTTGTGGCTCTTGACTGATGTATAAAATGTATATGATGAAAAAGATCTATGTGCTTATATTACTGTTTTTCTCAAGCCGAGAATAACAAAGTGATATTTAACTAGACATACTCTTAATATGACAAAGTAGTACTTTTCTAATGTATTTTTCTAACATGGATGTTTCTGTCTCTCACTGTCAGTTTCAGTTAGGTAGTCTCTTCATCTTTCAAAACAATGGAACTTGATTCAATAACTTGCTGATAAACTAGTGAAATTTCTGCCTGTATAATTGTGTGCTTGTTTGCTTGTGTGTAGAGTTAGAGTAGCTGCTTGATTGCTTGCTGAATGCTTTTTGAACCCTCAACAGAAACAAAGTTTACAACCTTCAAGAATTTGAAGATTTTATTTGGACACCCAAGTATAATTTGGAGGATTTTCCAGATAAAAGAATTTACACTTAAACCAAGCAGATTGAGCAAGGATTGAAAAAAATTGAAATTTAAAGAAATCCAAGAACTTAGTCCTAAACTGTGAATTTCAGAATCCAGTGGGTTTAGACATAATTTGGTTTTTGTTCTATTACATTGAAACTATGTAACATGTACTCTGTCATAAAAATGTATACATCTCTTAAGTGACCAGGAATGTTTCATGTATCCTTGAGGGCGAAATGTTCTGTAAATGTCAGGTCCTGTTGGTTTATAAGATTGTTCAAGTCATATATCCTTACTGATTTTCTTACCTCTTGTTCTGTCAATTGCCCAGAGAGGTATGTTGAAAACCCCAACTAATATTGTGGAATTGTTTATTTTTCCTTTCAGTAATTTTTTCCTTTTCATATTTTGAGGGTCTATTATGTGTTCTTGTTGGATTGATCCCTTTATATTATGAAATACCTGCATCCTTAGTAATGATCCTTTTCCCAAAGTCTACTTTGTCTGGTACTAATATAGGCCCCCTGAGTTTCTTACGGATTGCACGGTACATCTTTACCCAGCTTTTACCTTTAACTCATCTGCACCTTTAGATTTAAAGTAGATTTCTTTCAGATAGCATAGAGCTGGATCTTTCTTTTTTTAGTCTAGTCTGACAGTCTCTGTCTTTCAGTTGCAGTGTTTAGATAGATTACATTTAAGGTCATTATTGATTTATGTGGCATATTAGCTATCTATAGCTGTGGAACAAAGTACTTCATACCTTAGCAACTTAACACAAGACGCATTTATTATCTCCTAGTTTGCTTAGGTCAGGAATTCAGGCACAGTTTAGCTGGATACCTCTGTCTCTCATAAGCCTGCAGTCAGGTGTCAGCCAAGGCTGGGGTTTCATCTGAAGGTTCAACTGGTGAAGGATCTGCTTGTAACCTTAGTTATATTGTTGTTGGCCAGATTCAGTTCATTGGGGACTATTGGACCAAGGGCCTCAGTTCCTCTCTGGATGCTGGATGCTGGCTGGAGCCTTGTTCTTTGCCACATGGGCCTCTCCCGTATGGCATCTTACTTTCTCAAAGCCAGTAAGAGAGATGTGTGCTAGTAGGACCAAAGTGATCTTTTTTTTTTCCCCAACATTTTCTCAACATTGTCCTATTCTTTTGTTTAGAAGCAAATTACTCAAGGGGAAAGGATTATAGAAGACCATAAATACCAGAAGGCAGGGATCATTAGAGGCCACCTGCCACAATTGAATTTAAAATCTATTATTTTGCTATATATTGTATTTGTCTAGTCAGTTCACTCTTCCTTTATTCCTTTTTTTTTTTTTGCCTTTAAAAAAATTTTTTTTAGCATTTTGTGTATTATTATTTTTACAACATCCTATTAGCTTTACTTTTTTTTCAAATGTTCACTGATCTTTTCGAATGAAGGTCTAATATGCTGCTAATCCTATCCAATAAAACGTTAATCTTAATTTATTTTTATCTCTGGAAGTTCCATTTTGTTCTTTTTTACATTGTCTTTTTCTCTCATCATTATATTCATGTTTTCCTTTAAATACTTGTACATAGTGGGGCTCTTGGGTGGCTCAGTCGGTTAAGCGTCTGACTTTTGGTTTCGGCTCAGGTCATGATCTGACAGTTTCATGAGTTCATGCCCCTAATGGGGCTCTGCACTGGCAGGACGAAGCCTGTTTGGAATTCATATTCTCCCTCTCTCTCTCTCTCTCTCTCTCTGCCCCTCTGCCCCTCCCCCACTCGCACTGTCTCTGTCGAAATAAAGAAACTTAAAGATTTTAAATACTTGTACATAGTTATGGCTGTTAATTCTATTTTTTCAGTAATTTTTGAGTCCGTTTTTACTGAGAAATTTCTCTCCTGTTAAAGAGACATTTTCCTACCTCTTAGCACAGAGTCCGGTAATCCTTTCATTGGGTGGAACGTTGTGAGTGCTACACTGCTGAGTGGCTGCATTTTGCGTTGTCTTCCTTAAGTGCTGGGACTTTGCTCTGGTAAGAGTGCTGAGCTTTCGGGTCACTCTCAAGGCCTTTTTAAAGCATTGTTAGGAAAGATGTAAGGTAGCATTCCCACCAGGGATGGTGCGTTAACTATCAGGCCTTGACCCCCTTTGGGATCTCTGCCAAATGCCCCCGTAAATGCCCCAGGGAGATCATGTCGCTCGGGCTCGTTTTGAGCTCAAACACCCCAACCTTGTGTGCACTTTGACACATGTTGAGCATACGGCTCCCGGTTGTTGCTTGCCCGGCCCTGTGTAGCTGTGCGCCCTGCTCATCCAGCTCAGGCCTCAGCCAAGACTCAGGGCGCTCCTGTGCAGCTCACTCTCCGGAGCCGTTGTTCGGCATGGGTCCCTCCAGTTCGGAAATCTGCACGGCGGCTCCCAGCTGTCCCAACTTCCCCTTCAGCTCTCCTCTCTGGCTCATCGATTCCGCAAGCCTGACCAGCTCTGTTTGAGGGCTGTGCCCCCAGTCTGGAAGTTACCTGCAGGCCAAAAGCTCGGGCGGCTGTAAGACTCACTGCCGTCGTTGCCTTTACCATAGGAGGAGTTCTGTACGGCCTGTGTCCCAGTGTAGGAGAGAGTTCTGTCCAGTTGTGTGGTTTCCTGCGGTGACAGGTGAAGGGCAGTGCACGTTCTTCCAGCACAGCTGCAAACCGGAGTCTGGACCTGGGGACGCGGCACAAGGCCCATGCTTTTTCACGAAGACATGTTCCTCTCCGAACGCCTGCACCTTGGCCTTCTGACAGGGCTGCAGCCGTGCCGCTCTGCGTTGGGAGCCCCCCTAGACACTCAGACGGTGCTGGGCACGCGGGCTGCTCCCCTCTTGTGGGTTGCTGAATGAAGGAAACCAAATTGTGGGTTAAAGGCCGAGGCTGATCGTTAGTGGGGTTCCCACACCAACCAGCTTTCCAGCTTTTGCTGTGGGCGCAGAATGGCGAGCAAGATTATGGGGAAAGGTGCCATGCTAGGCCTTCTTGGCTCGCTCAGAGCCAGCAGCATAGGTACTCGGGGGCTCATGGGACCATCGGGCTTCGACCGCGAGGAGGGAAGGATTCGCGGGTTGGCAGAAGCCATCCTTCATTAATAAAGACATGATTACATATTACTTTCTCTGCACAGGGATGCTGAAGTTAAGAAAACTTCTCCTTGCATCAGTATTTGAATTTGACTCAGTTTGGCAAAAGAGTCAGCCTATAGAAGATTTAGAAAATATAACTAAAGATGACATTTTTCTTCTTACGTGTGAATTAATGGAATTTTCTCCTCAAGAACATCTAGGATATATCGAATGGCAAAGCACAGAATTAAGTGGTCCTCATGGTAATTCACCGTGAGTGCAGCTCACCCTCCTCTTCACTTATCCCACCAACACGTCCTGCCCTTCAGAAAAGAGAGCCTGTGCAGAGGGAAAACACCCTGCAAAGAATTATATCCAGTTATCTACACACACTACTGTCACCTGCTTGCTTTTCTGTGCTGTGCATTTTTCGTAATGCACGTGTGCTGCTTGGATGTCAAGGAAGGAGAAAACCTTTTTTAAAAAATATGCCACATTACGTAATGGGAAATACTAGAGTAATTTGTAGCTCATGATTATATTATGGTATTGGGGGGGTCCTCCTTAGAATCAGATTCTACTCTGGGGTGCCTGGGTGGCTCAGTCGGTTAAGCGTCCGACTTCTGCTCAGGTCATGATCTCACGGTCTGTGAGTTTGAGCCCCGCATCGGTCTCTGTGCTGACAGCTCAGAGCCTGCAGTCTGCTTCAGATTCTGCGCCTCCCTCTCTCTCTGCCCCAACTCACTCGCATTCTGTCTCTGTCTCTCTCAAAAATAAATAACCATCAAAAAAAAATTAAAAAAAAAATCAGATTCTACTTAGAATCAGATTCTGCTCAGAGCTGGGATGAATGTTCACAGCACATCACAGATTCTCATCCTTTGTGGACAGAGCTTTAAAGGAGAATTTATGTTGATAAAGAGTTGTGCGTGCTATAATAGATGTGAAGTCGAATATTACTGGGGTCACCTGAGGATCACAGAAACGCAATTTGATCAGTCTCCGTAATCTGGGTCCCATGGTCTGTACTCCTGCTTCACCCTGAGGTCCAGAGGTCAAAAGCTGCCACCTTGGTTCACACGGCCACCCTGGCTGTCCCTGTGTGCCGTCATGTGGTTGTCTTACAGTTGCTGAGAAGCCCAAGTGGGTTAGGAGAGAAAGAACAGATACCCGGGGTGTCACTAGTCGTGGGCGGGGTGAAGGAGGCTTGTGTGTCAGAGCTGGCCCCCGAGACCCAGAAGAACAGAGCCCGGGGCAGGTCTGCAGCTCCACTAAGTGGCCATCAGGACTGGTTCTCAGTCTTGTTTCATCCAGGTGATACATAAACAATAAGATGTGGAAACCCAAAAAATAAGACACCATTGAATAAATGAAAAGTGAAAAGACTATTTCTGAAAATTAGAATCATCAATATATACTCAAACTGTGCATTTTAGAATATATTTGTTTTTTGTCAAATAAGTTTCATATATACAATTCCATTTGATTAGCCCAAATGTTTGAAAACATATTCGAATTATGTGTGAGTGGTCTCAGTACGTGAATGCAGAATCTTTTCCAATAGAATTTTTATTTTTAAACTCTATGCTTTTTATAAGGTGCTGTTCCCTGCCTTTGCTTTTTTAAGGATTATAATCATGTAAATTAAATACATAACACTTATATTCTGACCTTCTTAGCTACTCTGTCTTCTCACAAAAACAAAACAGTTCATTTCTTACTTCCTTCTATGCTATGATGAATCAATGTATGTTTTTTTTTTAAAATCCACCTGCAAATAAGGCACCGTGTTAGGTTTTTCTCTGTGTTTCTGCCTATGATTACATTCTTCCCTGTTGTCTGTACTGTAGGCCTGGAACCCAACCTGGCAAATAGCCAAGTTGAAATACTAAATTCTACCAGTAGAGAGAGGGTTTCTTCCTGAAATAGGTCAAGGCATTTTACCTTATGAGGTGGGTTTCAGGTGTTTTCATTTTATAGGACTATAAACTGAAAGAGAGATTAAATAATGCAAGGACAAGCAGCTAAAAAGGAACAGAGTGAAGTTTTAAAGATACAGTTGGTTCTCAGGCTACCTCTCCAGTTATAAAGGGTACTGTTAGAACAGGAAAGATACCTTTATTTTGACTCTCTTTCTTCTAAATAAAATGTATTTCTAAAGTAGACTCTTTCAACTTTTATATACAGAAAATAGTTGCAAACGTATAAATATAATCACATATAAAGCTAAAATTCTAATTAGGATTTTACTTGAGCGGAATAGCGCCCTTTAAAAGCCTGTTGGACATTAGGTCCTTGTGCAGTCGCCGTCACCCTCTCGGCGTGTGCCGGACAGCCCCGTTGGAGTTTACCCAGCACGAGTGATGGGTGTGAGGGGAGTTTGTGCCCACGGTCCCTCCCACAAATAGGGGCCCCGGGACGTGGTCAGTCCCCTCTTCCACATCACAGCTCACCGCACCCTCTTGTCAGACGCTTGCGTGCTAGGAGCCAGCCACACAACCGGGCACCGTGGTCACCCGGAGCAGAGACCTCGGGCAGTTTGGTGTGTGTCTCTTCATTCCTGCCTCGTGCTTTTGAAGGTACTCAGCTGAGTGAATGAAGAAATGTTCAAGATTCTTCTAGTGGTGGATGCCCAACTAGTCATTTTGTTGTTTTTAACCTTCTAAACAAATGTATTTTCGGATTTACCAATAAGATTGAGAGCCTGATAATAGAGCGTGCTGTTGGTGGCAATTTATGTCATATTAAACTGTATGACATTTAAAGACTAGAATAAAAATCTCCTTTTACTCATTCTGTAAATCAATTGTATCTTTGCTGTGGAAAAATATAAAGGGACATTTTTCTGATTTCCTATAGTAGATAATAATCTTTCTACATGTTCTTTTTAACTTCTAAACTTAGAGCAGTTTATCAACTCTTTATTTAAGAACAGTGTATGGTAAGTTGCAGGCATGCCCGAACGTGTCAGTAGGACGTGCATCTTCTAACTGTACATATTTTCTCTTGTGTACCGCATTTGTTATCACCCTCAAAAACTTAACATCGATACAGCGTATACTTAATATATTCCCCATATTCATATTTCTCCACTTCTCCCAGTAATGAACGTCCTTTATTGTCTTTTTAAACCAGGATCTAATCTTGTATCATTTTGTGCATTTAGCTGTCATAACCCCTTAACCCCCCCTATTCTAGAACGCTTTCTCTACTTTTTCTAAGACTTAATTTTTTCAGAGCAGTTTGAGGTTCACAACAGAAGTGAGAGGAAGGTACAGTGATTTCCCATGTGCCCCACACATGCATAGCCTCCCCCATGACGAACGTCACTCACCAGAAGGATTTTACCAAGGCTGACCCTCCATGGACACAGCATAATCACCAAACGTCCATCGTTTACCTTAGGGTTGATTCTTACTGTATGTTTCCTGGGTTTGGACAAAAGTATCATGCCATGCATTCACCTTATAATATCACACACAGTATTTTCACAGCCCTGAATGTCCTCTGTGCTCTGTCTATTCATGTCTTCATGCCCCGCCCCACCCCCAACCTTGCAACCACTGATCTTTTTATTATCTCCATAGTTTGCCTTTCCCATAATGCCGTATAATTAGAATCATACAATAGGTAACATTTTCAGACTGGCTTCTTTCACTTAATAATATGTATTTAGGGGCGCCTGGGTGGCGCAGTCGGTTAAGCGTCCGACTTCAGCCAGGTCACGATCTCGCGGTCCGTGAGTTCGAGCCCCGCGTCAGGCTCTGGGTTGATGGCTCAGAGCCTGGAGCCTGTTTCCGATTCTGTGTCTCCCTCTCTCTCTGCCCCTCCCCCATTCATGCTCTGTCTCTCTCTGTCCCAAAAATAAATAAACGTTGAAAAAAAAAATTAAAAAAAAAAAAAATAATATGTATTTAAAGGTTCCTCCGTGTCTTTCCATGGCTCGATAGCTCATTTCCTTTTAGTGCTGAGTAATATTCCGTTGTCTGGGTATACCTCACTTTGTTTATCCGTTCAGTAGTTGACCTACTGAAGGACATCTCAGTTGCTTCCAAATTTTGGCATTTATGGAGAAGGCTGCTGTAAACATTTGTGTGCAGGTTTTTGTGTAAACGTAAGTTTTCAGTTCCTCAGGGTAAAAACCAAAGAGCATAATTGCTGGATTGTATGGTAAGAGTATATTTAGGTTCATAAGAAGCCACCAAACTATTTTCCAAAGTGGCTACACCATTTTGCATTCATGACCACTTTTTGTTTTTTTTAATGTTTCACAGACTTGGCATTTTTTAAAAGTTGAGGCCATTTATTTTGCAGAATGACCCTCAGGTTGAATTTGTCTGTTTAGGTCCTTCTAATCAGCTCAAGTTACACATTTCAGTGGGAATATCACATAGGTGACATTATGTCCTCAGTGAATCACATCAGAAGATACATGACATTTGTTCCATTACTGTGATGCTCATTTTGATCACTTGTTTAAGGTAGTGTTCACCGTCTACTTCTCCTACGTAAATGCCCTGTTTCCTTTTTGTAAATATTATCAGTTACAGTATGATTAGTTATAAAGTAGTATGTGAGATAGTACCTTGAGACTTTCTGTTCTCTTTCACAAGCATCTTTCACCCATGCTTTTAATGACAATTTTTGTTTAAATAAATTATTATAAAGGTACTTGATGGTTTTCTAATTCTGACATTCCTTTTCTATTAGCTGGCATTCTCCTAGAACCTTCTTTTCTAAGGGAAGTATCACTATGGACTCATAGATTATTTTGTATATTGGGAAAGGTATTATCCATTTCTGTCATCATTTCTGATACACACATTGTCCCAAATTTGGCCAATGAGAGCCTTGTTCATGGGGCTTTTGTGTCCCTTTGACCCATCCCCCTTAATTTTTGAGCCCTTACCTACTTCCTGGCAAAGAATATGTCAGGATCTCCTTATACTTTCATGCCCCAGTCCTGAAATTAGCCCTTTCTCTAAGGATCCCTGGTTCCTTTTATTAAGGTATAGTTTTTAGAAACCAAGATCTGAGAGCTAAGCACATTCATTGTTACTTGGGTGTCGTTGCTTCTTAGCCTTTTCAGTGGATGGAGCTAGCACATTTTTTTTTTTCTTTTAATCATTAGTTACAGCTGGAGAAGCCATGCAGTCTGAAGAATATGAATGAAACCAGAGGATTTACATTTCCATATATCAAGACCTGCTATAACACTAGTCTAGACAGATAAACAGTCTGAGTAGTGGAATAGAATAGAGAAATCAGAAATAGATAGTATTTAGTCACTTAACTCGCTACAAAGGGAACACGTACATGCCGTGGGAAAGGGTGGTCTTTTTAAATAAGTGGTTCTGGATTAAATATTCATTGGATATTTAAATCATACATACATGCAAAAAAATCCAACTCTGAGAGGTAAAGCAAGAAAGCTGTTAGGGAAAAACATCTCCATAACCTTGAAATGAACAAAAATTTCTTAAACAGCATACAGAAAGCATTACTCATAAAAGAAAAACGTGATTGATTGCATTATATTTAAATTAATAACTCTTGTGCACCAAAGGCATCATTGAGAGAGAAACAGCAACCCAGAAGAGTGGGAAGAGAGCATTTTTAATGGATGTGGTTAACAAAAGATTCGTTTCCAGAACATAAAAAGGACTCCTACAAGCCAATATAAAGAACCAGACAAAAGCCTTGACACACACGTCACAAAAGAGGGAATCAAACGGTGTGCATATATATAGATGTGTGTCCATGGGTCATCAAAGCAGGACGGGTGCAAATCTCAGTGAGGCATTACCACATGCCTACTAGGACAGCAAAAAGGGAGAGGAACACACTAGGCGTACCAAGGAGCATGGTGTACGGAACAGGTGGTGGATGTGTAAACTGGGGTAACTATTTTAGAAAACTTCTGCATGTGGGGCGCCTGGATGGCTTAGTCAGTTAAGTGTCCAACTCTCGATTTCGGCTCAGGTCATGATCTCGCGGTTTGTGGGATCGAGCCCTGTGTCAGGCTTGCCACTGACAGCACAGAGCCTGCTTGGGATTCTCTCCCTCTCTCTGGCCCTCCCCCACGCCTGCTCTTTCTGTCCCTCCCCCTTTCTCTCAGAGTACATAAATAAACTTTAAAAAGTAAAATCTAAACGACAGAAGGAAGTTTGGATAGGGAACCTGTGCATAATTCTAAGTATCAGCAAGTCCACTCCTAGATTTTACTCAGGGGACATCTCTAGCTGTGTTCATCAGAAGCTGATGTATTAATCTGAGTGATGTGGAGGTGTCATCTTCTGTAGGTTCTCTGAGCCATTTCACGCGGCTCAGTCTACGGGGATGCTCACCGCCGCGCTGCCTGTTAGAGGGAAGGCCTGGAGGCTGCCAGATGCCCCCCCGCAGAAGCCGGTTCATTAGTGACATACCACACGGTGGCGTAGAGCTCTGGGGATGCGTACACCGCACCTACGTGTGACAATATGTGTGACTCTCGCAAAAATGACATGGAGTAAAGGCAGCTAGTCACAAAAGACTGTATATGCTACGATTCTGCTAACGAAGCCCCAAACCAGGTAACACTATGCCGTGGTGTTAGAAACCAGGACAGCAGCCACCCCTATCAGGAGAGAAGTGACTGGAAAGGAAGCACAGCGCAAGAGCTCTTAGGGTACAGGAGATGTTGGGTTCCCTGCGGCCGGTTGCGTGAGCGTGTCCAGTTCGTGAACATCCAGCGAGTAATACACTTACGACATGTGGCTTGTTAGTATGTATGTTAAAATTAAAAGTTAAAAAATTAAAAAATAATAATTTTTAAAGTAATACAAACATTACCTGAGAAACGACAGGAAGATGACGTCTCATCTGTTCCCCCTCCCACCTCCGCTCTCCCATTATTACTTCTTCGTGCTTGTTTGATCTCAGGCGTAATCATCGCCCTCCCTCCAATCATCAGTCTGTCTTTTTTTTTTTTTTTTTTTTTTTTTTGGTGATTCAAAAAGCATCTGTGCATGTTTCCCTGCAGATGTCAACGTGTGTATCATCAGGGTTCAGTATTTCTATAAAACGAGCCTACTTTGAGAGCACGTCACCTGCGCTCTCCTTCTTGAGTTTCTCCACCCCAGTCCATCGCCTGTGCTTCTCCCCAGGTGCTCTCTGAGATGACAGTCTCACTCAGGTCCCATTCAGAAAATTTCTTGTAATAGTACTGTCTAAGACACTTTGGCCTAATTTTAAGCCAGCTTTCTTATTATGAAATGGTTGCAGTTCTTTATATACCCTTGATACTTGTCAGGTAAGCATTTCATGCATGTTCTCATAGTGCACAGCTTCCTTATTCATTTTCGCAAAGTGTCTTTTGATGAGGAAAGGTCTCGTTTTTGGTCAAGTCTAATTTATCAATTTGTTATGATTTTTGCTTCCCCCCACCCCTGCCAAGAAACCTTTGCCTACCCGCGTGCCATGAAAGTATTCTCCTTTATGTTCTTCTAAAGGCTTTTTTAGTTTTTGATTTTACGTGTATGTGTGTGATATATTTCAGATTAGCTTTTATGTCTGGTGTGAGGTAGGGGTTGAAGCTCATCTTCCATACAGATTTCTGATTGTTTTCAGCACCATTTGTTAAAGTCTCCCTTTCCCCATTGGATTGCTTTGGCACCTTTGTCTGAAATCCAAAGACCATTTAAGTGTGGATGTGTGTCTGCCTCTCATTCTGTTCCATCGATCTGTTTCTTAATTCTTATTCCAGTACTATATAGTCTCGATTACTGCAGTTTTATAGTCACTCTTGAAATCGAGTAGGATAAGCCCCCCAATTGCGTTCTCCTTTTGTAAGAATGCTCTGGATATTCTAGATCCATTGCATTTCCATGTCTATTTTAGAGTCATATTCTGAAAAAAAGAAAACTAGATGGAATATGATTGGGACTGTGCTGAATCTGTAGATCACTTTGGGGTAAACTGACATCTAAATTCCAGCTGGTCAGTATGATCTCTCTCCATTTATATGGGCCTTCCTCAATTTCTCTCAGCAATGCTTTCTAGTTTTTCATATAGAAATCTTGTACATACATCTGTTTTTGACAGTGTTGTAAATAAAATTGATTTTTAAAACTCATTTTACATACTCTGATTTCATGACCTAAACATAGCTTTCTGCTCTGCTTTGTTGATAACTTGGTAGACTTTTAATAACCCTTTGCTACTTGCTACATACTAATCTGTTTCTGTGAAATTTGAGGTGAAAATCCCTTTAAAAGACGTTTCATTCTGGGGACGCCTGGGTGGCTCAATTGGTTGAGCATCCGACTTCGGCTCAGGTCATGATCTCGCAGTTCTTGAGTTCCAGTCCCACGTCAGGCTCTGTACTGACAGCTCAGACCCTGGAGCTTGCTTCAGATTTTGTGTCTCCCTCTCCCTCTGCCCCTCCTCCGTTCACACCCTTTCTCTCTCAAAAATAAACATTTAAAAGTTAAAAAAAAAAAAAAAAGACATTTCATTCTGCATCAATTCAGGTAAGGATTTATTTATGCCAAAACTGCTAGAAACGCCCCCGAGTGAGTTTATTTGTGTATGTTACATTAGGGTCTTGTGTGAGTATGTGTGTACACGTGTGTATGTTAAAGAAAGCGACAATAGGTGGCGGTTATGTTGCCATTGTTGATGGATGCATTGTGACCTCACTGGTTTTGTGATCATTGTTTATTGATGCAGTGTGTTTTTGTTAAGTGTTGGACTCTGTGCCAAATGCTAGGGCTGTACAGGGGGAGCCACAGTCTCTTCTCTCAGGGAGTAATCCAGAAGTTCAGCTCATTCCACAGTCACTGATGAGTGTTTATTGGTATTGTATTTGCTGTAGAAACAGAGCAGCCAGATTTAAGGAAACCCAAGAAAAACCCATGTTTTTGAAAATATTCCTTATCTGAAAAAAATAGGGCTTCTAGGGAAGCGAAAATAATACAAAACCAGAAAGACAAACCGCAAGAGACTCTTAAATACAGAGAACAAACTGAGGGCTGCAGGCAGGGTGTTGGGCGGGGAGTGGACTAAATGGTCGATGGGCACTGAGGAGGGCACTTGTTGGGACGAGCACGGGGTGTTGTACGGAAGTGATGAATCACTGGGTTCTACTCTAGAAACCAAGACTACAGTGTATGTTAACTAACTTGAATCTAATTTTTTTAAAAATGGGGCTTCTGGGGCGCCTGGGTGGCGCAGTCAGTTAAGCGTCCGACTTCAGCCAGGTCACGATCTTGCGGTCCGTGGGTTCGAGCCCCGCGTCGGGCTCTGGGCTGATGGCTCAGAGCCTGGAGCCTGTTTCTGATTCTGTGTCTCCCTCTCTCTCTGCCCCTCCCCCGTTCATGCTCTGTCTCTCTCTGTCCCAAAAATAAATAAACGTTGAAAAAAAAAAATTAAAAAAAAAAAAAAATGGGGCTTCTGGGGCGCCTGGGTGGCGCAGTCAGTTAAGCGTCCGACTTCAGCCAGGTCACGATCTCGCGGTCCACGAGTTCGAGCCCCGCGTCGGGCTCTGGGCTGACGGCTCAGAGCCTGGAGCCTGTTTCCGATTCTGTGTCTCCCTCTCTCTCTGTCCCTCCCCCGTTCACGCTCTGTCTCTCTCTGTCCCAAAAATAAATAAACGTTGAAAAAAAAAATTAAAAAAAAAAAAATGGGGCTTCTATGTGATTGCTGACATTATACTGTTTTCTTTAACTTTTCTTGTTTCATTGCGTATGTGTGACCTAGTATACCGTAAGTGAACATCTTCTCCCAGCAGCCTTGCCCTTTGTGACTGAAAACTACTGTCACTCAACTGGCACATACTTGAGGAAATCTCCTTTTTTGCCCCCTCTGATTTATAGTACCAGCACCAGCCTCTGGAAATTATGAGTCCCTGCTGAGGGCCGAGAGGGCCCATCCATTTTTTAGGCTCTCTGATGCTCATGAAGTTCCATGCTATGACAGAATGTTCTGAAGTGGTAATAAACCTGACCTTGAAAGGAATTGATGGTTGCTGGTGACGCTGATGTTATTGTCAGCTGCATTTAATTTAGCTATATGCAGTTTCGTGCTTTACAGATCTCTGTGTCCAAGAATTTGCCTGTTATTTTAAGACTATTCCTAGAATATTCTGGTTTCCCAGCCTTTTTTTCTTGGTTCACTTGAAATTGTCATCTCATAGATACAGCAGAGATGTGCGTTGTCGTGTTACTTCCCAAGGTTTGGTGTCCTTCCTTAATAAATTTTACTTACGAAAATGTGTTATGTATTAAATCTGAATACAACGGATATCCCACTTCTCATTTTCTTTCTGGATTTCTTTCATTCACATTTGTTTTCTGTGTATCGTCTCTAGTGTTATGACTAAGAAAAGGTTTCTCCTTGACAACGCTTGAGATAAATTCACCTTTCTGCTTCCTATTTTCTTTCCTGTTTCTCTTCCTGGTGAGGCGTTCTCACCCTCCCCTTTGACGCTTCGTAAGCTAACGTGTTAGCACTGTTCTTCGAGGTTTAAAGAAGATCTTCATGTTTCCAAAAATAATGTTTAGGGGAAAAATTGAAACTCCAGCAAACACAGTAGCCTGGAAAGGAAAGCACTGTGATCATACGTAAATAAATAGCCGATACCAGTTTGTACGAGAAGTGCTTTTATTGTAAGTCATTGTTGACACTCCTCATGCTTGTTTTTGTGTTTTCTTTGGTCTTTTTGTGCTGCTTAGACACTTAGCCTATTAGCGCTTTTGAAGATAGCTGGACTGTCCTAAAAATGGCAGTAACATATACTTATGGCAAATTGATGAGAAAGAAGAAAAGGAAAGACAAAAAGGTTAATACATTTTCCCACTTCTCAGGTAACCACAGTTAAATTGTGTAGTACCGTCTTAATCTTTCTTAGGTGCAGTCCGTTTTGGTTTTAAAACGTCACTTATGTACAGTTGTTTCCTGAGTTGTTTTGTTTTGTTTCCAATTTAACATACTTTTTTGTAGTTTTTAAAAATTTTTTGCTTTATAAGCAACAATTTAATTATTGCATACTGCCTCAAGTGAGTACATCAGGTATAGTTTAACCAAATCTTTACTCTTGGACACTTAAATCGCTTTTAGCTATGTATTTATTTTCCCATAGACTAAAATCTTTCTTTAAAATACACTACCGTTTTTGCGACTCTTCACATACATTTTAATTCCATTTGTTAAAGTGTCTCTTCTTTAGTTAGCTCATGTAGTCTTAAGACGTCTCCTGGCTAAGAGCATGGACTTTGGACTCTCTGGACAGCTAGTTCGGAGTTTCACAATCGCAGCCAGTTACCTTACCTCCCTTTTGGTTTCTCCATCAGGGACCTGGGATGAAAGTACGGTAACCGTGCCTGTCGTTAGGGTGGTTGAGGGAGGTAAATGGAACGAGACAAACAAAGTTCTTAGCAGTGTCTCAGACACAGCGAGTGCTCAGTAAATAGCTACAGTGATTGTCATTGAATTGGTTGTGTTTTATTGGATTCGAAGAGTTAAGATGTAATTCTCATTCCTCTGTTATACCTAAAATGCCATCCCCCCTTATTGTGTGCTTCATGGAAAGATGTGTACGGGGTAAATGAGAGAATGCCAGTTTGTGAGATGGCACAGTTATTATAAATGAATTTTATAGTTTGAAATTCTGGAATGGTTGTTACTCGTACGTCATAAACTCTTCATGAAAATGGTCTTGTCTCATTAGCGTTATGAGGTTGCTCTACCAGAATGTGGCTTGGAGGCTGGGAGCATGTTATGTCATCTGTTCCGCAGACATTCAAACTAGATGGGATGTTTGTTAAGTAGAAAAGGTTTTTTATTTGATGTTTATTTGTTTTTGAGCGAGAGACAGAGACCGAGAGAGAGGGAGAGAGGGAGAGAGAGAACAAGCAGGGGAGGGGCAGAGAGAGAAGGCCACAGAGGATCCTGAGGCAGGCTCCATGCTGACAGCTCAGAGCCTGATATGAGGCTCAAACTCACCAGCCACGAGATCATGATCTGAGCCGAAGTCAGACTCTGGACTGACTGAGCCACCCGGGCGCCCCAAAAAGTTTTTTGTTTTTTGTTTTTTTAATTTTGTTAGTTCTTTTCAAGTGACTTCACTCTTAATGTTTTAAAAGAAATGTCAGGCACAACTTAATACAAATAATAAACAAAGAATGACAATAGTGTGTAATATGTCAGAGTCATTTCCTAGAACAGTATCAGAATCATAAGATAAGGAAATATTTATTTTGCAAAGTGTCAGAATATAATGATTTGCTGACAGTTCTGATGAAATAAAGTACTCATTTATTCTCAATTTTAAATTTGTAGAAATGCTTTAAAACTGTTAATTGCTTTCTCAAATGGCTGTCTTGCTTCTTTTCGTGGAGCTATGTATTTGCTTATCTAGAATTCTGACAGCTTAGAATTTGTTTAAATGAATGACATATAGGCTATTATTGTGACAAGATAGTTTGGATTGTCAATTCAGGATATTTTACTACAGAAAATATTTTATTAAGGTTTAGCATTTTTTTCATCATAAATACAATGTATGCTCTATTTAGATCATTTTTCACATTTGGAAAGATAAATAGCAAAAGCATGTAAGTAAACTGTAAGTCCTGTCATTCACAGTATTTTGTCCTGATCTTTTCTCCATTCATATAATTTTTAGAAAGAAAATGGAGACTATACTGAGCATGCATTTTTATGGCAGCCTTTTCTCATTTCATCTTACAGTAAATATTTTCCATGTTCTTTTTTTAAAAAAAAAATTTAACGTTTATTCATTTTTGAGAGACAGAGCATGAGCAGGGAAGGGGCAGAGAGAGAGGGAGACACAGAATCCAAAGCAGGCTCCCGGGTCTGAGCTGTCAGCACAGAGACCGACGCGGGGCTCGAACTCACAAACCGCGAGATCATGACCTGAGCTGAAGCCAGACGCTTAACCGACTGAGCCACCCAGGCGCCCCAATATTTTCCACGTTGTTAAATATTCCTGTGGAAAAAAGAAATCCCTCTTACTTCTTTGGCTCATTGTGAGCACCCAGTAATTATTTTCCAGTTTTGAAGCCATTACTTCAGTGGCTGTACAAGATGTCATTATATATATGTCCCAATTTATGTACTCCCTTGTTGATTAACAGTTGGATCGTGTCTTTACCACTGTGTTTAGTACTGGGATGAGTAGCACCGCACACACATGGTTTTGTTCATACAGATATATGTATATTTGTGTGTGTGTGTGTGTGTGTATTCCAGAATATTTCTTTAGAATGAAAGGCTCAAACTGAATTACAGGCTCAAACATCTCAGACCTCTTTCTGCATTCTTTAGCATAGTTCCAGTGGCTTTCTAAAATATACCACTTTATGCATTTATTGGCAGTGTATTCACAGCATTCTTACCTACTTGAAGAATTTTTGTTACTAAAATTTTTAAAGGTTGAGTGATACTTTACATTCACTGTAATGCACACAGGTCCATCATGTCCAGTTTGATTCATTTTCTGAAACTTTATTTTGAAATAATTTCTGACTTCCAGGAAAGTTGCAAAAATAGTACCAAGAATTCCCGTATAGCCTATATCCAGATTCCCCAGATGATCACACTTGCTTTACCCTGCTCTTCCCATTTCTATACATAATGTTTTTTTCCCAGAACTATTTGAGAGTAAGTTGCAGACAGGATGCCTTTTTTTACCCCTAAACACTTGCCTGGGTGGCTCAGTCGGTTGAGAGCCCGATTTGGCTCAGGTCACAATCTCACGGTTTGTGGCTTCGAGCCCCACATGGGGCTCTGTGCTGATAGCTCAGAGCCTGGAGCCTGCTTCGGATTCTGTGTCTCCCTCTCTCTCTGCCCTTCTCTGCTCGTGCTCTGTCTGTCTCTCTCTCAAAAATAAATAAACATAAAAAAATTTTTTTTAAACACTTGGTTGTGTGTTTCCTAAAAATAACGACAGTCTTATGTAACCACAGTATAATTATTTAGATCAGTAATTAACATCAATACAATACTAACCCCAGACCTTATTCAAATTATGCCAGTTGTCCCACTAATAATATCCTTTATAGCAAAAGAAATAAAAATATGTTTTCCATGTTTCATGTTCCAGTCCCAGATCACAGGTTACATTTGTCAGGTTTCTCTGTCTTCTTTAGAATGGAACAGTTCTGTAGGCTTATTCCTTTCTTTTTCTTTTTTTTTCTTTTCTTTTTTTTTTTTTAAGTCTTTTATCACATTTTGTGGAATGACAGTCAGTAACTTGGGTTCGTCTCTTGGCTCCTCATGATTAGATTAGGCCGGGCCCCTTGGGCAGGAAGAGCACAGAAGTGGTGTTGTGGCTTCTCGGTGGCAAAGGATATCATTTTGACCTGTCACTGGTGGTGTTAATTTCGGGCATATGGTTAAGGTAGTATCTATCTTCCAGGTTCCTCCACGGCAAAGTTACTGTTTTTCTCTTTGTAATTTTGTAAGTAATAAGTATATTGTGAGGAAATGCTTTGCCATTATATGAAAATCTTGCCCCTCTCAAACTCTCACCTATACTGAATTGTTTTAGTACCCATTGGTAATTCTTGCCTAGAACTCTTATGCTGGTAATTGCTAAGCAGTGATTTTCTAATTCCATCATTCCTTACATTTATTCGATGACATTCTGCTTTAAAGACAAGCTTTCCTTTGTGCCCCCTTTATTTATGAATTTATATCAGCATGGAATCATGGAGTCTTAGTCTATTTATTAGCAAATCATGCTATTTATTAATAATTCTCTTATTATTTATTTTGATGTTCAGATTGTCTTAGGTTTGGCCAGGGGGTGCTCCCTCAAGCTGGCTTCCGTGTCCTTTTGACAGGTTCCCATCGTCTTTGAGTACATACAGCAGTGTGCTCCCGGCTCAGCTTTTGCTCATCTTGCCCTGGCGTCAGCCATTTCTCTTAGGAAGTCTGGTTGATTTCACTGCAGTATTTATAGACCAAGACCTGGGAGCCGGGGGTGTCCATTCTACTGTTTGTTCATTGCTTCTTGATCTTCTCAGGAGAGAAGGAATTCAATATGAAATGCATGTTTTTATTCACACACACACACACACACACACACACACCTGTGTATCTATTCTTGTCTACCTGCATCACTACGTATATTGAAAATCAGGCATCTTTACTGACACCTCTGCTTTTATCCACTGCCTCCTCCTTCCCATATTTGTAACCCCCTCATCTGACCCGGGTGCAGGGGGGACTACTCCCATCCTGCTCGCATGGTACACATAGAATTTTCTTCTGTGTTTAATTCCAGAATACACATAGTACCAAAATTGCTAACCCATGCCACTGGGAAAAGTAAATCCACTACAGCAGAAACAGGCAAACCTTACGGTTTCTAAGTTATATTTCAGTAAACCTGTTTAAAAAATATTTGCTGGGACGCCTGGGTGGCTCAGTTGGTTAAGCGCCTGACTTCACTTAGCTTGGGTCATGATCTCACGGTTCGTGAGTTCAAGCCCCACGTCAGGCTCTATGCTGACAGCTCAGGGCCTGGAGCCTGCTTCGGATTATATGTCCCTCTCTCTCTCTGCCCCTCCCCCCCCACCAAAAAACCGAATAAACATTAAAAAAAAATTTGCTAACTGGAGTTGAATATTTCTTTACCTTCTTTTTGTCTTTAGCCCAAAGGTGTACAGGCAAAATATTATATTCAGAGGTTCCCAAGATTGGTTCTGTCTCGTCTTTAGCGTATTCATGTTATTTATTTGAAATACAGTTGGGTTCATTTACTGTGTTTGTATTCAAATTTGGATGTTCCTCCATCTTTGCCGATTTTATTAATATAGTTTTGGGAATGTGATGTATTAACCAGTTTCTCAAAGTTAAAATTATATCTAAAAAAAGATGTCCTTGGGTAAGTGTCACTACCTGCCCCTCTCGCCTGTCCCTTTCCCATCCCCCATTCATTCCACCCTGATTCCCCACCCACCGAAGGTAATCAGCCTCCATAGTTTCTGGTTTCTCCTTCCTTTCATTTTTTTCCCCCTCATATAAGCAGCTGTAAATATGTTGTCTTGCTTCCCCTTCTTTCTTTGTTACAGTTTTGTAGTCTGCTTTTTTCATTTAATATTTTCTGAAGACTGCTTCATCCCAGTTTATAAGAGATGGTCCTCCTTTTCACAACTGTGTAGTATTTCATGGCGCGGATGCACCATGATTTATTCAACCAATCCTGTTTGGAAGGGAGAGGCATTTAAGTTGTCTAGAGCATTTTGCGGTTACAAATGGTGCTGCAGTAAATACCTTGGACCCATACCATTTTATAATGTTGGGGGCTTATCCTACAGGTACATTCCTAGATAGAGAGAGGATTGCTGGGTCAGAAGGTGAATGTGGGGTGCCTGGGTGGCTCAGTCAGTTAAGCATCGAGCTCTTGGTTTCAGCTCAGGTCATGATCTCACGGTTTGTGGGTTCGAGCTCCGTGTCAGGCTCTGTGCTAACAGCTCAGAGCTTGCTTGAGATTCTCTTTCCCCCTCTTTCTCTGCCCCTCCCCTGCTCTCATGCTTGCTAGTGTGCTCTCTCTTTCTCTCTCTCTCTCAAGAAATAAATAAACGTGAATGCATTTGTAGTTTTGTTACATATTGCCGAATTCTTTTCCCAGAGGCTGTACCGGTTTGCGTTCTGATCATCAGTGTATGAGAATGTTTATTTTAGCCTCACAACAGAACATGTTATATGTTTTTGCCATCAGGTATTCTGATGTAATTTTAATTGCCTTTCTCTAACTATGAGCAAGGTTGAACATCCTTTGATATCTGTAAGCACTATTTCAGAATCATTTTTGGAGGAGAGTGTAAATTATCTGCTCATTTTTCAGTCTCATTTTTAAATAACTAATTTATGTGTCCGAGAGATCAGCCCCTCCTCTTCAGTGTGTTTGTTTTGTTTTCTTTTAATGTGGCCAAAGTTTATCAGTCTTTCCTTTTACTGCTTTTGGATTTGGGGTCACAATTAGAAAGCTTTTCCCTATATCTTAGTTACAGAAGGGTCCCATCAGTATTTACGTGAAGTACTCATATGGTTGGATGTTTTTGTTTAACTGCTTATCTCTGATCTACTTTGAGTCTGTTTTAATCTAATAAGGCTCCCCTACATGGTGCTTTGTTTTCTCTGTGTTTCTCTGTTTTCTCAGTTTGCCTTGGGTGTTTTCATTTTTTTCCAAATGAGCTTACATATCAACTTGTCTTTAGCCCCATTAAAGTGAAAGCTCGTTGCTGTTTTTATTGACATTGCGTTAAATGTGTAAAATGGCATTTTTATGATGTGATGTTATCCTATCCAGGAACAAGGACTGTCTTTCTATTTGTTCAAGCCCACTTTCAGGTTTTTCAGGAGTTTTACACATTTCTTTAATTTACTCCTGAGTATTTTTACCTTCTTGTTGCTATTATTGGTGGGTTTTTGTCTACATTTATATTCTCTAGCTTATTTTTTGTGTATCTGAAGACTGTATGTGTTTGAATGTATGCCGCTGGCAGTTTGCCAGTTTTCTTGAATCTGTAAATTTATGTATTTGATCAAATTTGGGGAATTTTCAGGCATCATTTTTGCAGGTATGTTTCGTGGCTTACTCTCTCGCCACCCTCCTCCTGGAACTCACGTTGCTCATAAGGTAGACTCTCTGATCTCAGACGTGTGCCATGGTGGCTCTTTTCTTTGTCTTTTGAATCTGTTTTTCTCTGAGGCACATAGTTTATTTTCATTCATTTTTATATTTTTTAAATTGTTTTTGTTTATTTAAATTCAAGGTAGTGAACACGCAGTGTGGTATTGGTGTCAGGAGTAGAACCCGGTGATTCATCCCTTACATACAACACCCAGTGCTCATCCCAACAAGTGCCCTCCTCAGTGCCCATCATCTCTTTAGCCCACCCTTCACCTACCTCTCCGCCAGCAACCCTCAGTTTGTTCTCTGTAACAGTCTCTTATGATTTGCCTCCCTTTCTGTTTTTATCTTATTTTTCTTTCCCTACCCCTGTGTTCATCTGTTGTGTTTCTTAAATTCCACATGAGTGAAATCAAATGATATTTGTCTTTCTCTGACTGACTTATTCGCTTAGCATAACACACTCTAGTTCCTTCCACGTTGTTGCAAATGGCAAGATTTCATTCTTTTTGATCGCTGAGTAGTATTCGATTGTGTGTGTATGTATATACACACACACACACACACACACACACACACACACACACATACACACACCACGTCTTTTTTTTTAATGTTTGTTTATTTTTGAGAAAGAAAGAGAGAGAGACCATGAGCAGCAGAGAGGCAGAGAGAGGGGGAGACAAAGAATTTGAAGCAGGCTCCAGGCTCTGAGCTGTCAGCACAGAGCCTGACGTGGGGCTCCAACTCCCAAACCATGAGATCATGCCCTGAGCGGAAGTTGGACACCTAACTGACTGAGCCCCCCAGGCATCCCTGTATGTACCACTTATTCTTTATCCATTTGTCAGTTGATGGACATTTAGGTTCTTTCCATAATTTGGCTTATTGTTGATAGTGCTGCTATAAACATTGGGGTGCATATGCCCCTTCGAATCACCATTTTTGTATCCTTTGGATAAATTCCTGGTAGTGTAATTTCTGGGTTGTAGAGGAACCTCCATATTGTTTCCAGAGTAGCTGTACCAGTTTGCGGTCCCACCAATAGTGCAAAAGTTTTCCCCTTTCTCCACATCCTCGCCAATATCTGTCGTTGCCTGAGTGGTTCATTTTAGCCATTCTGACAGGTGTGAAGTGGAATCTTATCATGGTTTTGATGTGTATTTCTCTGCTGATGAGTGATGTTGAGCATCTTCTCATGTGCTGTTAGCCATCTGGATGTCTTCTTTAGAAGAGTGTCTATTCATGTCTTCTGCCCATTTCTTCAGTGGATTATTTGGTTTTTAGGTGTTGAGTTTGAGAAGTTCTTTATAGATGTTGGATACTAACCCTTTATCAGATATGTTATTTGCAAATATCTCCTCCCATTCCATCGGTTGCCTTTTAGTTTTGTTGATTGTTTCCTCCGCTGTGCAGAAGCTTTTTATCTTGTTGAGGTCCCAATAGTTCATTTTTGCTTTTATTTCCCTTGCCTTTGGGGACATGTTTAGTAAGAAGTTGCTGCAGCTGAGGTCAAAGAGGTTGTTGCCTGTTTTCTCCTAGGATTTTGATGGTTTTATTTTTATAGACATTTTTAAATGTTTTTCTGATCACTGCTTTGTACAAATGCCATAGATTCTGGCGAGGAGTTCCTTCATTTCAGTCTGGGTTTTTCCTCTTCTCTACAAGTTAATAGGAGATGTTATTAATTTCTGGGTAGGCAGGCTACTAAAAAGTTTTTTTTCTATTTTATTAATAATTTCTAGTACTACATTGAGATTGGAGTGTTCTTTATATTCTTTATTTTATGAAACTTCCTCAGGTTTTCTTTGTGCCCTAATAGGTGATTTTTTTTTTTTTTAAATATTCCATGTGTAGTTGAGAATGTGTCTTCTATGTCATCAAGGTATAAAGTTCACTGCATAGTGATAAGATCTCCTTATTGGTTATGCTGGTGTGGCCTTGTATATCCTTTCTTATCCTGTCTACTTCATCTGTCTTGTATCGAGACAGACAGATTAACGTCTCCTATTCTTTGTGCATTTCTGTCAGCGTCCCGTTGTGCCTCCTGGGCTTTTTATTGTATGAGAGTAGTTACGTTGTTTTGTGCTTCGTCATAGCTGTTACAGTCTTGTTGTTGATTATGGCTTTTCACATTAAGAGGTGTCCTCTTTGTCACATGCAGTGTTTCTAACTTGAATTCTGTGTTTTGTGTTCAGGATCACTGCCTCTCCACATCCTGGTCTGTTACACGTGCTGGTTCACCAGACTCACACGTGCCCGTTAGTCACAGCGCGCCAGGCTGCACTTCTGGCAGGCGTGTGAAACCTCATTCAGTTATCATATCCCACGTGGGATTCATTTTATTTTACTTATTTTAATGGATGAATGGGTTTGTCTGTTTGAGTGGGTTTGTTGTTGTTGTTGTTGTTGTTGTTGTTTTTAAGATTCTCTAGAGCAATCTTGGCTCAGCTGTTTTAGAGTTTAGACACCCACGTAAATCCTCGGTTGTATTCAAGTTTTGTAAATAGACTGTTTCACAATTATCATATTACATAAAGGAATTTCTCTGTTCCCATAAGTATCATTGTGGGGTTTTTTTTACCTTATCAAAATATAATTGACATACAATAAACTGCACATATTTTAAGTATTCAACTTGAGGAATTTTGACTGCACCACAATCAAGATGACATGTTCATCACCCGTAACAATTTCCTCATGCCCCTTTGTAAACCATTCCTCTCTCCACCAGTCTCCAAGCAAACAGTGATCTGCTTTCTGTCACTATAGATTAGTTTGCGTTTTCTAGCATTTTTAAAAAATAGAATCATATATACATGTGTTCCTTTTTGTTTGGCCTCTTCCATTCAGCATAATTATTTTGATATTTACCCATATTGTTGTATGTTATTCTTTTTTATTGTCGCATAGTACTTCATTGTGGATATACCACAATTTACTTGTTCAGTCACCTGCGTATGGATGGTTGTTTGTAGTTTTGGGCTTTTAAAAATAAAGCTGCCAATAAAGTTTCTTCAAAAGCTAAGCATCCACCTACTATCTGACCAAGCCTTTATACAAAAGAAGATAAACATCTACACAAAGATTTATACCATAAATGTTCATAACAGATTTATCCATAGTAGCTCAAAACTGGAAACTACGCACATGTCCATCGGCAGATGAATGGATGAACAAAATGTGGTGTCTTCATACACTAGATTCCTACTTTGGAGTAGAAAGGAACCACCTGCTGATACATGCAGCATGGATGGATCTCAGAGTCCTGTCTTAGTGAAAGGATTCAAACACAAAGGCCTGTGCATTACCTGGTACCATTTACTTGAAATTCTAGAACAGGCAAACTGATCTCTAGTGATAGAAAGCAGATCAGTGATTACCTGGGGCTACATGTGGCAGAAGGATGGACTGTAGAGGGGCAAGAAGAAACTTCTAGGAATGTCAAAAATGTTCTGTATCTCAAACGTGACTGTGACTTCATAGCCGTATACCTCCATCAAAACTTGCCACACATATACACTTTAAATTGATGTATCTGGGGGCGCCTGGGTGGCTCAGTCGGTTAAACGTCCGACTTCGGCCCGGGTCACGATCTCGCGGTCCGTGAGTTCGAGCCCCGCGTAGGGCTCTGGGCTGACTGCTCAGAGCCTGGAGCCTGCTTCCGATTCTGTGTCTCCCTCTCTCTCTGCCCCTCCCCCGTTCATGCTCTGTCTCTCTCTGTCTCAAAAATAAATGTTAAAAAAAAATTTTTTTAAATAAATAAATTGATGTATCTGATTGTCTTTATACCTTAGTAATAGTGATTTTTTAAGTGTCTGTCAGATACAACCAAAAAAAAAAAAAAAAAAACTAGCAGGTAGTTTTAGTTTAAGGAAGATACTTACCGTCCAGCCTGGACTACTAAATGTAAGAACTGAGTCATTTAAGGAGAAATTGACCCTGTGAACATGATTAAAATACTGGAACAGATCTCACAGGAAATACAAAGGTGAATGAGGTGAAGTTCCAGCTTTTGAAGACAGTAAAATTTACTAAAATGGTGAAGGGGTATCAGGAATGTGCAAACGATCTAGACAGGCATTGAGAAAAACCATGCAGTAGCTAAAAGCATCCTGTCTTTCTCAGCCAAGTTTCGTGACAAAATGGATTCCTACCAATGTGCTTAGTCTTCTCACTTATCCCAAGGAAGACCTAGCTAGTGTCATTTTCGATACATAGGAGAGAAGTTAATACAGTGGATGCTTTTGGGCATTAGGGCTTAATTCTTTCGCAGAACCCATGGAGAAAAGCTAGTGGCCAGAAGCCTGCCACCTACATCAAAAGTCTCTCTTCTCCTTAAAAGCTGTGTCACTGGACAGGTTATTTCACCTCCTGGTGCCTTGCGGTGAAACGGAGATGGTGTTATTGAGGGTTGTTGACATGACATCACCACGCGTGACGTCTGTGCTCAGGACACAGTAAGCAACAGATCCCTGTTAGTGACCAGAGTCAGCATCATCTCACCATCGTTCCCAGAATGCTAAGTCCTCCCGTGGCCCGTACCAGGAGTGGTCACGGTGAGCAGAGGAAAGAGACCGGACTCCTTGGAAGCGTTGAGACACATCCTGGAAAGTTTCTGAAAGTGACTGATGCGGCACATGGTTCTTGAAGAGTGCCCGAGTGCTGTTTCCAGCAGAGATGGAGAGTTTCAAGCAGAAGAAAAAGCTTGAATAAAGACCAGGAAAACTCAGAGCGTATTCGGGGATATGAAGCAGTTTGATTTAGCTGAAGTGTAAGGACCGTTGTCAGGGTTAGTGATGCTGCTCAGGAAATCAGGAGACAAAACACTGGTGGTTTTAATGCCAAGCTAACAAATGTGAGCAGAATCAGGTGGGTAGAGAGGCCTGAAGGAGTTTTGGTCCAGTGGCATTGACTTATTCATTCAGGCAGCATTAATCTTTGTTTCTCCATTAAAGTCGAGCACAGAGGGGCGCTTGGACGGCTCAGTCAGTTAAGCGTCTGGCTCTTGGTTTTGGCTCAGGGCATGATCTCACCATCTGGTGGGCTCGAGCCCCACTTCGGGCTCTGTGCTGACAGTGGGGAGCCTGCATGGGATTCCCCTATGCTCTCTGCCCCTCCACGCTCGCTCTGTCTCTGTTTCTTTCAAAATAAACAAGCTTTAAAAAAATATAAAGTCAGGCAAAGACTATGTTATCAAATTATAGATGATGTTGTCCTCAGTACATAGCATGTAATCCTAAAATCAAGGATACCTTAACTGCGGAAGGAAAACTCATTTAGAAACTGCCATTTAGAAAGTCAGTGCATGATGATCCGGAGGCAGGGTTTGTGTTGATGTGTGTGTTGGTGGATGTTTGGAGTTAATGGTTGGTACCAGTGCAAAGGATAAGATTGCTAAGGGAGAACATTCAGAAATAGTCAAAATCTTAGGAAATGCGGGGAAAAGGGGGAAATGTGGGTATCTTGGTAAGTACAAAGGATCCTGGTGGAGAAGTATAATTTCTTGATCACAGTTTGGTAAGTAGGTAGGAAGGAACTACAGCCCTAAACAAAGTGTCTGGATTCCCCTGGGCAAGAAGAAAGATTATGTCTTCATCAAATTCCGCTCGGGTCATGATCTCAGCGTTCGTGAGTTTGAGCCCCACATCAGCGCAGAGCCTTCTTGGAATTCTGTCTCTGTCTCTGTCTGTTTCTCTCTCTTTGCCCCTTTCCAGCTTGCTCGCTCGCTCGCTCTCTCAAAATAAATAAACTTAAAAAAAAAAAAAAAACTTCCCCATAAAGACAGGTGACAGAATGGGAGTGGGAAGGCGGAGTGGGGCTTGTGTGTGAAGACCTCAGTATTAGGAAATCTAGGGGCCACGCTACTTGCTAAGAAGGGTGTGTGGGTGGTGATGTAGTGTGGTCTTGAAGAAAATGGAAATGATTTGAAACAGTGGCACAGTTAACTCAAAATAGACTTGAGAAGAGACCCAGGAAACGTTTTGGAACACGTGTGATGGCATGACATGGTTTCACGTTAGATTTGGACAGTCTTCTAGAACTCTTTTACCTCCACCTGTGTCAGGACCCCCGAGATGGCCAGGTTGGATATCCAGACAGATTGTGTAATGGCAAATGTTTAATTCCTCAGGGTAACTGTGTGGAAGCCAAGCAGCAGAGTAAATGGGTCCCCTCTCCCCATTTGAGTTGTAGGGTGAAGCAGTATTTCACAAACTCAAGAAAGGTACTGACCCTTTAAAAACAATTACTAGAGGGGCGACTGGGTGGCTCAGTCAGTCAAGCATCCACCTCTTGATTTCAGCTCAGGTCACGATCTCGCGATCTGTGCGTTTGAGCCCCGCGTCGGGCCCTGCACTGATGGCGTGGTGCCTGCTTGGGATTCTCTCTCTCCCTCTCTCTGCCCCCTCCCTGCTCACATTCTCTCTAAACAAACAAACGTTTAAAAAATAAAGAAAAATAAAAACAATTACTAGAATTAATTTTTACTAGTCTCATGTTGCTAAATTGTGTACAACCATAAACATATAAAAGCATACAGAAAAGTATACACTTAGGTTTAGTAGCACTTAACACAACCACAAAACAGAAACACTTTTGCATATTAGTTGTAAAATCTGTGAAGCTCGCGAAATTCGCATCAGTGTCAGTTGGCTGTGACACGATGCGTGTTTGCCCCAGAGTGGCTGCTGCTGGACCCGACCGCGGTGCCCGCTGCCGTCCTGTGTCTCCGGGCCTGGGCTGCCTGGCGCGCTGTCGGCGCACTTCCCCGCCACCTGTGCTCTGTTCGGACCACTGCTGGCCCGGCACCGTTTTGCCTTCTGTGGGCTTCCGCGTGTGTTGTCACCATGATGTCCAGCTCTGTTTACTCTTCACTCTTACATGGCGACTCAGGATCGTTTTTTCAAGGCTAACAAAACAAAACCACAGAATTTAAAAATTTCCATGAAGAGCTCACTGGAGAATACATCCTTGGATTCCTGAGACCATGTCTGAGTGTGTGTTCTTCTCAGTTCTCAGACCCTATGGCTCACGGCGTGACCGTGGTCAGTCACCTGGGGGCGTTTTTTCTATTTCGTTATTCCAGTGAAGTGAAGAAGAATCGGCAGGGTTTTCCGCATGTATAAAAACTTCAAATTTAATCTAATAAATGAGATCTAAAGTGGTAGGAAGACACCAGAAGATATTAAGCACCAAATCAAAACCCTGTGAACTTTCCCCAGACCCAGGGGCAGCCCGATCGGGTGTGGTCGCACCCGGAGAACACGTGTGTGGTTAGCGTGCTGCTCCCCGCGGACATCTGTGTGCGCCTCCTGCTAGAGAAACCCCTAACCTGGCAAACGCGCAGCCACGGAGGATAGCCGACGAGGGGGATCGTGCCAGAAAGGAGTCCTCACGGACTGCACTGTTTGGGGAATGCCCGTCTTGCTTCTGCTGGGTACTTTATATGCATTTTCCCCCTGATTTTCATAACCACGGAAAACACCCATTGTCGTCCTTGTCGTCACTGCCTTTCTGTAGACGAGGTGGCCGTGGCACAGAGATGGTGGCGCTTTCCCAGGGTCTCCGAGCCCTCAGAGCCCAGTTGTGTTCACCTCCGAAGTCATGTTCTTTCCACAAAGCCATCCTGCCTGTACCCTTCATGAATCCATATGGGATGTTGTCACCCCCCTGAAATTAAATTACCCACTTTCCTTAATTACATGCCTTTGAAAATCATATGTAGATTTAGCAAAAAGAAAAAAAAAAAACCCATACAGGTTTTTGCTTTTGGTGAAAATAATGTTGGAGTCAGAAAACCAGGATTAAAGACAGGCGCTCACCAGCAGGCCAGCTTTAAAACACAGTATTTCATAGCTGAACTGCAGTTTCTTTTCTTTGTTTTCTAAAACAAATGTCAGTGCGCGTGTCCCCTACCTCAGAGCTGCTAAGGATCGAAAGATCTTTAAGACCCTCAAAGGTATGTTAAATTTACTTGTGACCTAAAAATCATTATCACGGGTGGGGGACATTTGTTATTTTCCCGTTGAGGGTTTCCTACATAGAGCTCACTCTTATTTTCTTACTATTTTTTCCCTCAGCAAAACAGGGGACGTTGGTTTTTCCCTCTTGTGGGTTGAGCGTTCCCAATAGGGGTACAGATTGGTTCTTGAGGGATGGGCGGAAAAAAAAAATCACTTATGTGTAAGGCACAGATACACATGAAGTACGTAAACAGATACGTAGTAAATCTGTGGTATTAAAATTTCATGGAAAATGATTAGGACCGGGCGATGGGGACAATGATGCAAAAAAGGTGAAGAGACACTCCTGTAGACAGTGTTCTTATTACAAGTGCTGACCTCAGCATCACGCTGCCCGTAGCTTGATGATGCTTCTTCCCACCTTTGCTGGGCTTTGACCCTCTCACTCTTCCCTCCTCCCTTCTGTCTGTGCCAAACCTTCGAAGGTGCGGCCGTTTCATTCTCCCTTCTATTCTGTAACTCCGAATTCATGGAACACTACTCTGAAGATATATGATCTAAGGAAAGCTTTGTTGTAAATCTTCACATGTTCATAAGTAACGGTCCAGCTTAGAGATAGAACGGGGGTGGGGGGGTGGGGGGGAGGGGTGCCTGGGTGGCTCAGTTGGTTAGGTGACCGACTTCGACTCAGGTCATGATCTTGCAGTTTGTGAGTTCGAGTCCCGCATCGGGCTTTTTGCTGACAGCTCAGAGCCTGGAGCCTGCTTTGGATTCTGTGTCTTCCCCTCTCTGCCCCTCCCCTGCTCACGCTCTGTGTCTCTCTGTCTCCCAATAATAAATAAACGTTAAAAAAAATTAAAAAGAAATAGAGCAGGGATTTGGATGACTTGTTTTAAAGCTGATAAAGTGTATTCTGTCATCTCTTCATCATCCATATTGCAGCTTTGTGCAGGAGGAGACCCGTGGCACCGGTCACTTGTGTGCATCCAACACTGCTCTTGACCGATGCCATCATTACGTGATGGGGACTGAGAAGGAGCTAGGAATTGCATTCCTCGGCCTCCCCTGCCATTCACCCATCCCTGGTAAAGTTCCTGCCTCTCCCGTAAGCAGAGGTTAATCAGTGGTCACCGATGATGGTGAGATGGTCACATTCCAGTCCCAAACACCCCTGCTGAGGTTCCTGTCCTCAGGAGCGTGAACACACTTTACAAGCCAAGTTATCAGGCTCTTTTACCCGATCGCAGTATTCGTTTACGCCCGTGCTTAATTGTTCAGACTGTTGACGGTCCTTCGTCTGAGAAATAACAGGAAAACTTGTCCCTCCTTATAAAATACTGGTTTCCATAGGGCTTATTTGTTAATCTCTTTATATCTGAAGTACTACACATTTGATATCCGTGTATTTAAAATGTAAAAAAAAAGGAAGGACTTTTGGGATATGTCCTCTGATTTCAGAGATGGCATTCTGTCCTTTTTTTTTTTTTTTTTTAACAAAAATATATCATTTTAATTACCAGGATCATTAAATTGGGTTTAATAATTATACAGTTATTAGAATTTATCATAACCATTTAGTTATTTATCTAAAGATACTATATATTTTTTTCTTTTTTTTTTAGAGTATGAGCTGGGGAGAGGGACAGAGAGAGAGAGAGAGAGAGAGAGAGAGAGAGAGAGAGAGAATCCTAAGCAGGCTTCACACTCAGCATGGAGCCTGATGTGGGCTCGATCCCATGACCCTGGGATCATTACCGGAGCCGGAATCAAGAGTCAGGTGCTCATCCAGCTGAGCCACCCAGGCATCCTTAAAAGATACAATATTTTTATATTGGTCTTATAATTTTAAAAGAGGGAAAATTAAGGATCATATCTGTATTTTACTAAAAATACGGTACCCTTGGGGAAAAAATTAGGCGTAACCTAGACTGCCATTTTTCCCCCTACATGCATCCAGTCTAGTTGTCCACGTGTGCCTGACTTGTGCCACACCATGGCTCAGGCCTTGTGGAGGCCAGCCCCAGGATGCACCTTCATTTGCTCCAGTGACAGGCTCCTTGAGGCCCTGTTTCAAAGTCCCAGGATACTGGAGGTGAAAAGGAAAGGCATCTTCTCTTAGTCCATTGTCAGAAAGGCTACAGGAGAAGCACGACACAGTATTTAGCAACCTGTTTCCGTTCTGCTTCTAATTACAGCGTTCATCACCCTCGGCCTCTTAGGTTGCGGAAGAGTTGCCCGATCAGCGGTACCGTCCAGTCTGTCTTTATCAAAGCGCAGTGTCTTCCACAGCGATCTCTTTTTTATCAGCAGCTTTATGAGCATATGTTGACTCTGCCAATTTTTTGTGGAGGTCCCTTGAGCCGCATTTGTTTCTGTTTCGAGTCCCTGAAGCCTTTCTTGGATTATTCCTGGTCTCCAAGCCACACGGTTTTTCTCACGCTTATTAGATATCTATGCTTGGAGTAGTGGGAAAATGACTTGATTTACGGTACCATCTTTCGTACTGAAACAGCTCTCTTTTACGTGTGTGTACACACAAAGACTCTAGAAGCAGATTTATCACAACCAAAGTGACTCTAATCACCTGTCATTTGAGGTTAAATGCCCCCCACGACAGTAGAGCCAAATGACACTGAAGATGATGCAGTACATGTAGTAACGAACAAGGACAGACCTACTGAGAGCAGTTCACTTGATAACTGTGGGCTTCTTTTACTCAGAGAGAATGCAAACATCCTTCATCCCTTTGTCCCTGATTGAATCCAAAAGACATTTTGTGGGGCTGAGCTACATGGGGGCAGCAGTCCAGGGTAGGGTTCCAGCCCACGTGGGGTGAGGAGACACCTGCGTCGGGTCTGGTCATCATTGATAGTAAGGAGGTGACCAGGATATCTGCGAACGGAGTGCACAGACCGTGGGAGACCAGAGCCTCGCTGTCAGAGAAGGGGGTTACAAGTGTATAAAAGAGAGAAACTGAGAAAGAACCTTTGGCATTGGATCAGAATTGGAGGCATCAGGGCAAACTTGTGGTTTTCAACATATATAAATAAATACAGACATACATGCTTAAATAGAGAGAGAAGTAAGTGTGTGTGTGTGTACATTCACACACATAATCTCACAGACATATTCCCTAACTTCCTCCAAAGGAGGCCTGGGAACACTGTCACCCCAAAAGCAACGAGCGCACCTGGTACACAGCCCTTGCTTTCTCAGCGGGGTGGGACAAGTTAAAGAGTCCGGGATGCCTTGTACCGGGAAGTAATAAAGTACGCAGAGGATGGGCCATGACAGCCAGGAGCTGAAGCCAGCCTGAAGGGGCCCCCCCGCTGGCCGAATCTGCAAGAATCTGAGCATCAGAATAAATGAAAGGAACATGCACTCCCCCACTAAATAAAATAGGAGCCCAGGAGTCCATGGTGATAGAAACAGGTAACATAAACGAGATACAGGGAATTCTTATTCTTACAGTAGGATGTGCTGCTGATAAACGTAGAAGGAATGATAGACTTTTCAAAATCATCGTTTGGCCACCATCATAGTAATAAATAATTCAGCCCCACACAATAATTTGTTACAAAGAGAAAAACTAACTTTACCATGAAGAAACATGCCCGGTACCGTCTTAATCAGTTCATCAAAATAACTCTTACCAGTTATGAGACAAATTGAATTTGCATACCACTTGACAGGACGCAGAGAACGCATCACTGCTTCTGTGATGTTCCTGCCTAAGATACTCCTGCCATAGCCTGATCGTGAGTCTGATGATGAAGACACACCAGATAACCCAGACCGAGGGTGATTCTACAAAATAACTGGTCTGTAATCTTCAGAATTTAAGGAAAGAAGAGTTAAGAGAGACTGAGGAACTATTCACAATGGAAGAATGCTAAAGACACTTGAAATAACTCAGGGCCACACGTGATCCTCTTTTGGATCCTTTTGTTGGGACAATTAGTGGAACTGAGTCTGTGGATTAGATGGTGATAAACCAGTGTTAATTTTCTGATATTGGTGGTAATGTTGGGGCTTTCTAGGAAAATGTCCTTGTTGTAGGAATTACACACCATAGTGCTTAGGGTAAAGAGGCATCACGTCAGAGCCTTGTCACAGATGGTTCAGGAAAAAAATGCTCTGTGAATTTGAAATTATTTCAGATTTTTAAAAATAACAAAATAAATGTTCTTTCAGGCATATTTACCACTAAGGAAATTATTATTTTCTCTCAAAACTACAGAAGCAAGACTTGAGATAGAAACCTACAGCAGGACAATGTGTTCCCTTATTGAGATTTTTTTATCTTTATCAGATACAAAAATAATCAGTTTAGAGAAGATCCTTAAAAGAGAACTGTATCAGTTTTTAACCCACTCAGCACACATAGGCAGGCACACACAGCCAGTAAAGAATTTTGATGTGGCTGATTGAGCTCCGTATCTACTCAGATTTCTAAACTTATGGCCTGAACACAGTTGAGCGGGATTTCAAAAGCAGCTTTATGAGAAAGAGAATATTAGGATCTATTGTTGTTGTTCTTTTTAGAAAAGTAATTAAGAATACAGTCTCTGCAGCCAAGCAACTTGTCACAGATCCCGGCCACCACGTAGAAGACATGAGAGCTCCAACAAAATAGTCAATTTTTCTAGGCCCCAGTTTCCTCATCTGTAAATTGCGATAATGTTGAACTCCCAGGCTGGCAGCAGGACAGATGAGATGACGTATGGAAAGCACTTGGACTGGGGCACACCGTAAGCACTAAACAGACTTGGCTACTGCTCTTATTATTTCAGGAAATAGTAATTTCAGGAAAGTTGAAATGCTTTCACGAAAACATTCTGATATGGTTATGTCGACTTCCTTCTCCCTCACCAGGAGTAGAATTGCTAGGACGCCATAAAAGTTATGGCCTCTGCTGTTAAAACCTGTCTCAAGATCAAAGACTCAGGCTTTGGAGAGCTAAGATTGGTTAAATTTCCGACTTGCCCCTTAGAAGCTTTGTAACTTGGGGCTGGGTCTCTAAAATGTCTGCAATGAACCAAAAATCATAGTGGTCAGAAAGGGCTTTTGGGGGTTAGATGAGATAAACTTCACCAAACTGCTAAAAAGGCGACTGACCTAAAGAATGTCCTCAAAAAACTATGGTTACTTTTCTTGCTCCTTTAAAGATGCAGACACAGTCAACGTAGATGAACAGAGGCCTCAGAATCGGAAATAGTGGCGGAGCCTTTGAGCACATTTTTGCAAACTGTGTGTGATAAGCTCAGTGTTGTCTGTGCTGTGGGGGTTTAGACTCCCAGCACCGGGCTTACGGTGCTTCAGAAGGAATTTGACTTGACAAGAAGCATGTCATGTGTTGTGTAATCCCATTCTCGAGAGACGCTGGAGGAGAGTAGATCACTATCTTTCTAGAACACCACGGGGTTTAGTGCATGCCAGCTCTGGACCCAGGGACAAAGGACAGAATCCTCATCCAGTCCCCATTTGTCTTTCAGTGGTGAAGACGATAGCGATTTTTCTGGCTTCAAAAACGTAATCCTTTATCCCACGGAAGGATCATGTCAGATGCACATTCAAAATGTATGTGTATATTTTCTTCTAAAGAGAGAATGTGCTTCTTTTAGAGAACATTTCATCTCAAATCAGTGACTAATAGTCATTGATCTAGGACTGATTTAGAATTGTGAGTATTATCAAAACAAGTTTTCCTGTTGGAGCTTCTTCAGCTTTCATTCGTTCCCTTAATCATGCAACAAGTTTTATTGAAAACTAATAGTTAAGGCAGTTTGCTGGATGTTGCTTATAAAAAAAAGTGAGCAAAATATAGCCCTCATGGAAGAGGATCCCATCCACTGCTCTTACAGCCTCTCATGGGTTTTATGGGAACCCTTTGCAAAGGAGCATACTTTGAACCTGTAAAAAAAAAAACAAAAAAAAAAAAAACCCAGACTGGTTTGGCTGTAGCTATGGGTAGATATGTATTTGATATGTATGAAAACAGGCTCCTCTCCACGTTTGCCTGGAAGTGCCCTACCTAGTGGTTCCCTCCAAGCGGCACCCACAGCCAGCAGTCTGTGACACACGGGAGGGGTGCCCGTGAGATTAAATGACTCACGTGAGATTAAACTCGGGCCGCTGGCCGGCCGAATCTGCTCCGCTCCGCTCCGCTCCGTAGGAGACAGAAGCTCTCCCGCTGCGTCTGCTTCTCATCCATGGGAGGAGACCTTCCCTTCGCACAATCATGGCGATGTTAACTCTCTCGGCCGACTAGCGGCACAAAGGGAAAGTGCTGCCCGGGTCTGAGTTGGTGACGGCCGAGAGCTGCAGTTCCAGCGCCTTTCCCTGATACCAAGAGCCCCGGCTCTGCCCGGAAGAGCGGGACGTGGGGCAAAGCCCCCAGCCAAAGACCCCTGGGAGAGGGATGCGTGCGCTGGTGGCCGGTTATGCTGGTAGCGCGTTTCTGGAGTGTGGTGCCTGCGCTGAGATAAGACCCGCTTCCTTCTGATGCCCTAGACCGCCGTTTGTCTAGCTGGAGAACTTAATGAGTAATGAATGTGCCTGTCTGGCTGATAGAAAGTGTTCCCCCAGCCTGCGGGTGTGTTGAGAGAGCCGGGGAGAGACTGCAGGCAACACTTTGTCTTCTTAGGTATCAGCAAAGTCTTCTCTTCTAACAACTACAGGATTTATTTTTAACCGCTTGACTCAGTGTTTGTCAGATGATTCGGACCATCGAACTGCAGATGGAAGGACCCGGCGCGCGGGGGAGGCGGGGGGAGGGGGCACCCGGAATGGCAGGGAGAGGGGGCTGGCTGGGAAAAGGGGTGGGATTTCAGCATCGTGCCTGCGGGTGTCTCTGGTGGGAGGTGGAGAGAGTTGAGGGCTTCCTGCCGCGCAGCGCGGGTGTGTGTGTGCACGGGTCGGGCCGGGAGCTAGAGGGGAATGGCTGCCTCCGGCTGCTTAGAGACCTGATCAGCCGGTGCCTGAGGCATTGCGAGGAGGGACCCGGGACCCGGGGAGCGGACTGGAGCGTGCTCTGCACCTTGCGCTTTTCTCCCGCTTGATGCTACCCGTCTCCAGGAGCCTCTCACCATGATCGATAGCTCCAAGAAGCAGCAACAGGGCTTCCCGGAGATTTTAACTGCTGGGGATTTCGAACCGGTCAAAGAGAAGGAATGCCTTGAGGGGAGCAACCAGAAAAGTCTCAAGGAAGGTCAGTGTGTCTGTGGCCGGGGGCACAAGTGCCGGGTCTCTGTTGCCCGTAGGCCAGGCTGTGCACGTCCGTGTGCCCGTCTGCCTACCGTGCGGTGTGTCTGCTCTCTGTGCTCACTCCTGTACCTCACACGCTCCGAGTTCCTGGAAATGAAAGCGCAGTGCTGTGCTCGGTGGCTCTCTGCAACCATTCCCAGCTCACAGACCTCTAGGCGTGTTGCAGGGTTTCACGCAGGAAGGGGACTTTAGCAGGCCAGCCCTGATTTCAGTGAAATCCTGCCAGGTCCATTTCGTGCATTTTCTCATGCCCCCCGCCCCCACCCCTTTAGGAGAGGCCATTTCCCTTTCGATAGTCTTTAGCACACTATTTGCTTTAGGCTTAAACACATAATTCCAGGAAAATTAATTTTTTCCAGTTGACACGTTCATGGTTTTTATTGTTTAAAGCCAGGAAGGTAGCTACTGCTTTCTTAAGCATGTCTTTAAATGATTGGTTTGTTTGGTTGTAATGCTCAGTGCATCATTTTGTTTTGTTTTGTTTTTTAAAAACGCATTGCTTAGTTTCGTGGGGGTTTTTAACAAGGCATAAGATAAGCTTGTGAATGCCGGCGATCACTGTTGATGGCCACTGCACAGCACCTCAGTGACTGACGTGAGAAGATGGCCAAAGGTGTGAGCATTGCTGTCCCCCGTCCCGGCATATACTGAAGTGTGGCAAGGCTGGTGCCATCTGTGCTCCGCTGCAGCAGCTGGAGAGCAAGGGCCATGGTTCAGGAAATAGAGGACCTACTGACATGAAGTTTTTTCCTGAATTTGGGATCCTGAAGGCCACCCCTCGCCATGCTTGTTGACTTTGAAGTTTGATTTTCTAGTGTTCTTTGGGAGAAAAAAAAACCCCACAATATCCTCTTTTCGTTTTATCTGCTTTCAGCTCCGGCCATCAGCCACCCCCTCACCTCTCCACTCACTCTTGCTCACCTCCTAGACCCAGAGGGTAAATGTAGACTTACCTGCCTGAGCAGGAGTCTGAGCTTCTTCCAAAAGCATATTGCCTCCTTTTTTGCTCACTTAGAATATGAGAATGTGATGGTAGGGATTGTTACAGAATTGAAAGATAGTAAGAAGAAACAACAGTGGGACTTTTTAAAGTTGAACTACTTTTAAGTACAGGTAGAAAAAAACCTTTCGATCAAAACAAACACAATCGTGTATAAATAGCTGTTACCAGGAATCAAACAATGGGGTCGCCTCTGCTTGTGCGCAGCAAGCCTTACTGTGGATTCTTCTAAAATCGATACCAGTGGGGTTTTTAGGACACATTCTAGAGATTCCCTGAGGGAACTTAAGGTTTTTAATTTGTAACTTAAAAAAAAGTTAAGAATTAGCTGTGTGTGTATCATTTAAGTCAAGTTCGTGTGTTAGGCTCCTATTAATATCTGAAATTTAAAAACAATTTTTGTGCTACTTGAAAACTGAGGAAGTGGAGGAAAATGGAGAGGTCACAACCGCAGAGCTTGATAAAGGAGCCTGGAAGCAAGGATTAAAAATATGAAAACCGGGTAGAATTACCAACAAGCACAGCAAAGCAGAGTTGACATGATTACATAAGGTACAGGTTGTTTCCCTAACGATTGTGACCGTGCCTTCCATTTAAACTTGTGTGACAGCGTAATGTCACATGAGCAAGAACATGGACTCTCAAGTGAGATATACTTGGGATCAGGTCCCAGGCACACCATTTCCTAGCTTTGTGACCCTGGACAAGTTCACTGCTCTGAGCCTTAATTTCTGTCCTCATTTGTACAAGGAGGAAAAGCAGTACGTACCTGATACTGTTTTTATGAGATGTCCAATTTGATGCCATTCTGTCATCCCTCTTGTCTTTTTTTCAGCCCTTTGTTACTTTTTCCTTCTATTTAAATTTTAGTTTTTAAAATTCCGTATATATATATATATATATATATATATATATATATATATTTATCACAAAGAGAAATGTTACTGTCATATAAGCTCATAGGTATAAAGAGGTAAAGGGAGAGAACTTTCATATTTTAAAACACTTCACAGATGTGTTTGGATCAAATTAGTCTCTCTCATCACAGGTGCATTGAACAGGGTTTTCTTCATACCTCAAGAGATTACATTTCTACTCATTTTCTGCCAGAGATAGGGCTGGGTGGTGGCGGGGTGGGGGGGGGGGGAGGGGAGGGACAAGCAAACCCATAGATATCAAGGATAATCTGTTACCTCCAAGTTAGTGACAGTGAAAGAGAGATTAGACCTGGGTTTAATTAGAACAGGAAAAAATAGGAGAAATTTTGCAGAGAGCCCTTTTTGTTTGGAGTAGTATGAAAATAACGTTCCTGTGCAAGATCGCACTCCTGGAATTCACGGTGTCACGGTCCCTGCCCGCCGATGAGTACCGGTGGTCAGCTCATCAGACTCTAGAGGACGACGTTGGGACAGCCCTTTGCTGAGTTTCCTCTGCTTTTCGGCCTCGGACCATATGTTAGTTGTATTGATCCGTGAAAGTTGACTGACACAGCAGCAGTTGTGGAAACACAAAAATGCCCTGGAGTCTCATTAGATCCTACGCCGTTCTGTCAAACGAGACACATAGACAAGTGACTATTAGTGTCTGAAGGTTTCTGCCTCACGTGTGAAGGGCACTAAAAATACTTAGGATATTTAACATCAGTAGTGTTTCATTTTCCACTCCTTTTTGGCAAAGTTGGTTTATTTGAAAGAACGGCTGCTGGTATTTTTTTTTTTTTTTTTTTTTTTTGGAGACCGCGAGTTTCCAGGTAATGAGGAACGATGGATTTTGGTCCATTTAGTTCTAACGGCATGGACACTGCTCGGTCTCTGTGGTGTTTCTGATGTGTGTCGACTGTAAGGGCTTGGGAGTCCAGTGTTGCCCTGTTTCTTACTTACATTAGGATATCGCAGAATTCCTGTTGCCGTTGACAGTGCTGGTTAGCCAGAATTATTATTAGGGGGAAAAGCAGACGTATTAGCAAATAGTGTCGGGCTTCAGGGAGTCTCTGCAGCCTCTGAACAAGAAAAGGTAGTAATACCTGCTGAAAAGTTAAGAGGAAGATGTTCCAAGTACCATCAGCCTATGAGGAGTTGTCATCACATACCAAAGAACTGTTGGGATGACGAAGCCTATGACGTCACAGCTTTGTGAATGCTTATGTAAAGTTCCTGGTAAATACCAGTCCGTGTGCGTAGTGGGGAATTTCATCATCAGTTGCTTTAAGTGAGGCTAGCCGTAAGCATCGCGGATTCTCCTGGTGAAATTCAAAACAGAACACTCTCCTTAGACTAGTTTGTTTTGTCAAAGCAGCAGCAGGGAGCCTCGGCCTTTGACTTGTCCACAGAAGGCTTTGAACATTTTCTGTTTGTGTGCAACATGGATGAGATTTAAATTTCATTTCTGGTTCTAGAACTAAAGGACGTTACAGATCACTGACTTGACAACTGAAGAATTAATAATTACAGATTTTGAAGAAAAATCAAATAAGTTGAGGTGTTTTAATTCAATTGAGTGGTTTAATCGGAGTCATTATTAAGGTAACGAACCATGATACCGGTGCTACCAGCTAGTTACAATTAAACAGGAAAATGGATGTCCAGTTTCCAGAGCTCTCTAATGGTGAGAATAAAAACCACAGAAAGAAAACGGGGCTATTAATTTCCTTTGACCAAAACGGACTGCTCTGACAGCCCCAAGACTCAGCGTTTGAACCAAAGTGCATTTCTCACTCAGCACTGCCCAAGGTGGATCAGACTGCCACCCTGGTCAGCTGTCCTCTCGGTGACTGGGGGATCTGGGCTCCTGTCGCGTTGTCCAGCCCGTGGGTGTGGGCGGGGGGAAGGCTTCCAGACTGGGGGGCCACGTTCCCACTTCTGTCACAGGCCGGTGAATCCCAGTAGAGATAAAGGGTGTGAAAGTTCATGGTAGGTGGCATAGTAAACCGTGGGGGGGATCGACGCGGTGTGCTGGGCCGTGGCTGTGTAAGAAGATAGTGCACCTTTGTCTGAAGTCCTCTAAGCAGGCCATGCTGGGGAGGAGAGATGAAACAAATACCTTTCCCTAAACGCCAGAACTTTTCTAAATGTTGGAAATCATCTCATATGTGCTGCACCTGCGCTGCCCATTAGCTGTGTGCGGCTCTTTAAATCTAAAGTAATTAAAATGAAACACTTTGTTTAAAATCCAGCTGCTTCATCACATTAGGCACAGGTGGTTAGAGCCAGCCGTATTGAGCAGCGCAGATGATAAAAGATTGCCCCCGGTGTCGAAAGTTCTGTGAAAGATGGTGTTGCTCTCCCCTCGCCACTCCACGCCCCTGCTCACCATGTTCCTCTCACCTCAGCTCTGCAGGCTGAGTCTGGGAAAACCCAATCCCGAGGTCATTTCCTAAAGAAAGTCACTTGACCCTATCAGCTAAGAATAATTTCCTCCCTCTGTATGTTCCCGATAACTTGATCTGCGTCTGTCTATGGCATTTTACGTCTTGCTGGGGTTTTTTTTTTTTTAATTTTTTTTAATGTTTATTCTTGAGGGCAAGAGAGAGCGAGCATCGAGCATGAGCAGGGGAGGGGCAGAGTGAGAGAGGGACACAGAATCAGAAGCAGGCTCCAGGCTCCGAGCTGGCAGCACAGAGCCCGATGCAGGGTTCGAACCCACGAACTGTGAGATCATGACCTGAGCCGAAGTCAGATGCTTAACTGGCTGAGCCACCCAGGCATCCCTTACCTTTTGCTATTGTATCTTTATTTAATCTTCACTGTTAGGCCGTAATGATTTGGGGGGATAGAATCCTTATTTGGATCATTTTCATACCTCACCCCCAGTGTCCTGCATCTATCTCATAGACACATTATTATGCAACAAGGATTTAAAGAGTATTATCTGCCTCCCTGCCTTCTTAAGCAGAATACCATTTGAACTATTCCCATCAGATATAATTTATAATTAGCTATAAACTAGTAACCCCCAAGTGGAATGCATTGGTTCCTTAAGGCACTGTGGAGATATACAGAGTGATCCCTGGACCATCACTAGATTGCTAACATTGTTATTTATTGTTTGATTTTTGCCAAAATCTGGCCGCTCTCCCTTTTCAGATAGGCTTTGTCTAAGCTCCTTCAAAGTAAGCAAAAATTAACAAAATGTAATAGTGCAATCTTGATTCTGTTGTTGACCTAACTAAAATACATTTATTGAGCCATGGTGGGAGAGACAGACAAATAGGCAGTTGAAATAAAGAATGCTACAAAGCTTTACAGTAAAAGCACTTGAATTTTACAACAATTTTGATTTCTCTGGGAATGTCTCCTTTCTTTGTTTTCTGTCAGTGTTCTACAAAATTGAAAGTGTTGTACAGTGAGATATCACTAAATTAACATTAAAAAAATAAATTCAAAGAGTAGGATATGGTCCTTTACAGATATTGAAATAACATACAGGTGTGATGGAAAAGGTAAAAGGTCCCTCTTCCCAGACATGAGTCAGTGTTTTTAAAAAGAAAATGGGTGCGTGCTCTTTTTGAGATGAAATTATTTAATTTTTTTTTATTAGAAATAATTCCGTTTTGCAGAAATTTGAGCAGGCATAGTATTATGCCAGCATGCAAGGAACTCACAGCCCAAAAAGTGAGAAAGTAAATGATAATATAGGAGTAAAAATGAGCACACATGCGTAAAAGATAAAGAAGAAACTCATGTGTACTTTTGTCCAGTGAGGGATGGTCAAGCCTCTCTCACGGGTTCCAGGCCTGTGCAGTCCTCGACCTGGCGACACCAGCCAGCTTCTCCTTCCCATGAGACCCACTCCTCCAGTGTCCTGTCGCAGTTGAAGGCACCTCTGTCGACCTGTTGACTCATGGCGGACACCTGAATAGGGCTGATCCCTGACCTCCTCCTCATAACCTGTCACCGAGTCCTGTCACCAGATCTGTCACTTCTACCTCAACAGTATTTCTTTCTCCTATCCACAGCATTATTGCACCACAGCCACACCCTTGTTGAGGTCCCCTTCCTCAAATACAGTCTTTATAGGGGTCTTGACTCCAGTAGACCAAAAGCTGCCTCCTCATCTCGCCCCACCCAATCGGGCCTCTCCGTCAAGTGAGGCCCCCTCCCCTGTGTCCAGAAGCGGGTCACATTTTTCTGTCCCTCCATCACTCTTTTCTCCCAGAATGCCTCTCCTCCCCACCCCACCCTACTCTATTGACCTGATGGGCCGCAGCTCACCCCTTCGTCTGCACCATCACATACAGTCGCTGGGGTGCTAGGAGAGCACACAGGTTAGCCCACTTCTCAGTTCTCTTGTTTTCCTGGGCAGATTGGCGTGTGGGGGGGGGGGGGGCCCATTTCTAAATCCACACAGTAGGCAGAAAAACCAAGCCATTGAGCCAGGATCAAGTGACCTCAAAAGAGTGGCACGTGCTTTCTAGTCTGGGAAAAATCGGAGGTACCTAACATGCCACAGTTGTCCTGTTTCATTGTCACTTGTCCTTTTACTCAGAGAACCTGCCTCAGGCATTTACGTTAAGACATTTCAGAATGTTTTATGCCACGTACATCTTCCCAGCTTAGAGCAGTTAGGAAGATGCTTTTACTCAACGGCACCTCTAGCGAGAGCTGCCCACTGGAATTCTGATGTGGTGGTGGTGGAATAGAGAAGTTCTGATTGCACCCAAAATAAGAAAAATATTATCTTCTCTGGGAACCATGTAGGGTAAGAAATGTGGAAGTTCGGGGATAGAGCCAGTAGGGTCCTACAGATTAAAAATCCGTTGTCAACAAGAAAGAAATCAAGTATTGTTTTAACCTCTTTACGTTGCTGGTGATGAGGCAGTTAAGTGGATGATGTTGCTTTCAAAGTGCCTGATATTTGCGTTATACTTCCATTTATGTCACTAGGTACTTTATTTCCACCACTCTTTAACCAAATGAGATGTTTTAAAACGCGTATGTGTGTAATATCCTTCTGTATGCGTGCCACAGACTGATGTTACCCCTGCTGTTCTGTACCAGGCCCCCCAGCTTGACATCACGTTGTCATACCACGAGAGGCATACTTTAAATTCATTCCAACTTTTGACAAAAAGGAGAAGGGAATTTGTGTGAAGGTATGATCAGTTTAAAGAAACATGCCCCATTTTTAGCAGTCTGTTTCCATGGTAACAGAAGCAGCAGCCAACCACGGAGTTATCAAAGTGCCTGTAAATTTCCAAAGCTGCATGTTGAAAACATGGTCTTCCTGACCTCATGCTGCAGAATAATTCAGGAAACCTATCTCATGTTGGCCTGGACTGTTCGCATTTTCGTTTCTACTTCATTTTTGCTTTTAATTCCTAATAGAGGCTAAATGGTGCATTTTAGACTGTGACCTCCTTACCAGCAAGTTTAGAATTCCAAAGTTTGTCTCACCTGCCCCTTCCCACATCCCCCACCCCCGGGGAGTTCATAGGCTACAGTGGGCTTTCTGACATTGGAAAGAAAGGCAGTATTTCCTATGTCGTCTAAGAACTTTTTCAAACACTAATATGTGCAGTTTTTTTTTTAAATTTTTAAAGTTTATTTATTTTTGAGAGACAGAGAGAGACACAGTGCGAGTGGGGGAAGGACAGAGAGAGGGGGAGACACAGAATCCGAAACCGGCGCTGGTCTCTGAGCTTTCAGCACAGAGCCCAGAGCCTGACGTGGGGCTCGAACTCACAGACCGCAAGATCACGAGCTGAGCCGGAGTCAGTCGCTTAACCAACTGAGCCACCCAGGCACCCCTGTGCAGTTTTTTTTTTTAGTGAATTTGATGTTGTCTCCCTTTCTTCAGTGGAAAATAATCATAATATAAAAATTCCTGATCACAGTGCTGCTTGCCCTTTGTCATGTCGGAGTGTCGATTTACATACGCTCCGTACGTAACTGCGTTGCTCCAGAAAGGAAGCCGTGGTCCGGGAAGCCTGCGCGTCAGTGCAGATGACGTGGCTCTTAGAAGACAAGCCACCACTTTATTTGGGGCCTCTTTGTGCTTTCTAGTTTGTAGCATCACTTAAAGAAGAGGCTTACTTTGTAATTGGCAAGTTAGAGCCCTGAAAATAAAGCCAGAGGTCTGTGATCTTTGGTTGCTCCCTTTTGTCATGTGTGAGAGTCCTTGAGTGCTTTTTCTCTTCCTTAATGCATCATGAATTTTACAGTCATTGTAAGTGGAGATGAAAACAAACTGGTATCTGCCAGGTTTTCATGGTTTTCTTGACTCCTTTGCCTTCACCTTCCCTTATTAGTCGTCTTGTATTAAATTTTATTTTCTGTTCTACCACCCACAGTAATTCAAAAATACCCAAGCCTCAGACTCCTACAACAAACTGAAATAATCTTGGTTCTGCCCATGATAAGCCCTTGCCCCTCGAAAATTCTTCTGCTGATCTCTTCTTAAATTTGGCCTAGTATTAAAAAAAAAATTGGCAGAGCTTTCTTTCCTTAGAAACTCTAACTCCGTTACATACTGTAAGTCTACCGTGCAAAGTTAAGTAAAACGTGTTGATTGAAACTTCTATACTGTGAGCATTGCAGAAGATGCTAGAATATAGGGATGTGGTCTAGAAGGGGAAATAGGGGCCAGAACAGCCCCGGGACAACCTAGAATTCAGTGTGACAGCGAGTGTAAAATGTAGCTGTGACTATAGTTATCACATTATTAAAAGATGGAGTCAGCGTTAGTGGTTAATGGAGTTGTGGTGAGGGCTAGCTAGGAGTGGGTGAGAAATGAGAAATTTGGTTATTGAGTTATTCGTGTCTTAAGGTCTCTTGTTCTGCTGACGTGTTTGTTTTTTTTTTTTTAATTGAGCTAAAATTCATATAACAAAAACTTAACCATTTTAGAGTAAACGATTCAGAGGCATTTAGTAGTATTCACCAGGTTGCTCAGACACACCTCTGGTTCCAAAACATTTTCATCACCCCAAAGAAAACCTCGCAGCTGTTAAGCAGTTGCTCCCACACCCCCCTCCCACCCCCCAACCCCCACCCCAGTTCGTAGCAGTCACCACTCTGAACTCTGTCTCAGGTGGCTCTTTCACACGCGGTACAGGTCCACCAAGTGGCCTTTGTGTCTGGCGTCTTTCACTGAGCATCGTGTTTTCCAGGTTCGTCCGTGTGGCAGCGCCTGTCCATGCTACATTCCTTTTTATGGCTGGATTCTGTTCCGTTGTGTGGACGGACCGCAGCGCGTTCATCCATTGATGCGCTGCTGACTTGGGGACCGTCCCCAACTTCTGCGGACTGTCAGCGGTGCCGCCGCGCACACAGATGCACCCGTGTGTCTGAGCCCCCGCCGTCCATTCTTTCCGGGTCACCCAGACGGGGAATTGCTGGGCTACAACTGCTCGTGACGAAAACTTGGTTTGCTGAGCTTTAGGGAGAACTGCCAGACGTCGTGATTTTGTATCTCGTGGTCTCTTTCTCTGATCACAGTGATAACGTTCAGAGCTGATGAGCAACCTGCCAGTTTCCTGAGTGACTTCTGTCCCCCAAGCTGTTGCCACCATTAGTCGGAGCATCTCGGGAACAAATAACCTGTTTTTCTTTTCACCCTGCTCTTCACCGTCCACAGTGACTGTTTCGTACCTCCTGCACTGGCCTCAGACTGACCTTTTCCTCCCTCGCCTCACTTTAAGCACGTCGCCTGGCCTCCTCCTCCTTCAAGGAAATAGAAGGCGTCATTGGCAAGTCTCTGGACAGCCCAATCCAGATCTGTATACCTACCTGCAGCTCTGCCCCGTTCTGTTTGCCCTCCTGTTGCACCAGAAGGAGCGGCTCTTAGCAGAAGCTGTCTCTGTGTGCTTGGACGCCCTTCCCTTCAAGGGACCTGCCGCCTCCTACTCTCCTGTTCATTCTCCTTCCTGTTCATTCAGCCCCGTTCTCCCCTTTCCCTCCCCTCCCCTGCCCATTCCTCTCTCTTGCTCTTCATCTGTTATAGACTTGCTCCAGTATGTTCCGGCCTGAAGCTTTGCGCCTTCTCTCCTGCCTTCATGGGCACCATCTTGAAAGCATTGCTTCCGTTGACGTCATTCACACCCTTGCCCCTCCTTTACTCCGTACGCCTCCTCTGGTCTGACTTACATCCATCCCTCCGAGTAGTAGCTCCTCATGACCCCCTTATAGAAAATACTTTTACACCACTCTCCAGGCTCCTCTTCCTTCACAGATGGCTTCCTCGACTTCCTTTGCTGGGTCTTCTTCATCCCCTCGCTGACCCATAAGTGGGCTTTTAATTGTTAGCGTTCCTTGTTCCTTGTTGCTGAGTCCCGGGCTTCCTTTGCCTTCTCTTTCTGTATTCTCCAGCTCAGCGGACTCTCGGGGCTTTAAATGCCACATAAGTGACGACTTTCAAGTTTCAGTCTCCTTCCAAGACCTGCCTTCTGAAATCTGGACCCCCAGAGCCATCGTCACTTTGACATCTGCACTTCTAATTCACACACGTCCGAGACCGAGCTCCCAAATGGCCAACTTGCGTCGTTTGTCTCAGTCACCGGTCTACCCAGGTGCTTAAGCCAGAAACCCAGGAGCCATCTTGGTTGTGTCTTCCTTCTGCAAGCCCAGCATCCAGTCTCTTACCACGTACTGGTTGATTTTATTCTAAATATATCTTATATCTGTCTAGTACATCTCTCAGCTGTGTTGAAGGGGAAAAAAATGAGATGTCTTGTGCTTGAGGTTTCTACCCAGGAACATCAGAAAATTCTTCCAGGTTTATGAATAAATACGAGGTTTGCAACAGAAAGCTTAACTAGAGCTTCTGACAACCGTAAATGTCTCCACATTCAGTCAAAAACCTGCCCCATCACCCTCCCTAATTCTTTTGATGTCTTTTGGTCCTTTACTCCTTATTAGTTATATCAAATTTTACTATTATTTTTGGCATGATATTTGCCAGTGGTCTGGGGTGAGTGGAAGTGATCTTTGTTTCTGAATTTAAACTTCTCTTAAGACACAATGACGCACATACTGGGGAAGGGACGAACAGAAGTGTCCTTTCTTACGTCGTAAGTGGGACTGCAGAGTGCTGAAACCACTTGGATTGCAAAGCGCCCCTATCAGAATTTGAAATGCATATTCTGTTATCATACGTTTTATATAATCATCATCATCATGAAAGGATACCAAAAAAATGAATGAGGACAATCACCGCAGCCTGGTTTATAATAGCAAAAAACCTAGAGACTTAACGTGTATACAATTGAGACCTCCACACGTTAGGTACAGCCGTTAACACAGCTGGTAAGAATGAGCTAGATTTCGTGGGGTGTTTTAAAGCACATCACCAAACTACATGAATAGTAAGATCTCACCCCATACATCTCCTTTGCATATTTTATATTTAATATTCTGGGAATATTCACAGAACACCCTCTGGAGCCGTGGAAGCTTCCCAGTGCTTTCCTTTATGGTGGAGGACTAGAGGTGGGGAGTGGGATGGACCAACGTTCACTGTTCTTTTTAATGCCTTTTTTATGTGTGTGTGTCACTTTTATTTCAACAAATAAATAGAAAAGATTCTCCTAAAACATGGATTTTGAATAGAGGCATTGGTGGTACATATAATGGTGTATTTCTGAGACCCGGGCCCAGATGGAATTCTCAGGATGTGACTGCTTACCTTCTGACTACAGAGTACCCGTCCACACCAAGAACATGTGAATCTTGGTGGGATTAAATTTTTTAAAACCCTGCTGATAATGGGGGAGACTGTATGTGTGGGGGCAGGAGTATGTGGGAAATCTGTCCTTCCCTCTCAGTTTTGCTGTAAATCTAAAACTGCTTTAAAAAATAATAAAGTCTTTTTAACAATCTTTATGGTTTTATATTTGGGGGAAAAATGGTAATTTTTCCCAAGCATCTGGAGTAATAGTGGTCATAGTACAGTATTAATAACTACCACCTTTTTAAACATTTATTTTTAAGGACAAGGAAAAGTTCATCAATCTTTTGCTATTTCAATATCACATTTTTCCAAGACTTCAAATTTTCGGCCTTACCTGTAAGCAAATGTAGTTGTACATTTTACCACTCAACTGCCACTTTAATAAACCACCGCATCCAGGACTGAATGGGGCCCCTCAGGCTTCACTGTCCTAAGATGTGACTTAGGGGCCTGTCACTCCCTCCCATATCTGTTGAAAAGATGTTATGATGATAACATTGTCTTGTTTTCATAGCATCAGGCCCCTAATTTTTTTTAAATGTTAATTTTTTTTTTTAACGTTTATTTATTTTTGAGACAGAGACAGAGCATGAATGGGGGAGGGTCAGAGAGAGAGAGAGACACAGAATCCAAAACAGGCTCCAGGCTCTGAGTGGTCAGCACAGAGCCCGACGTGGGGCTCGAACTCACGGACTGCGAGATCATGACCTGAGCCGAAGTCGGAGGCTTAACCGACTGAGCCACCCAGGCGCCCCTAAATGTTAATTTATTTTTGAGAGAGAGTCCTAGTGGGGGAAGGGCAGAGAGAGAGGGAGCCAGAGGATACAAAGTGGGCTGCTGACAGCAGTGAGCCCAACGCAGAGCTCAGAGCCACCAACTGTGAGATCATGACCTGAGCCGTAGTTGGACGCCTAATAGACTGAGCCACCCAGGCACCCCAGGCCCCTAAGTTAATGCAGTTTAAACGGTCCATAATAGATTTTTGCCAGACCCCAATTACTTTATTCCCTTTACTCAAACATCTGTTTGAAAAAATAAAATTAAATTGAAAAACTGAAACCAGGGCCTGGTTTTTGCCTGGTATTGATTTCAGAGTCGATACATCATCAATTCCAGAGTATTCTTTGGTTTTCCATCTTTGCTTTGGCCTCTGGTTAGCCGGCCTTCCCTTGACTGCTCAGGATTTTGGGTTTTTCATTCCCCGTGATTCTGCGGTTTATCCTGCCCGATGTCCCACAGTCGGGTTCTCTGACGCACCAACAGCTGCTTATGTCCCCTCCCCTTCTTGTCCCACCCTCCTTCGTACCCCATAAGTGAAACTGGCTATTTATTGAGAATTTCCAAGATCATGGCCCACTGCCACACCACTTCCCAGAAAGGGTCATTTCTGCCCTGTTTTTGTAGTATACAGTCCTCGGATGTCCCCTCGCAAGCCCTTTGCGCCAAAACTGCGCGTTGCTCTGGCTTATCCAGTTCATGCTGAACTGTCGTAAGTTATTAAAATGCTGCATAATATGGGGCTTTTTTCCTTTAGAGTGAAAAAGCACTTTATGTCATATTATAGAAGCACTTCAAACGTTCTACTTACAGAAAAAAAAGAGAACAGACAAATCGCCTTGGTTCATAAAGCGGCTGAAAATTTTGAAGTGGGGTGTAAGTATTATGTGAAAGACATTATTGCATATTATGTTTCTTTTTTTTTTTTCTATTAGAAACTAACCTGGAAATTTTGTTCCAAAAGCATTTTAATCCATTTAACAAAAAGCAGGGGAAAGGAACTAAAAGAAAATATTCTTCAATGTGTAGAGTATCTGTGATGCCGTATAACAGAGACATTTCCTCTTTAACATTGAGTAAGCTCCCTTTCATTTTTTGGAATGGTGGTTGGTTAAAAATCCAAGTTTTACATTTCTTTAAAAAAAAAAAAAAAAAGAGCAAGCCTCCAGCACTTCCCTTGACACATTTATTGTTTTCATCTGTTGTAGTAAAGAATAGCACAAAATAGAATTTTTAAATTTGCTTGTATTTTTTTCTCTCTGCTGAAATATAAGAGTAAGCCCTGAAGGTTAGCCTTAAAAAGTATTAAGACCTGTCCACCTTGGGAAAATTCAATAATTAAGAATTTTTTTCTCTACATGAAGTAGATGTAAAGTAGTCTGTATTCACGCCCTCCCCCATCTGCTATTATTTCCAAAGATGCTGGTTTGCCCCCGAAGAAATGCATCTCACTACTTCACAGCCATACCTTTTATGGACCACTAGAGGTATTACTCCTTCTAGGAATTAGGGAAATACCTGGAAATAAGGAACAAACTTTATACACAAAAATTCCACCATAGCATCATTGTATATAGTTGCATAAATCGGAAAAGCACCTCCGTGCTAGATATTTAGTACACCATGGAGTGTGCACACCAAAGAATGTGTAGTCATTAAAAAAGGAGTAGTTTTCATTACATGTACGGTATGATGTGTGGAAGCAGAGGGTCCAAACTTAGGCCTAGATAAGAGACAGAGGAAATACACCAGTATGGTTGCAGTAGTTGTGTGTCTGTGGGTGATATACTCAGGGATTTTGTTGCTTAGTTTCTTCCTCCTCCTTTGGTATATTTCCTTAGCCTGTGTAATGAACATATCTGACTCTTAGATGAAAAGTTTTTCTTCTAATAAAAAATAAAAGACTTGGACTCGGCTAATTAAGAAAGACGTGCCACATACAGTATGCAAATGGCTCTGTCACTTCCTCTCCCTTCGTTGATGGAGGTCCTTTGAGCACCTCTTGTGAGTCTTGTCATCAGGAAACAGAGCTGTCGTAGAATTCTCAACTTGAGGTATTTGCTTTTACGCAGAGACTACAGTGCTAGCTGTATAATGAGATACGTATCTTTTATATCTAACCCCCCCCCCCCTCCGTTGTTGAGAAAATCAAATGAGTTTAAACTCAACAATTTTAAACTGAAGGACTTACCAGGATCATGTGTTGGATTGTTTTCATTTCTACATTTTTCAAAGACAAAAGCATTCTTTGAAAATGTTCAAGTAAGAGCAATGGTAACGTGAATTCTATTTGCTCTGTTATTACCGTGTCCTTTGTTTTCTGAAACGATGTCGCCACTCGCTGACTGTTTGGAACTATGGTTTTTTCTCCCTCAGAATTCTCTAGATTTACATGTTTTCTTCTCTTGCATGCCGTATTTGCAAAATAGCCTTGGAGAGCCCTCAGTTTTAGTTAATCTCCTCATAGGATGGAGGCTGTGGTGTCAGCCCAGTAGCTCAGTTGATCCGCCCATCTCGGCACCAGGGAGGATGCCGTGAGGTTCAGTTTTCAGACGCAAGGCCATTGCCCGGGACGTTGGCTTCTTAGGCAACTGTTCGGCCACCCGCCGCCACCCCAAGAAAGTACCCGTCGGACCAGCTTCTAGTCTTGCCTTCGTGGCTACAGAAGTGCAGTCTGACCGACACATGCAGAGTGTGTCACTTTTCCAGAGACCAGCCGGGATAGCAGTTTACTCCTTTGTCTTAAGAACGACAACCGTGCGGCAGGCCCGGCAGAGGTCAGCGGGCCGGGCCTTCCCTGTGTCCACGGGAGCACGAGTGTGGAGCCTACAAGGGAGGAAAATGGTCTCCGGGCCGGATTCATAAGGGCCCCGGAGAAAGTCGAGAAAGCATCTTGATCCCACAACCACGAGTGGTGCTCTAACAGAGTCCGGTCCTCTGTCTTCAGGACCCCTCGCGCCTTCGCTGCCCTGGCTCAGCTTCCGGTTCTGCCAGCTCCGGTTGTCCAGTGCCGCGGGACAGCCACACTGTGTGCATCGTTCCATCCTCGCCTCTCCTGGGCTGGACGTTCTGCCTTTGGGGTGCGGACTGGTTGTCGCTTATGATACGTGAACTTTTTTACTGATGGGCTGAGTGGGAAGTACCCAAAGGAGGTTTGCTGTTTCCCAGAATCATGAGCCTGTACCTATTTGTACTTTTTATCAATTCTCAGAAGAGCTTCCATCAGGTTGTGAGTGACTGGTTATATTTAATGTGGGCAAATACTGTAATTGTGTTTTAACACTGGCCCAAAGTGGCAACGTCCCCGAGGCTCTCCACGGGGCGTTGTGCCTGACAGTCCGTGCAGTGTGTCCAGGGCCGCCCCCCTCCTGTTAGAGGTGAAAACTAAGCCAGACTGGGTCATCAGGCTTACACCCTGTCATCTGTACCTCTGCCTCTTCCATTCATGTTCTTCCTCACGTCTCTGGTTCGACACACACCCTCCATTCCTGGCCGTTGCTGCTCCTGCCGCCCTTGGCCGTGCATCCCACACGTGTTCCGTGCAGTCACGAACAGACACCCAGTACGTGGCTCTTAGGAGACGAAGGCTGCCCACCTCCCCTGCTTTGAGTAGCGCTGTAGTGCGATGATGTTGCTTCTTGGGAAGGTTATAGAGGCAACGAGAACGGAATCGATGGGCAAGATGATTCCCCTCCCTGCAAGCAGTTTGGCATAAGAAAGGTGCTTTGTTTTGCCACGTAGGAACCCGGATGGAAAACACACGTGGTTTGCATTTGGTGTTTGCTTCGTCTTCACCGTCGGTGACGTGCGTCCACGTTGTGTGGTACCCTCCTGGTAGCACACGCGCTTTGCATGTCAGCATGAGAATGTGATGTCTAGTCAATGACCTGATGGCGGGCAGGGCTGCCAGCAAAGTGCATGAGGGCCGCTGACCCGCGTGCAGTCAGGAGACGCTTCACGGCTTTCTGTGGCTTCCTGTCATCACTGTGGTTTGCAGATGAAGCTGTTGCAAATGTGTCCATCATCCCGAGATGCCACGCACCCTAAAGATCTGTATCGTGTTTGATACGTGTGTCTCCCAATGTCTCACAAGTACGGTGCTTTGCTTGTTTGTTTTAAACCAAAGAAGGGGGCTGTTGATGTTTTCATTACTCTTTCTATTTTACACCTTTCTTTGAGGACCCCCTTGTGAGAAAGGAAGGCTGCCACTGCTAGAGATACATCAGCAGACATGGACCACCGTGTTCCAGAAGTGTCAGCCTTTGAACTGGAGATGGTTCTGACCCTTTTCTCCCCTCAGTATTCCTCTTCTTGGGATTCGGCCTCTTGAATATGACCGTCTCAAGTTCAGACAAGTGTTAGCTTTAGCATTCACAGAAGAATGTTAGGGGATGCAGCCGTTTGGGTGCTATCCTGTTCATAGGTCATCTCCCTGGCTGTTTTTGTTCCTAGTGAAGTACCTTGGTGGGAACATACTGTCGTCAGGAAACTGTAAGTTATCAGGGAAACGATCTTTGTGTTAGAGCATAATTGATTCAAAGTAGCACAAGCCATTTTACTGGGAGAAACATGTGCCTGTATTTTTTTGACTCATCAAATTTTTCTTTGGCTTTATGTGATAGAATCTTAGGTCAGTTGCTTTGGTTCTAAATGGGAGGTCATTGATGCTTTGTGATCCCTACGGCCCCCATAAGAAGCAAAAAAAAATTTTCAGCATTTAGTAAAGGATGACATTCATATCTAGCATTGAATAAGAAAATGTGTTTACAAGCCATTTTGCAGTCTAGACTGTTTTGGAACTGTCTCTGGGACTGTGCTGTGCACCCAGCACAAGGGCAAGCAAAAAGCAAAGGATATAAGGGCCCTGGGCCCTGTGCCTTTGGATCTCAGGGGGTCGTTACAACTAGGAGCCATCATTTGCTTATTGTTTGAGCCTGGGTGCGTGACTGGCCTGAGCTAGTCTCTCGGGCCAGCCATCACCCCCTTGCTAGAAAATTCTCTCTCTTTCTTCCAGAAGTACATAGAGGTAATTTTTTTTTAGCATATTGGCAAACCTTACTCAGACCCTTAATAATCCTAACCTTGGTTTTCATCCATAGATGAAACCACAAAAATCAAAATAGAAACTTAAAATTGAACATAAGGTAAACCAAGGAAAGTATTTTTCAAAGTTACTTCACGTAATTCTTTTGTGAAGATCGGCTCGTTTTCCAGACAAAAATAGATGCTAGGAAAGGAAGCTGCTGGAGAAATACAGGGGAAACTTTTTTTTTTTATTAAATGTGGCAAACTGGATTTTCACATTTTGTGACGTATACTTCATTCTCTACAAATTCTAATGATTTATTCTTTCTTCTCTTCACTAAAAAGATAAGATATCGATTGATTTTGGCTTTTTTTAGAACTTGTAGAGTGAGACATGGTGTGATGTTTGTGCAAAGATTATTAAACTTTAAGTTCTTAATTTGGAAATTTTCCTTTGGGTCATTAGTAATACCGCACAGGTCTAATTTTTGTTATATACTTGGCCTTCATTAAAGCTATTTAAAACTCGTTCCAGATGGAGCAAATCTCTCCGAGTAAGTCAATCTTAAAATAAATTTTTGTTGCTTTTAAAAAAAAAAAAGCCAATTAATGTCAAGGAATCTCACATTTCTATTTCTACAAGTTAAAATTTTTTATTCCCAAGTCTTAACTTAGGTATAAGCCAACTATTTTTGTTTATTTGCAGAGTATGTTGTGATTGTATTTAAACAACAAATACTTAGCTAAATTCATCAAATTAAGATTATGAACTAACTAAACAAAAAAGAAGCCAAGGGAACTTCCGAGCTCACCAAACTGGCAGAAACTACAAATCGGTTTTCTTTTTACAAGTTGGACGGTGCCAGGTAGTATCCTCACTCGCTTATGAAGTAGAAGGGGTTTAATAAAGCGTAGTTGTATCTCCTCCGGGATCCGCTTGTTGGCACCTGCAGTTGCCGATAAACTCAGTGGTGATCCTTTCCTTTTCACAGTGCTCCAGCTGAGGCTCCAACAGAGGAGGACGAGAGAACAGCTGGTGGACCAGGGCATCATGCCACGTAAGATTTCAGTGTCACTGTCGCCTCCAGTGTGATGTAACAAAGCGCACCCGTCCGGGAAGAACCTGGACCGCACTCTGCTTTCAGTTGTGTCCACGTAGTCAGTATACGGCGTCCACGTGAGCTGATACGGAAAACCGGGCATCAGCGCTGCCAGCCTAAGACAGTCCTCTCAAAGAACATTTTGAAAGCCAGATGCACTGTAAAAGATGGGCTTGAATTAATTCTGTATTACACAAAGAACACCTTGAAAACGGGGTAGTTAGGTTGAAATCAGTTCTCACTTCCAACACGAGCCCTCGTTTTAGTTTTGAAATCATCAGACTCCTCTCTGCCTAACAGGTCCAGTGTTACTTTGACTCGCGAAAGTAACGTGATAAAATTAATTTTAAAACTTGTTCTACTTTATTTAATTCAAGTTAATTATCCTTGATGCAGTACAGTCTGGTCTGTAATTAAGTGCATCTCGGTTACAGGACTAATACACATTCTGTTTATAATTAATAAAATCTTTCTTGCCCAAGTAGATAATTTGGAGGTATTTCGAGGCCTTCATTTTTTAGAGTTGATTAATTTTAGAATATTCGCCTGTTGCCTTCTTACCTTTGCTCACCAAGTTTGGAGGTAATTTCATGTTTTAGAGGTGGAAGAGTGGCTGCTTTGGTGTTATGATTATTTATATGGATATTTGTCTAAAAATTGATCTCTCGAAGAAGTAATTTATATGGCTTTTAAAAGACTAAGAAGAAATTACAAAATGAATTTATGCTTCCCTACCTTTTTTTGGCTGATGAGAACAGTTGTTCTCTGCAGTAGACTTTTTTCCCAATAAAACTTTTCTGGACTACTATTAATTGAGTATCTAAATATTTTGAATCTAGTATTATGATAGACTCAAAAGGTGGTTTGACGATCTGCCAGATTTCTCTACCACCTTCCCAATGACGAACCAATCAATGAAATAGTATCAGTGATATTTAAAACACCACTGCCAAGCCAGCTCTAGTCTGATTTTGGGAGCTGCTCCCTAGACAGAAACCTGTATGGGCTTGTCTCCTGGGAATCTTTGCAGTGCTTCAAGTACCAGAGCTGAAAATAATCCTACCCAGAGAGTCAAGTTTTAGAGGTGACGGCCCAAGTAAACCTAGCCCAAATCCTATGCACAGCGTCTGACTGCCTGAAGTTCTTACAGGTGGACATACACACAAAAGATTTTGCAAAGATAATTGATAGAAATACTGTAGTAAGTGATGTTTTAGTAAAACACTGGGATTCTGGAATATTTAAAGTACTAGTAGTTAACATATTAAAGAATCATTAGGTCTTTAGGGTGAGTTGCACTGTGGTACAATAGAAAGAGCATGACACCTTCTAATTCACAATGCTAGACTTAGATTCCACTTTGATCACAATTTAGCTGTATGGCTTCGAGAATTTGGGTAACCACTTTGAGCCTTTCGTCTGTACTTGGCCTGATACCTGCCTTGCGAGGTGGTGACGATCAGCCACGATATAACTGTGATTGACCACAGGGCATAGGACTATGTCCATTGTGGGGTCTCAGTGAATGGTAACTCAGCTCTGCTAGACAGAAAGTGTAGCATGTCCTCGTGTTCAAGGTTAGACCACTGCTAGGCTAAACGTCCTCTGGACATTTGGGCTTTTTCTGGTATCTTTTATGGCCACTAAGAGCAAAGACCCATCAAGGAGTCATCACACGGTTCCCTTGGTGATGGTAATTTGGCCCAACTGTTGGCTCCAACTAGTCTGACCTGGTACTTGTATTGTCATTATATGTACAACTCTATCCTCACTGTTCACTTGTTTTATTTGTGAATATATGATTTTAATTCTGAAACGTCTAAGGTTTCAAATTTTGCAGATCTCCTAAAGGAACTAGTAATAAATGGAACTGTAGATGCAAACTAGTAAGATTAAGAAGGAACATCAACATAATGTACCCTAACGTTTGGCTGAAATATTAACTCGTCTGTCTACATGGTTCTTATTCTTCTCACAGCTTTGAAGAGCCCAGCTGCATTCCATGAGCAGATAAAAAGCTTGGAACGAGCCAGAGTAAGAAATTTCAGTTTCAGAGGTTCTGCTTCTCTGCTTCTCTCTTGTATTTTAAAGTACCTGTGGGCATGTAGCAATCTTACTCCTAAATATATCCATAGAGAAAATGCAGTGTATTTTCAGGACAGGTGGCTTCCAGAGTTATATATTCTGGGGTAGTTGAATCTTGGAAGTTTGTAGAAAATGCATGATGTTCAAATTTTGTTCTTTTAAAACCAGTAACTGGTTTTGTACATAAAGGACAAATCGCATTTCTTCATTTCAGTGCTGGGGCATACCAACAGGTTTTAGAATAACCATGGAGTATTTCTGCCGCTTGTTACCCCAGCAGACCGACAGCCCAAGTGGTGTCCCGACAACCACACATCTTTAGGTGGTTTCCTTACTGGGTCTGCGTCAGCTGTATGTTTGACCAAGGGCAGGAGAATCTGGCTGAATTAAAGAAGTTGCTGTGTTTCAACTCCGCTCTATTCTTTGAGAGTTTTCCATGCCATTTGCACATCGAATTCATGTTCATTACTTTTGTTTAAAAGTACCATTATGCACATTCATTCTTTTTGCTTTAGGGAATACTTCTATCATGCAATATGAAAATAAGCATGTTCCAAAAATTCCGTAGGAATTTTCCCAGAAGGCGATAATGATCTCTTAGAATCTTATAAAATATAAAACCCATTTGAAAGCCTTATTGTTTCAGTTGAGAACCTTTCTGAGTAAGAAAGTATGATCAAGGATATGAATTCATCAATGAAAACACATTAGGATTTTAAAGAAATTTGTTATTTAGGTGGATTTTTACTTGACCTGAAGTGTAGCTATTAGATATTTAAATAATCAAAATCCTATGTCTGTGCAAATTATGAGCCTTTGCCTTTTCCAAGTTTTAAAATAAAAGTCTGTAAAGTGCTTACTTTATGCCAGCATGCATTTCAAGTGCCTGTGCAGTTTTGAAGGCTGCAGTTTAAATTATGTATTGGATAATAGCTCTTCAAAGTACTAATTGCTACTCTTTTCTTCTCAAAATCATGACCAAAGAGTATACAGTTTATTTAAATGGAGTACCTTGAGAGAAAAATGCAAAACCACAATAAGTCATAAACAATTTCTAGTAAGACTCACTCTCTTCTCTTCTCTCTCTCTCTCTCTCTCTCTTTCTCTCTCTCTTTCTCTCTCTCAAGACTGAAAACTTTTTGAAGCATAAGATTCGGAGCCGACCAGATCGTTCTGAACTTGTCAGGATGCACATTTTAGAAGGTAAAAATGTTTATTTCTGCTTATTTTGCTGCATTTTCTCAAGAAAAGAAGTGAGAATTCCACCATTGCTGTTTATTCCCATCTTAATAACTTTTTACCCCACAGGCTGACATCCTCCAAATTGGATAGCCAACATGAAGACCCAAAGCTAAAATGTTATGTTAGATACATGGGGAAGGTTTGATTCTCCAAATAACCAATTGATGAACTGACTCTGCCCCACCAACTGGTGCTGTAGATGTCTCTACCATCTGTTCTGGAAAAACATTTTTGGTCCAGAGGATTTCTTCATCAGTGAGGAATATTTTCCCATTAAGTCATAAAGGGTACAGTGGCCACAAGTATAACCCTAGATTTTCACCTTTCTGGATGGACCCTGTTATATCTACGTGGTGCACTGCCCACACCTAACATTTTTGTTTGTCGTTACGTACCCACAACAGTCCAGCTTGATCTGACCATTAATATAAATACTCTCCACTTAGCCCACCGGATTTCCTCAGTGGTCTAGCTTCATCACTTGTGAAGCTGGTAGGGACAGTTCTGTTCTGTCTCTAGTGAGACACGTGACTCAGACCAGAATGTTTTTCTGTCTAAAGACAGAGCATTCTTGAAAGTATCCCCCCCCCCCCCCCCGCCCCGTAAGCTCCTGAGTACGTTTTCTTTCATTGTTTTGCTCCTCAGACTGATTTATTAAGCAAGGACTAGGAGCTTGACCCCGTGATAGTCTTGAGTGTGTTAAACCCTGAGATGATACAGAAAGAATCTGGAAATTTCTCACAAAGATTCAGAGACCCTTCTCAAGTAGGAATATTATATTTATTCCTCTGGTCTAATGATAGAGTTAGTATTAGAATTGGGTTGATATTACAAAGTATTAGATTGTCGCTCATCATAAGGAGTAATATCCTGAAGGTCAGACATGTTTAAAACTCTTCCAGAAGTAATAAGGTTATGCTCATTTGAGGTGGTCATTCATTGGCCAGTGAACTAGACCCCAGAGACCCAGCAAATGAGTCAGATCGATGCCTGCTTTCATGAAGCTTACAATCTAGTAACAGAGACAGATAATAAACAGGCAAAACAAATGAATTACAGATTGTGAAAAGGGCTCGATGGCAGTAAACAGGCTGTTGTGGTGGGGACGAAGCACAGGATGACACCACAGTAGGATGTTGTAAACAAATCCCAAGTAGCAAGTTGGTATCTGCATCCCCAAGTAGGGTCTCTTCTAATCCAAAGAATCTATGATTATGTGACTATCTCCATATCTGGGGTGGGAAGTGACGGGTATATGCCTTCCACTACTCTTAGTGTGTTCTCAGAAGTCTATTGGGCTAAAAAAAGCTTTTCCAGAACTCAAGTGGTAGGGTAGAAACAGCTACCAAAAAATGTCAGGGTTAAGTGAATCTTCAAGAAGCAATTGTGGTGGTAAGTAACTGGGGACGGGGCTCCTTCTGCACCTAAAAATACCTTGACCTATAAAGGACATTTTTGAAGGAACAATGCTTCTGTTTCAACTTGCCTTCTAATTGTAACAGGCTTTATTAATATAATTAAAACCAAAGCAAATACATTTAACTATCAAAAAGAATCATATTTGCTTTAAAAAAAGAAGAAGAGGAAGAAAAGATTACCCAATGGTTAAAAACCCAACTATGTGCCTGAGCGGCCTGTAAGTGATGTTTTTTTAGTATCTGTTCTCAAGTTGGGATTTTTAAAGTAAGAAAGAATATATATCATTTGTAATTTTAAAAAATAACTTCAAACCCCCCAACTTCTTTTAACATTACCCCAATTTTGATTGAATTGGATGTTTGGCAGGCAAAAGTCTAAATTATTTTTCTGAAGTTCAGCTAAAATCTAACCTCAGCATCGTGGAGATGAGGAGATCACAAGACCAAAAACAGAAACATACCAAAATCCCAGCGTCTAATTATTTACTTTCGGGATATTTTCATTCCAGACATATTCCTGATATGGAAATGTTGATGGGAGAAAGGAGAAAGGCAGAAGACTGTCCTACCTAGATCTTAACAACAGCATTTAAAATCACCCTAAGAGTGATTTGCATGGTCTCATTCTCTCTACCTGTCATCTTCCTGTGTGGTTAGAAGTGGTTTATGTAATAAGATGGGGGCCACAGCCTAAGGTTATACAGGAAAATGTTAAAAATGAGAGGTCACCCATGTTATCTTCACTTACAGAAATGTGCATTTATTAGCCAGTACTCTGATTTAAGACCAGGGCCCTCATTAGGGAAGTGAATGGCGTTTGCATCATCTTTCTTGCATGAAGCACAGCTATCATACGTCATCTACAATTTCCATTTAGGGTGGAAAAAACAACATAAAGACACTTGAAAAGCAATCTGAGTTGGAAAATCCTAGATTTTATAATTTTTTCCCAAATATTTTAGTTGTTAATTGCCCTAATTTGACAGTGACTTACTCTGTAATAACCCACCTTTATCAAATCATTCCAAAGGATTTAACTTAGGTTCCCTAGAAATAGTCTTATTTTTGAAGTTTATCATTTTCCTATAAGATGTAGTTAAACTATGTATTGACAGCAGATATGAAATGATATGAACTGTTTTGTGGACCATCAAGGTTGAGTTTTGGTAAGCATGTAATTCAGCTGGTGGAAGGAGAAGCACTCGGATGTGCTGGGGAGTAATTCACGGGCCGTGGGCTTTTGGTGTGCTTTGGGCTTCAGCCAGGACATTGTACCCACTAAAAAGAGAACATCAGTTAATCCTGAGATTACTTATGGGGATTTTCATTAAAAGACCTTCTGCTATATAATTTAAGTGGCAGGCAACTGTCAACTCAGAATTTGGGGTTAGCACCTCACCATGTTTTTAATCACTTCTAAACATTATTTAGAACAATGTAATAAAATGTTAATGAGAGGTACCAGAAGCCAAGTCATTGACACAGTTACCCAGATGAATGAGCTAGGATACTTACGTTATTTTTGCATTTGTTGTACAACTTCCTGTTTGCAAGTAGATGAGCCGAGCCTTCTTTATGACCATTGACATCTATCTTTATGACATAGGACTATGTAATTGAATGTTCCAAGGTTATATACCCAGAAATAAACCCAGGTTCTTAGTGAGGATGATTGACTGAGACACACAAGGATCAACCCAAGAATTTGATTCTGGCTCTTCCTTTGGCTCCTGCAGAGAAGCTTTAGGACCTAACTAAGTAAGAGAACAGTGCCACGTCTCGCAGTTGACTTTGCAGTGAAGCCAGATCACACCTGGACACTTCTTGGGCCACGGATGGACCACATCCCTCGTGTTCATCCTCCAGACCTCCCAATACCTAACAAATGTGACTGTCATCCTGCCACCATAAATGAACAAGAGCAGTACCACATTTTTGGCTTGAGTTCATGTTAATTTGCGTCTAAGGGCATTATAGAGACGGTATAAAGTATCCAGGACTAAAAATATACAGCGTACACTACAGCATTCTTAAACAGCCTACTTCTCTTTCCATCAGTGTGTTGAGAACACATAAATATGTTTAACCCAGTTTAAATTAAATTAGATTCACTTGGCCAGAAGTAACATTATGGAACCGAGTAATTCAAGTAATGGTTAAAACTATGTTTCCTCTTTTAGAAACATTTGCAGAACCATCCCTGCAGGCTACTCAGATGAAGTTGAAAAGAGCTCGACTAGCGGATGATCTGAATGAAAAGATTGCTCAAAGACCTGGTCCTATGGAGCTGGTAGAGAAAAACATCCTTCCTGTAGACTCCAGTGTTAAGGAAGCAATTATAGGCAAGACTCTAAAAATTTATTATTTCTGGGAGAAAGAGAAACCTGGAAGTTTCAAACAAATTTAATTTAAAAAGCCAGCACCAGGGGCACCTGGGTGGCTCAGTCACTTAAGAGTCCGACTCTTGATTTTGGCTCAGGTAATGATCTCTTTGTTCATGAGATCGAACCCCACGTCAGGCTCTGTGCTGTCGGTGTGGAGTCGGCTTGGGATTCTCTCTCTCTCTCTTTCCCCCTCTCTCTCTGCCCCTCCCCCTCTCGTGCACATGCTCTCTCTCTCTCTCTCTCTTAAAATAAATAAACATTAAAATAAAAAAGCCAGCACCGATCATGAGTATTGTTTTCTGGGTGAATTCGAAATCGATTAACACTTGCACCAATTCCCGTTATTCTTGGGATTTTTTTTTTGTTTTTTATGTAATAAGGTAGATGAAGCATCTCTTACCAGTTAACACAGAAGTTCCTCTTGTCACGTCTGAGGTTTCTGTCCTTAAGTTCCAATTTCATTCTGACGTCTTTTTTTTTTAATTTTTTTTTTAATGTTTATTCATTTTCAGCAGAGACAGAGCACAGGTGGGGAAGGGCAGAGAGAGAGGGAGACACAGAATCCCAAGGGGCTCCAGGCTCTGAGCTGTCAGCACAGAGCCTGACGTGGGGCTTGAACTCACGGACCGTGAGATCATGACCTGAGCTGAAGTTGGACACTCAACCGACTGAGCCACCCATGCGCCCCTCATTCTGACGTTTTCTTAATTCAACTTACTCATTATACTATTTAATTTCTGTTGTGTTGTTTAAGATCCGTACAGATTTTTCATTACTTAATTCTGTGTACTTCTAGGAAAGATGAATATCTTGTTCAGTGTTAGTTCAACAACGTAAATAGCACATGAGGACAGATGTATTTATTAAGAATGGTAAAATTTGTCCATTTTATCCTGATCTTATCATAGTTACTAATGTTTCCTCACCACGCATACTTTATATTCTGGCACAAGTTTTAGCAGAAAAAAAAAAAATAATAATACCGCTTGTTCAGCAAGCAATTTTGAAAAGTTAATATCCTGCTATAAAAACTAGTCTTGTTTCCATTACTCTGAGGACTTCATATTTTGCATGAGTATGGGTTTAAATCTCAGGCAGTTTGTAGTCAGTAATTCTAAGTAGTACATTCAATGATGATTACATTCAGTCCCAAAGAAATGGGCCCCAAAAGGCAAGGCATCAGCGTAACTGGGCCTCCCCATGAAGTAGGACTCATCCACAGATACCGAACCATAGCTCCATTTTCTCCCATGGCTCTTAATGTTTTTTAACACTTGTATTCCACATCAGGGTCCAAGCAAGGTTCACACCTTGTCTTTGCTGATATAGCTCTTAAATCTTAATCTCCTGGGTGGGTCTTCTAACTTTTCTTACTTTGTTGGTGAAAAAGCCTTCTGTTCTCTAGCCATGCCCACATACTGGATTTTACTGAATGCATTAGCATTCCCAGTGTCATTAAAAACTTTTTTTGTCTTCTGTATTTCCTGAAACTGGTAGTTGGATCCAAAGGCTTGATCTGATTCAGACTGATCTGATCTGACTTTCTTCCCCAAGTATTCATCGTAGGTAGTGACTGGTGTGTCCTTCCTCTGGGAAGTACATTATGTTCGATTGTTTTTAATGCTTTACTGTTTATTTTTGAGAGAGGGAGAGAAAGAGCATGAGTCAGGGAGGGGCAGAGAGAGAGGGAAACACAGAATCCGAGGCAGGCCCCAGGCTCTGAGCTGTGAGCACAGAGCCCAGTGCAGGGCTCGAACTCCCGAGCAGTGAGATCATGACCTGAGCCGAAGTCGGACGCTCAACCGAGTGAGCCACCCAGGAGCCCCATCAGTTTTTTTTTTTTTAAACCAGCTTCTTAAGTTCTTGTACTAAACAGTGTTTCTCCTTCTTTATCATCGTAAGCTTGGTGTTCCAAGGTCAACTTAAGTTGAAAATCATTTCTTTCTTTAGGCGTTGGGAAGGAGGACTATCCTCAAACTCAGGGCGATTTCTCATTTGACGAAGACAGCAGTGATGCTCTGTCTCCAGACCAGCCAGCCAGCCAGGACTCGCAGGGGTCCGCCGCTTCCCCGACTGAGCCAAAAGTTAGTGAATCGCCGTCTCCCGTGACTACAAGCACTCCAGCCCAGGTATCAGCTTTCTTGTTTCTGCCCCTTAATAGAGACCACGCCCTGTTTTTTGTATATCAAGGTAATTACATTTTCTCCAGAAGAAAAGTCTGAAAGTGTGGGAAACTACAGACTTCTTTTTCACCTGTAATACAAACACTGTTAACATTTTTCAGTAGATTCTTACATTTCATTTCTGTTCTATACACACACTTTTATTTTACAAATGGTTGTGTAACTTGCTTTTTAAAATGTTTCACATAACTTTTGTTGGGAGTATAATTCGCACACTATAAAATATAACCCTCCCCTCCCCCCCCCTTTTTTTTGCCATCTTAACCATTTTAAAACCTGCAGCTCAGTAGTGTTAAGTACACTTGTGTTGTGCAACAAATACCCAGAACTTTTTGTCTTAAAAAACTGAAGCTGTGGGGCGCCTGGGTGGCGCAGTCGGTTAAGCGTCCGACTTCAGCCAGGTCACAATCTCGCGGTCCGGGAGTTCGAGCCCCGCATCGGGCTCTGGGCTGATGGCTCAGAGCCTGGAGCCTGTTTCCGATTCTGTGTCTCCCTCTCTCTCTGCCCCTCCCCCGTTCATGCTCTGTCTCTCTCTGTCCCCAAAAAAATAAATAAACATTGAAAAAAAAAAAAAATTAAAAAAAAAAAAAAAAACTGAAGCTGTGGCCATTAAACAGTAACGCCCCATCCCCCTTCCTTCCAGACCCTGATGATCGCCCATCGTTGCATTTCTGTCTCTAAGAATCTGACTCCTTTAGGGTGGGGGATGGGTGAAATAGGTGAAGGCTATTAAGAGTACATTTACCATGATGAGCACGGAGTAATGTATAGAATTGTTGAATCATTATATTGTACACCTGAAACTAATATGACGTGTGTTAACTATACTGGAATTTAAGTAAATATGTACACACGTACATATGAATTTGACTCCTTTAGATGCCTCATATAAATGGAATCATGCAATATTTGCCTTTTTATGTCACTTAACGTAATATCTTCCAGGTTTGTTGATGTTGTAGCATGTGACAGAATCTCCTTCATTTTTAAGGCTGAATGACAGTCCATTGTATGGATATATGCCATACTCTGTGTATCCACTCATCGGCAGTCATTGACTTCCATCTCTGGCTATTGTGAATAACGCCCTAGGTACATGAGTTTGGGAATATCTCTTTGAGACCCTGCTTTCAGTTCCTTGGGGCATATACCCAAAAGTGGGATTGATGGACCACATGGTAATTCTGTGTTTAGTTTATTAAGGAACCTCCGTGCCGTTCTCCATAGCGGTTGTACCGTTTCACACTCCCGCATGCACGGGTTTCAGTTTCACCACGTCCTCACCAACACTTAATAGTTTATGTTCTTTTGATAGTAGCCATTCTAGTGTTATGAAATGGTATCTCACTGTGGTTTTGATTTGCCTTTCTCTACTGAGTAGTGCTGTTAAGCATCTTTTCATATGCTTGTTGGCCATTTGTATGTCATCTTTGGAGATATGTCTGTTTGAGTCCTTTGTCCATTTTTAATCAGAGTATTTGTTTTTCTGCTATTAAATTATAGGAGTTCTTTGTATATTAACCCCTTATCAGATATATGATTAGCAAATATTTTCTCCCATTCTTTGTGTTGGTCCTCACCTTTTGCTGATAGTGTCCTTTGATGCACAGAAGGTTTTTTTTTTTTAACGTTTATTTATTTTTGAGAGAGCACGAACAGGGGAGGGGCAGAGAGAGGGAGACACAGAATCTGAAGCAGGTTCCAGGCTCTGAGCTGTCCGCACAGAGCCCGACGCGGGGCTCGAACTCACAGACCGCGAGATCATGACCTGAGCCAAAGTCGGACGCCCAACTGACTGAGCCACCCGGGCGCCCCCTCTATAGTTTTTTATGCATACGTTGTTGGACACTTGTCTGATTATTTCTTTGGATAGTTACCAGGTTTTGAAATGGATTTGGACCTTTTTAGGTAAAAGATGGGCATCTCAACTGCCTTCCAAGAAGGTAATATGGTTCCCACAGTCATTGTGTCTTTACCACAGGTAGGTAATGCCTTCACTATAAACCTCGCACAGTTTGGAGAGTTCAGTGTTGTAACTGGCTTCTTGATTTGGGTTAGATTGAACTTCTTTGTTCGACAAATATTTACTGAGCACGTATTATGTGTCAGATTGTTTTGGGAACTGAAAATCTAGGGCATGCAAAGGAATCTAACAAATAGTTTTTAATAATTGCATTGGAAATTCCCATTTCTTACTTTCCAATGGGTGTTCATGTTTCGTTTGGTTATGTAAGAAGTCTTATGCTGCACATAAGTTAGTTGTTCATCTCCTTATAGTCTTTTTTTGCTTTACTGAAATTTTAATGCTATTTAGTTATCTTTAAGCCAGAGCTATTGAACTACTTAATGGAACTGGTTAAGTTCAGTAGAAAATGTTCTTGTTACAGCCAAGTATGATAGCATTTTTGAGTTGGGAAGGAATTTAGCAATTACCTGCCTTAACCCTTACACCAGGGGAGGCGTGGGTTCAGAGGGGTATGGAAATCTGGTGATTAAAAATGTTTGCATATTTTCTTTCAGCATTTCTTCTCATTCCTGAATGTCTGTTTGTTAGGGACTAGGTCTTCCCGCAGGATTTTCCTTACTGACCTTATCACCATGATCTGAAATACATTCATGCGTTTGCGTATTGTGTCGATGCCTCCAACTAAACTGTGAGCCCTTGAGGAGAGGGACTTTGACTCTCAGAGAGGGACGAGAGCTACTTTAGTGTGTGTGTGTGTGTGTGTGTGTGTGTGCGCGCGCGCGTGTGTGTGTGTGCGTGTCTGTCTGTGTGTGTGTGTCTGTGTGTGTGTGATGTGTCTGTGCGTCTGCAGCGTCCAGCACCGGGCCTGGTACAGAAGAAGCGCTCAGTGAATGTTGAACTGAATTCAGCACAAGCTCTGACTGATGCCAGGCTTGTAGAAGCAGTCAGTGTTTGTGTTCTTCCGTTTGAGAGCAGAGCCTCTCCGGCTCGGATTCATCCGAGGTAGTGCAGGCAGCTGGGTTCAGATTGTCCTATCAGAGTTTCAGGGCGAGAGCCCCTGGCCTCTCTGCTTGGCTAGAACCTGGTCTGGAAGGAGGTGGGGTCAGTGACCAGACCCACAGCCTGAGGTCTGAGCAGGAAGACAGGGAGACCAAGGGAGCCCAGCCCCTACTGTATTCTCACATATTTGCTGCGCCCTGGGTTTGAGCTTTAAAAATAGGGCTAAAAAGAATGTCAGGTATGCAAGTCAATACCATTAAAAAACAGTTCTACTTACCCATCTTGGTTGTTTGTTCTCAGTTTAGGTCAGGATATCAGACAGCTATCAGAGTGGGCTTGGCTTTAGTGACATGGAATTTTTGTCCTGTCAGCCATCTGCCTGGTGATGGCCTCATGACAGGCCCCCTGTGTTGTAGGAGATTAGCATTTTCCCGTCTCTGCACTGCTTGTATTAAGTCTTCTGCTTTGCTCTTGAAACTTGGTCTCCAGCTAAGTTTCTAAGTGAAAACCTTTAACCAGAGAGAGTCCCGCCCAGTGGGCTGACATTCCTGAATTCCTTGAAGGAAAAAAGGAATAGCAGTGTTTCCTGAAGAATCAGTCTGGTCAGTTTATTGCCAGTGCAATACACGTGAAGCCCTGGGGTCGTCGGGCACTTAAACACTGGCTTTTAGAACACTGATGTTGCTGCAGCCCCAGCTCTGCCTGCTACGTGCAGACCCTTAACAGTCTGCTTTTTATCTGTCAGCTCGGCCTGCGCCAGAAGCCCCACTTCAGAGAGGGGTATGCTGCCTGCATAGACATCCAAGTAGAAGAACCTAGAACCTCAGGCTGGCCTGCCGCACCTTTACCTGTCACATAATTTCTGCACCACATACCTTGAGACCTTCTTACATGGCATGTCCTTCATAAAATTCCCTTGTAGTAAGTGTGTTAGTATTTATAAGGAAAGAATCTGACAAAGATTCTCATTATTATATCACACCTTGATTCACTCGATTAAAGAAGCATCTCCCTGTTAACTGTGCTCTACTGATGTTGAAGAAAAATAATCCTTGAGGAGGATTCTAAGTATGTTGTAGGTTTGGGGGGTTTGTTTTTCAATCAACTGCACAGGCAACTTTGTGACGCCTATAACGTCTTCGGGATTTTTGTGTCATCTAGAAATGATAATTAGGGTCTGTTTTGGCACATTTTGTATTTTAATTGTTTTCACTGTTCTCTAGTGTTGGTTTATGAATTTGTCCAGGCATCTCACTTCATATATATATAAAATATATTTGTTTCCCTAAACATGATTACTTTCGCATCCGTAGCTCAAGGGAAAAGTACCTGAAAACACTGCTTCTCATTAGACATCAAGTTTCCAAAGGGCTGGGATGTCCCCTCATTCTATCTTGGTGACATCATCCTGAACATGCAGGGTCCAGCACACGGCAAGTGCTTATTGCTTGAATGAATGAAAAACTTGGGAGATTATCTCTGTAATTTCTTTTTTCCTGCTTTAGAATTATCACTGTACTTCCCCAAAGTCAGTCTCCTCCCTGTTATGGAAACAGTCCGTATAAAGACAGGACAACAAAACAACATAGACAGCTTATAACTTAGGTGTCTTAGTTTTTCGTCTTTAAAATGGAAACTCAGGGCAGGAGTTTGGATGGTGGATTTTGTTACTATAGACCAGTGGTCCTCAGATTGCCTGGAGTGAAAGACTAGTATGTGTTTTTTACATAGCTTGTTTTCCAGATCATTGTGGACCAGTCTTCTTGTACAACACAGTGAAAGTAGTAGGGTAGCACCAGATTTCTGTGGGACTTCCCGTACTTGTAGGAGGCAGGTAACAAAAGTCCATAGACCCCACTTAGAGTAACTGTCATAGATTTTGCTTTCTTCTTGTTTGCCGGAACCAGGGTTTTTTATATGTTAATTAGTCATCACTTCGCGCTACACATTTGATCACATGATTAAAACACATTTTTCTAATTTTCCTATTCAATTGTTTTTTTATTTGGCCTAATATAAATCTCAGGGCCAGTGTAGGGAATTTCTTTCTGGTTCTTTAAAAGTTATATTTACAGGGGCGCCTGGGTGACGCAGTCGGTTAAGCGTCCGACTTCAGCCAGGTCGCGATCTCGCGGTCCGTGAGTTCGAGCCCCGCGTCAGGCTCTGGGCTGATGGCTCAGAGCCTGGAGCCCGTTTCCGATTCTGTGTCTCCCTCTCTCTCTGCCCCTCCCCCGTTCATGCTCTGTCTCTCTCTGTCCCAAAAATAAATAAACGTTGAAAAAAAAAATGTTTAAAGTTATATTTACAGATAATTACTTTAGAGGAAATTAGGCTTAAGATTGTTTTATGGCTTGCTTAATTCCAAAATGTGTTACGACACGTTGTCTCCCGACTTCTTTCTCAAAACACACAGAGAGATACCAGAGGATTGAGACCTACGGGAAAATATTCAGATAAAAGACAGATTCCTTACAAAACAAAAATAATAAAACACATAATATCCAGCATGTCCTTCCTTCAAAATGTACATTCCACCAAAAAAAAATTCTTCTTTGAAATATGTAATTCTGTGTGGTCTGTAAGAGACTAGCACTGCCCTTCCTTGGATGATTCTCTTTTCTTTTCAATTCCGATCAAAGTACAGATGGAAAGGAACTTGCCACAACATTAATGGAGCAGACATCACACATTGGTGGAGCTCAATTTATTTTATGCCTAAGAAATTTTTGAACAATGGAAAGCTGTAGAAAATTAAGAACAGCTAGTTACATGTGAGCACCAGGAGCTGTTAACTGGTGCTTTTAATCTGAAGACCTTTACTCCCTCAGCGATTTCTTAAGCCATTTAATTAATCGTTTATTATAAGCACCCACATGCTTAACTGTACGTGTGACCTGACATTTTCCAAGTCTGTGCTGCGGGGACAACTCCTGTGCTGAATTGGAAGTAGGGCTGAGAAGGAACCTCGTGGGTCGGATCCTCTGTGTACTTTTCATGAAGACGGGATTAGAGGAGCTTGGTACGTTTTTTCCCATTGTATCAAGCAACTTTTAGCTAGACGACCTTTCCCAAATAATATAGACACCTTAGGTTTAAGCTCACCAAATGAGCAAGGTCATGTACACATACATTAAATAATTACAACAAGACTAACTTTTATTACAAATGCTTATCAATAAAGGCCTAAATTAGGGCATCAAAGATATTGGCGGTAATTTCTATTGTTACCCTTCCAATCTCATTGTATGTAACTTACATGTTGAGAGGACTTAGATTTGGAGCTGGTTTCCAGCATTAACTGTGAAGTTGTGTTCCAACCCAGCTCCTAACTCTGTTCTCCTGTGACCAATAGGAAAGTATGCTTTCTACAGAATAGGCCTTTCCTCTGTATTCATAAGTCAGTCAGGGTTTATCAAATATAATTGAGATGAGGATAAAAAAGAATGGCCAACATTTGCTGGGCACTTATTTGGGCCAGGCGCTGAGCTACTTACATTACGTGTATTACAGGTGTCATTAAGAGAGCATCTGTCTGACCTGCACAGGATTTAAAGTAATGACTGTTCTCATTACGCCATCGGTTTGAGATTCTTCTTAAGACCCTTTTCTAGCACATCCTCCCGTGTCCCCCTGTTATAACTCATAATGACAGCTGTTCTTTGTGTTACTTAAGAAATACAGGGGCACCTGGGTGGCTCAGCCGGTTGAGCGTCCGACTTCAGCTCAGGTCATGATCTCGTGCTTCGTGAGTTTGAGCCCTGCGTTGGGCTCTGTGCTGACAGCTCAGAGCCTGGAGCCTGCTTCGGATTCTGTGTCTCCCTCTTTCTCTGCCCTTCCCCTGTTCGCACTCTGTCTCTCTCTCTCAAAAATAAACACTAAAAAAAATAAAATGTGCAAAGGACCAGAATAGGGATTTCTCTAAAGAAGATCAACAAATGGTGAATAAACACATGAAAAGATGCCCAACATCACCAATCACTAGAGAAATGCAAATCAAAGCCACACCACTAGAATGGCTGCTATCCAAAGAAGATAAATTAACAGGCATCGGTAAGGATGTGGAGAAATTGGAATCGCTGTGCCCTCTGGGTGGGATTGTGAAACGGTACAGTCACTACAGAAAATGGCACGGCAGTTCTCTCAAAAAGCTAAAAATAGAATTACCGTATGATCCAGAAATTCCATTTGTGGGTAAATGCCTCAAAGGGTTGAAAGCAGGGACTTGAGCAGGTATTTGTACAGCCGTGTTCATAGCATTGTGGACAATAGCCAAAGGTAGAAGCAACCCTTGTGGCCACTGACAAATGAATGCAGTGTGTATATGCAATAGAATGTTGTGGAGGCTTAAAAGAGAAGGGAGATTCTGAGTGACCCACGCTATAACATGGATGAACCTTCAGGACATTCTGCTAAACGAAATAAGCCGATCACAAAAGGAAAAATGTTGTATGATTCCACTTTATTAAGAGCTAGAATAGTCAAATCCATATAGACATTAAGTAGATGGTGGTTGCCAGAGTCTGATGGGAGGGGAGAATGGGGAGTCGTTCGATGGAAAGAGAGTTTCTGTTTTTCTGGAGGTGGATGGTACTGATGGTTACAGAACAGTGGGAATATACTTAATGCCATAGGACTATACACTTTAAAATGCTTTAGGGGCACCTGGGTGGCTCAGTCAGTTAGGCATCCAGCTTCAGCTCCAGTAATGATCTCGCCGTTTGTGCCTTCAAGCCCCACGTCGGGCTCTGTGCCGACAGCTCGGAGCCTGGAGCCTGCTTTGGATTCTGTGTCTCCCTCTCTCTCTCTCTCTGCCCCTCCCCTGCACATGCTCTCTCTCTCAAAAATAAACATTAAAAAAATTTTTTTAATACATCAGATGGTTTAAATGGTAACTTAAAAAAAATTTTTTTTAATGTTTATTCATTTTTGAGAGAGAGAGCGCGAGCAGGAGAGGGGCAGAGAGAGAGAGAGACACAGAATCCAAAGCAGGCTCCAGGCTCCAAGCTATCAGCACAGAGTCCAATGCGGAGCTGGAACTCACAAACTGCATGATCATTACTGGGGCTGAAGTTGGAAGCTTAACCGACTGAGCCACCCAGGTGCCCCTAAATGGTAACTTATATGTATTTTACCACAATCTTTTTAAATAATAGATTTTTTAAATGAGGGATACATGCAGATCCTCTTTACTAACCAGGTCAAATATACCAACCAAATGTTCACTAGATATTGTGCCAAAATATTAATGTTCAACTCCTTGTTCTAAAAATAAAAGGCCTAGGGGCACCCGGGTGGCTCAGTCAGTTAAGCATCCGACTCTTAATTTTGGCTCATGTCATGATCTCATTGTAAGCGTCCGACTCTTAATTTTGGCTCATGTCATGATCTCACTGTTCATGAGATCGAGCCCCAAGTCGGGCTCTCTGCTGACAGCACAGAACCCGCTTGGGATTCTCTCTGCCCTTCCCAGCTCACGCTCTCTCTTTCTCTCAAAACAAATAAATAAAAACTTAAAAAATGAAATATCTTAACTTGTAACTGTGTATTACATAAAGTGGTCAGTGCTAAGTGATATATTTTAGCAAAACTAGAATTTACATTAAATATCCATCTATTAAATATACAAAGCATGTGTTTTTGATTTGTATTCAGCCCATTCATTGACTAGCATTTGTTTTATTTGTCTGGGGATCAGAGTATGGAAACAATATTTAAAGAATAATTGCATTTTGAATTTCTTATTTGCATATTCCCATCTTAATTAAGATCTGTGCTGTATCCTAAATTAAAAACACATGTATTTTAGACTTAAATCTCCAGTCCAAAAAAACTTTGTTTTTAAATATCTAGTTTCTGCCCCTCTGGATTGCCTAAAGAAATCTAATAAAAAAGGAACTTACCAGAGAACAGTGATTGGTCCTTGACAAGTGTATCATCTTTTCAGAAGGAACCAGTGCAGACACCTGATACATTATAAAATTTTAATCAGCTTAAACATTTACCTTGACTTATTTTTTTCTTTGGTAGCAGAACTTACCCTTAGCAATTTCTAAGAAGAGAAAAGTCAGTCTTTAAGATTCAAAGACTGAATCTTTTCAGTTTTGTTTAAAGCCTAAGTATCCCTCATTAGACAACAGTGTTTTCCTGACATTGTCTGTCACGGTGTCATGATGACAGTTGAAGAATTGGCGGTCATGAGACCTGTAGCTTGGGAACAGCACTCAGATCGAATAAAACAGAGCAAAGCTTGCAGCTCCTTGGAGGAAAGATTCCGAGTCATTCGAGATTAAATTTTGAAAGTACAAAAGGTGACCTTAGGTGCCAGTGGAAACTTAAACATTTGAAGTATTCTTTTAAGATTTTAGCATACTGCTTACTTTATGATGGGGTAACATAAGTGTGGTGTCCTTTATGGCTTGTATATTGTTTTCATCTTTTTTGGAATACTGTCATTTCAGAAGTACTGATACCTCGATTTTTGGGTAACTCTAGTCACTAGGATCCTAACGTCTAGCTAGGATGTCAGGTTATTTAAGGGGTCATTTCTAAGGCACATAACAAAGACTGGCAAATGTAAAGAAGAGTTTAGACGTTTCTCCCATTTTAACCAGAATTTATCATCAAATAAGGTAATGTGAATAATCACCGTATCTCAGTTGGGTCATTCTTGTGTTAATGCTGGGGTGGGGGGTGGGGGGGCCTCTGGTTTTCTGGGTAGCAGAGTCACACTGAAAAGAGCTAGTAAGATGAGAGTGTCTGGTAATCAAGGCTGAAGTCAGTTAGACAAGGTCTTAGAAATACAGGAGAAACATTTTCATAAATATTATAATTGATAGCACATTATGCTACTGGATTATTTTCCAGATTATTAACACTGACAGCTGTCAAATGCATCACTGCAATCGCATTAGTCATTGGGAGGCTGGAGGGGTAAAATAGCTTGCCAGGTTAGTAGAATTTATCTGCAAGGAACGAAACATACACACACCCATATGAATATACACCCCTATGTATATACAATTTTTAAATATACTATATATATACATATAGACATATACATATATATTATACACACACACACACACACACACACACACATACAAATATGTGATTCCACTTCATATGCCAATTATTTAACAGCCAAGGAATGTTTTTCCCTATGGGAAAATTGACCCAGAGATAAATATCCTCACTTCCAAAAAATGTGCAAAGTGAGAGGAAAACAAATAATTTAAAACCATGTCCTTAAAGCAGTGACTTAGCTGGCCATCAGCTTCCCTTCATGTCAGAGGTTCGTTAAGGAAGCGGCTGTCTCGGGGCCATTTGGGGGCAGAAGTCAGCCTGGAGTACAGGTGTCGAGACTCCTGGAGAAGTTCGTTTCTTTCACTTCTCTTTGAATGAAATCAAGTGCAGTGTTCTCCCCTTACCCACAGGGGATGCATTCCCAGAGCCCAGGGGGTGTCTGAAACCGCTGATAGCACAGAACCCTGTATACCCTGGTTTTTTCCTATATGTACATACCAATGTAAAGTTTAATTTATAAAGGAGGCATAGTAAGGGATTAACGACTGTAAAAATAGGACAGTTATAAGTGTAATAAAAGTTATGTGAATATGGGCTTCCACTCTCAAAACATCTCATGATTGTACACTCCCTTCTTCTGATGATGATGTGAGATGATAAAAATGCCTCCATGAGAAAATGAAGTGAGGTGAATGACAAAGGCCTGTAATGTAGGGTTAAGCTGTCATTGACCTTGTGACCCTATGTCAGAGGCGGATCGTCTCCCTCAGGACCACAGTTGCCCGTGGGTCACTGAAACTGCAGAAAGATAAACCGTGGGTAAGGGGGTTACCGTATAGCCATCTTTCAAAAGTCACGTCTTTTTATTGTCAACCCTCACTGTTAGTAGTAATTATTTACAAGTGGAAATCAGTGGCAAAAGGAAAACCATGCTTAGGGAGAGAGCCGTCATGGGTACGCACAGTTCATTGCACACTCACACACATCCTCACGGTCTCAGCCAGCCTTGAGAGTGTGACCCAGCATGAGTAAATCCACAAGGAATTTCCATTCACCCATTAAACAAATATTTATTGAATAACTAGTATGTGCCAAGCTTCATATTTCTTGCTGCTGAATAGCCTCTGAGTTCTCAGGTCATTTATTTTAAGGAAGGAAAATACAGTCTGCTATTCTTAAACCCAAGTACATCAGCAAAAGAACTGATTTTGATTCTTGTAATGAATTTGAGAGTTGTGGGCAGGGCAGCAGAGTGATAAAGGAAGAGATTTTTTTCTTAAATTAAGGCTGGTAATAGTTAAGTCCATGTAGTAATTGCTGTGCAACATTTAACTGATTTGTGAGAATAGTAATTAATATCTCTTCCTAGTAAGTGAATACTTAAAATCTACTTAAAGTAGAGTGTCAGCAGAAATAGGCTCTTAGGCTGTTGATAAAAGCTATGAAAGCCTTTGGTAGCTTCCTCTGTTAGTAAATGACACCACACCCAGGTTTAGTGGCTACTTGTTTGACCTCGGTCATAAATTAGCTTCTTGCTTTGGGTGTGAGAGTGCCCTCAGTCAAACAAGGCCGTCTTAGAATAATACATTGTTCAGATGCCCAACTGTTGTGAGAAATGGGGGAAATGGTTAAAGAGAGTGCTAGTCGGGCTCAGACCCTGGGACATAAGCTGTAAAGCACATGTGTGTGGAGGGGCCTCCAGGGAGTGGCATCTTGCTTACTGAATGCTGCCAGGCCGTGGATCTGGGGTATGCTGGAGGGGACTGATCGGGCCCGTAAGGGAAAGTAAATGCCACGTTTAAATCAGCCGGCATTACTGTGATCTATACAGCAAGAAAACCTCACAAGTATCACGTACCGTTCTGATCATTTCTGCAAGAGTCTTGGACTTCGCTTCTGCCAAAAAAAGGGCGGTTCTGACCGTATTTCTGAGAAAACACTACTAGGGTGTAGTCAATCGAATTACCTTATTTAGCTTTTGCTTTTCATTGCCATTGGGGCAAAGACTAAATACTTGGGTCCGTTGACGTAAAGCCTGTTATTCTGCCATCTGGGTCTCAGACACAATAGTATATTTTTCTTTTGTTTCTTTCCTAGGGGACGTTCAGAAAATGAGGTCATTCCCTTATAATTCTGGTTTTTCTAATTTTATGCCATCGAGTTCACACGCTTGTTCTCTTTCCGCCTTTTCCAGCAGTTTACTTCAGTGTCCCCAGCAGTTCCTGAATTCTTGAAAACTCCTGCTCCGGATCAGCCCCCGACCAGGTCCCCCGCTCCTGTCCTCCCCACAAACACCGTGTCCTCAGCAAAGCCTGGCCCGTCGCTGGTGAAGGTGGGTTCCCGGCACGCGCCGGTGTGAGGTTGGTTTACTCGCGGCCTGTCTGTGGCCCATGCGGGGAACACAAAGGCACGTTTCTGCACCTCCTAGCCCGCCTTTTAGCCTGAATGAAGCCTTGGAGACAAAACCCACGGGCAGACTTGCTAGGTCAGGCCTTAATATTGGAAATCACTGGGGCGCCTGGGTGGCTAAGTCAGTTAAGCGTTCGACTTCGGCTCAGGTCACGATCTCACGGTCCGGGAGTTCGAGCCCCGCGTCGGGCTCTGTGCTGACTGCTCAGAGCCTGGAGCCTGTTTCAGATTCTGTCTCCCTCTCTCTCTGCCCCTCCCCCGTTCATGCTCTGTCTCTCTCTCAATATAAATAAACGTTAAAAATAAATAAATAAACGTTAAAATAAATAAACGTTAAAAAAAATTGAAAAAAAAAATATTGGAAACCACCACCTTCAGCAGATGCCCTGTTGTTGTGTAGTCACCAAAGAATTGCACAAAATTTGGTCTCTAGAAAACTCCCAGAGCCGCGCGGAAAGGCTTGAGGGTACATTTTGTCGGCGGTTCCCAATCCTGCTTCCATCCAGGCTGCTGACATGAAAGACACACTGGGAGGAGAGTAGGATAGAGTCGCTTCAGCACAGCACTGGGGAGTCACGCCCCTCACGAACAGACGTCTTTAATGGCAACGTAATTTTGGAGTTTATACACAAGGTCAAGCTCCTGGTACTCCAGATGTATCACATGACAGGTCAGAGGCTTCAGACAGGCGGCTGCGTTTTTTGCTTTAGCAGATTTGGCCCGCTGAAGCTCGTTTTGTTCTTCCGAGAACCTGCACATTGGTGGCACTGTTCCCTAAATTTTACTTGGTGAAACAATTCAGTTAGAATAGGCCCCAAGGACGATTAAAAATTTTAATATATAGTAGGCTTAAAAAAAATTTTTTAAGTCCATTTAGAGCTGCCAAATAAAGGGGGGGATAAACAGAGGAATAGTCTAAACAGTTCCAATACAGCTTTTGCCAAAAGCAGCAGAACCCTGATCTCAAACTTTTAGAACTAAAAAAGGACATCAGAGAGCTAGCTGACCCTCTCTGCACCTACCAGATGAGGAAGTGAGGCCCGAAGAAGTCACAAGGCCAGGAAGGACCCAGGCCCTCTGAAGGGTTGCGGAGCCTTCTTTCTGCCTCCAGGTGAACACAGGGCTGCGCTCTCCCAGGGGAGGTACCTGGGGCGGATTCCTTGCTTCTTCCGGCTACCCTCTGGCACTCTCCTGGTCCTCATCCCTCCTGCAGAGAAGGCTCTGTTTCTATTCCAGCCTCTCTTTGTCAGGGTGGCCCAGCGTTTGTGGCTTCAGGGCACAGATCAGTGCATTTCAGCATCTTCCATCACTTCTTCTTGGAGCCCGAAATTCCAGAGTGTGGCAAGCGGCAACTGAGCTAATGCCCGCTCGCACCCCTCTGCCCACATCCGCAAACACGTACCACTGATGGCACAAAGACTGTTTGAATGCCATTGCGTCTTTCCCTGTGGATCCTAAGAGGTCTCTGCCTCTCCTCTCCTCTGAATTTCTCCTCTTCACTAGTGAGTGCCTCTTTAAGGAGGGCTTTGATTCTGGGGCAAAAGGCATCCTTTAAGAATGTGACATTCAGAGGCTGGGTAGGCGATCCTAGGACTCTGCTAGTAGAGGAGAAGACAGATACGTACTGGGAAACAGACCACAGTTCTTTGGGTTTTTGTGAGGAAAGCTGTTTCCCGCCCTCCCTTCCTGAGAGAATGTGCCAGTGAAGAAATAAGAGCAGATTTCGTCTGAGGAACAGTGGTTCTTACGTGCCTGCCCCCCTCCCTTACCAACAGGTGTCTTCCTCATTGGCTGAGTCACTTGTATCATTACATAACAATTAGAGTCCAGCCTCCTTAACTCACACCCCGCTCATTGTTACAATCACTTTGAAACGACCAGAAGTAAAATCTGTTGTCGATAACACAATAAGCAGATGACAGTGAATTGATGAATATTGTGAGACTGCAGTATTTTTTGTGTGTGTTTGTGTTTTCCTTAGAAACACACAACTTTATGGTCTGCTTTGTTCCATTAGAAGCACTCTTCTGTTTTTACATAGTCTCTAAAGAGTATATTTTTAATGACCGCAAGACAGGACACAGGGGGAAGCATACCTAATCCTTTCCCATTTGTATATTTGGCATACAGCCTCTTTTTCACTAGGAGACAATAGATACAAGTGTGTCTAAACAAGAAACCCAAAGTAACTTTGTTGAACTTGAATAGATAATGCTCAGTGGAGTATATCCTTCCCCTACTGTAAGAAAACAAGGAACAGGAGAAAGTAAGTTCTTAGGAGCCAGATTTTTTTTTTTAAGTTTATTTATTTTGAGAGAGAAGGTGTGAGCAAGGGAGAGGCAGAGAGTCCCAAACAGGCCCCACGCTGTCCGCTCAGCGTCTGACGCGGGGCTCGAACCCACAAACCAAGAGATCATGACCTGGGGCGAAATCAAGAGTCAGAAGCTCAACCGGCTGAGCCCCAGGCGCCGGATTGCTCGGTCCAGGGAGGTAGACCCACGCTTTCGTAGCTCTGGCAACGTATTCGGCGGACTGCTTTCCGAAGCGGCTACGCCAGTTTCTGAGGCACCTTGCTCTTTGACGTCACCGTCAGAGCATTCAGGCACACGGTAGGACAGGCCGCGTGTGATGGCGCCTCTTAAAATGCTCCTGTCTTTCTCTCGAAAACAGCAAAGCCATCCCAAGAACCCTAACGACAAACACCGGGGCAAGAAGTGCAAAGATCCCAAGCCGCGGGTGAAGAAACTCAAGTACCACCAGTACATCCCGCCCGACCAGAAGGGGGAGAAGAGCGAGCCCCAGATGGACTCCAACTACGCCCGCCTGCTCCAGCAGCAGCAGCTGTTCCTGCAGCTCCAGATCCTGAGCCAGCAGCAGCAGCACTACAACTACCAGACCATCCTGCCCGCGCCGCTCAAGTACGGGGCCAGGGGCGGCGCGGGCCACGTCCCTGGTTCCCAGGGGGTGGATGTCGTGGGGTGCTTGCGCTCAGCGATCGGTCTCACTGCCTGGTCCTCCAAGCCCGTCCCGCGGCGTCTTGCCCTCGTGCCAGTGAGTCCAGGGTTTGTCCTCCGAGATAGGTTCCGAACCTTGACCTTTCACGGTAGCGGTGCCTCGTCACAATTACTCGCCCAGGAGAGATCTGCCTGTTGTTTGCCACGTAGTACTAGGCGCCGCGAGAAAAGTGTAAGGAGCGAGAGTCTTGTTATAAACAGCTTAAAAAAGGCGGGGTGCGGGGGGATGAGTGTAGAAGCCGGAGTGGTCAGGGAAAGCTTTATGAAAGCAGGCAGGATACCTCTGTGGGAAAGAGCCCGAAACTTGGGCGGGGCCCTGTCACGCAAAGGAGAGTGACCCCCCCCCCACCCCGTGCGAGAACAGAGGAAGGAGCAGGCCATGCCTGTTGATGGGATGACGGGGAGAATAGCCTGAATAAGGAACGGGATGAAAAGGAGAAGACAAAACCGAGTAGAGCCGCTGTCCAGAGGAATCTGAAGCCGGGCAGCCTTGAATCTTGACGTGGTAGGTGATTCAGAGGGCTGTAGTGGTGACGCCACAGTGCACGAAAGGACAGTGAGATGCTGGTCACGGAGGGGAGTCTGGCAGCAGGCAAGACAGACATTTCACAATAAAGGAGATGTGAGAAGATGAGGGCATTGATAAGGGGAAGGAAAGAACAGATGAGAGATGTTTCTAAGACAGTTAAAGGTCTTGGTGACCAACAATTGTGGAGAAGGAACATGTTTCCAAAGTCTGAGCCCAGGTGAGAGAGACAGAAGGAAGTGACTTCTGACAGCTTCTGAGACTGAATCCACAGCAAGACATCCATAGTGAACTTTAATTATGTACAGAAGGAAATTTCTAGATCTCCGTCCTCAGTATGCATTTTCCAGGAAACATGGGTAAAAATGAAAATACCTCGTCTCTTATTTCCCTCAGTTATCAGGAGAAAGGGACATTTACATTGGCCTCACAAGACAAACTGTACAAAAAGGTGCAAAGTTTATTTGAGTTGAAAGTTTTTCTCAGTGAGCAGGCCACTCAATTCATGATCCGTGTGGTGTGTGGAAATTCGACTCGGATATTCTCCGCGTATGCTGAGCATTCCACCACAGGGAGCCCTGTTTCCTAGGAGCAGACAAGGAGTGAGATCCGCTAAAAAGCTCCTCTGTTAAGAACCGTCTCCTCATATGCTAGTGATTATCAATGCACTTTTTTCTTTTAAGATCCTGATATCTCGAGGAAGATTAGACCTATTAGTCATTTGGACCTTACTGTGAAGTACGTAAATCTAAAACATCAGGGCACAGAGATGAAGAAAGAAAGAATTTTTGTAGCATGTTATTATTTTAAGAGCAAGCAGGCCTGAGTGAGATGTTGACATTGGAAGGGAACCAGGGAAGACCAAAGGGGGTTGGAAGCGCATCAGACGCAGACCACCGCCGCTTTGCAGCTCCGTCCAGGCCCGAGGGAGGCGTCCTCCCCTGCCGCCTCCCTCCTCTGGCATCGGGCAGCCGGGACACGAGCGGTGACTGGCTCCCCTGTGCGCGCTCCTTACGATGCACCAGCAGTGTGCTCGACGTTGACATCCCTGTGCCCCTCCAGGAGGAGGTGACGTTACTGACCGCACTCCCGGGTGAGGAAACCCGGACAACTGAAAATCCCATAGAAGGATTTTTGTAGTATCTTTGAAACAGTCTTTTCTGTAATGAAAGAAAATGACTGTGTGGGGCCAGTTTGTAGATGGGAAGAGTACATCTGAGGAGCTGAGTATCTGGTCTCTAAAGGTTCTTTGTCTTTCCACCAAGGCTGCCGGGCCCCTGTCCTCCACAAACACCCCCACCACCATAGCAGCCACACCACCCAGCCCCGGAGAGCATCACCCACAAAGATCCGGGGACACAGAGGGGGAAAGGTCACTTACTTTTGTGTATTATTGCACCACGCAAAGACTGAACGTCACTTCTTTTTAATTTCCGGGTCCTGACAGTGGAGGTGTTGTTTTCTAAAACAGTGTTTCTTTTCATCAAAATTCCAGTACAGGAAGCTGAATGCAGAAGTCTGTATCTCCACAGCAGTGAGATTTGACCTGATAACACAGCCCCTGGTACCTTGGGAGATGGGGCTGTAGCCACACACTGACGGGGGCTCCTGGAGGGTCCTTTCAGGTGTCTGGACTTCAGGTTTCTCATCCACACAGACATCACATTTGTCAGGGTCCCCCCACAGCATGTTTTCTGTCTTTGTGGATCTGGACAAAAAGAACCTAGGTCCAACTTACTCTCGTTATTTCGAATGTTGAAGCAAGCACTGAACTGTTAATCGTAGTAACAAGTAAAGCATTAGAGAATCTCAACCAAATGCACCAATAGAATAATTTATTGTTCACAAGGGAGCAGAAATTGGTTGGGGGGAGTGTTGCGCTTGTGATTGAAGAGAGCACAGACACACATACGGTACGTAGGTGATTACACAGTACATCCCTGAGGGTATTAAGATTTCACTGGGAGGTCGATTAGGGAAAAAAAATTCGTAGAAAGTCTCCTTGTGGAGACAGTAATGAAAATAAGTAAGGTTGAGAAGTTCTGATTTACATAAAATGTTTTCATAATTCTGATAGAAGATTTTAAAACTGAATTTTTAGAAAGGAAATAAATGATACATAAAGTATTTGTCATTCCACCCAAATTTCAAGAAACTTCGTTGCAAACACTTAAAGTATTTAAATTCCATAAAATTTAGGCAGGTTTTCAAAGACCCCAGCTGAACGTCAAGAGTTAGCTGTTCACAGGGCCAGAAATGGCTTCAAACACAATCTTCCAAAAACCCACTGGACAAAGCTCATCTAAGCAGGGACCTCTCCCCAAGACTCATATAAGGATAAAGCGTGAGGCTCTAATGGAATTGGCTGTACAGTGTCAACCACCCAGAGGAGGAAATGTCATTGTTGCCAAGAGTATCCTAGGGGGAAGAAGCCAGATGGGGACCTGGTGCTGCTGGGAAGATGAGTACAGAAATAAAACACATTTTTTAAATCACCTTTTTAAATGAAGTGTTAAGTGATAGAGAAGTCCATAAATCATAACTGAAAATCAGTGCTAAGTAAACACACCTCCATAACCACCACCTAAATCCAGAAATAGAATATCAGTACCCCAAAAAGCCCCCTGGCATCCCCCCTCAGTGACTCCCTGACTTCCCTCCCATTGATTAGTTTTGCCTTTTTTTGAACATTATATAAATGCAGTCTTACGGTATACATACGCACATGAGTTCTTCTGCTCAACATTGTGTTCGTGAGATGCATCTTTACTGGTGCAGAGAGAAGTAGTTAATTTTTATTCCTGTCTAGTATTTTATCATTTATCCACCCATCATCCTGTTGGTGGACAGTTGGGTTGTTTCCGGTTGGGACTGTTAGGAATAATGCCATACTAAGCATTCTGACCTGTGTGTTTTGGTTCATGTATGTAGATTTTTGTTAGGTGTCCCTCGAGGAATGGAATTGGGTCAGAGGATAGGCACAGGTTTGTCTTTAGTAGATAACATAAAACACTTCTCCGAAGTGGTTGTACCAATTCACACTTCTCCCAGCCGTGATTGAGCGCTCTCGATGTTCCGAGTGCTTCATATTGGCGTCTTACTCGTTACAGCAGCAGTTCTGCTGGATGTGCAGTGCTGTTTTGTTGTGCCTTTTTCCATTTTCCTCGTGTCTGATGAGGTGTTAAGCCCTCGTTCACACGTTTAAGGACCGTTGGGATAGATTTTCTTGTGATATGCTTGTTCAGGATTTTCCCATTGCGTTTTGTCTTTTTCTTACTGATTTGTGAGACTTTTTTTTGTATATTCTAGATATGATGCCTTGTCAGAAATACGTATTAGAGGGGCGCCTGGGTGGCTCAGTCGGTTGAGTGTCCAAGTTTGGCCCAGGTCATGATCTTGCGGTTTGTGGGTTTGAGCCCCACACCAGGCTCTGTGCTAACAGCTCAGAGCCTGGAGCCTGCTTCAGATTCTGTGTCTCCTTCTCTTTCTGCTCCTTCCCTGCTCACACTCTGTCTCTCCCAAAAGTAAATAAATACTGAAAAGTTAAATAAAATAAAAAAAGAAATATGTATTACAAGTATCTTCTCCTATGATTTGACTTTTCACTCTTAAAGCTGTCTCCTTTAGTGTGTTTTGTGTCCTGTTTAAGAAATCTTTCCCTACCCAAAGGCCATGAAGATATTATCCTAAGTTTTCTTTTTCTTTTTTTTTTTTTTTTTGGGAGAAAAAGAGCACAAGTCAGGAAGAGGCAGAGAGAGAGGGAGAGAGCGAGCCAGTCCAGAGCCTGACGCATGGCTCAAACCCACGAACCACCAGATCACAACCTGAGCTGAAGTCAGACATTCGACCAACCGAGCCACCCAGGCACCCTGAAATATTACCCTAAGTTTTCTAAAAGTTTATTGCTTTCATAATTCACGTTTAGGTTTCTGAGATGATGTGAGGTAGGGGTCAGTTAAGGGCCTTATTTTTATCTGTGTGAATATCCAGGGTGGCCCAGCACCATTTATCGTAAGGACCACCCTCTTGCTAGTGCACTTCAGTGCCATCTTGGCGATAACTCAAGAGGCTCTATATGTGAGGGTCTGTTTCTGGATTCTCTGTTCTCTTCCATTTGTTGTTCTGCCCTTGTACCAGCACCACACCATCTTAATAACTGGCTTTATAATGAGTTTTGATAAGTGGTATGGCTCTTCCAGCTTTGCTTTCCTTCAGTGATGCCATGGCCATTCTTGGTCCTTTGTGTTTCCATATATAGCTCAGAATCACCTTCAGAATTTCTACCAATCAAGCCAGCAAGCAAGCAAAACTTGCAGGGGGGTCTCATTTGATTGATATCTTTATACTATTGAGTCTTCCAATCCATGACCATGATGATTTTCTCTTCACACATTAACAGTCAAGTCGTTAGCAGAAGCAGGATCAAATTCAGACATGATTTTATTATCAAGTCTAATTTTCTTTTCCTTTTGAAGGCCACTCAATGACAAAAATAACAACAGTGGGAATTCAGCTCTGAACAGCACCACGCCTAATACACCAAGACAGAATCCATCTGCTTCCGTGAGAAAGCCGGGGCCCCTGCCTTCTAGCCTGGATGACTTAAAGGTAATACTTCAAAGTAGAGTTTATTCACCCGTAATTACCACAAAAACAGAAATGATGGGCCACATTTGTCTGAGGTGTAGGTAAGTTTTCAATAGACCTTCAGCTTTACCAACAGTAAGATAACCTTTTCAGGGGTACTGTCTGTTTACGTCCATTAAGTTTCTTTGAAGACGATCAGTAATAACTCTGACTTGTTGAGCATAGACCATGTGTGGGCACCAGAACACTTGTGACCGCAGAGGGAGATTTTCTTCTTCCCTGCTCCTTGCCGAGTTGGGGAGAAGCAGGAAAATGTTAACAGTCAAGAATCTCCTCTCCAAGGCCAGCCTGCATAGGCTTCCCCTCTCAGCTCAGCTTCTGGTTATCCATGGTAGGTTGGACATAACGGTCCGCCTTTCACTGCCCCAATCTCCTCATCTGTGCACTAGGAATAATAATAATAACACCCACACCTCATGTGAAGATTAATTGTAAGAATAGGGGCATCTGAGTGGCTCAGTCACTTAAGCGTGCAGCTCTGGATCTCCCCTCAGGTCTTGATCTTAGGGTCGTGAGTTCGAGCCCCGAGTTGGGCTCTGCGCTGGGCATGGAGTCTGCTTTAAAAAAAAGAAAAGAAGAGAAGAGAAAAGACAAAGTATAAAGCACTGCCATCAGTGTGTGGCACATGGTAATTACTCAATGAATGTGACTGTCCTCGTCACGATTTCTGATTGTAAATCCTCGGACAGAACAGGAATTACCCTCTAAAAGCCCTTGCTTTACCTCCAGCCTTCCCAGTGCCACAGGTCCGTAGCTGTGTGTGCGTGTGTGTGTCGGGAAGAGAAACCGTCCCCTTTGCCCATACGTGGTAACGTGGAGCTGACAGGCGGTAGGCGCCTTTTCCGTCTGGGCGTCCTGTAGATCTGTCGGGAGTTGCGGTACCGAGAGAAGAGACGTGATTTGTTTGTACTTGCAGGTGTCGGAACTGAAGACGGAGCTGAAGTTACGGGGTCTTCCGGTGTCGGGCACCAAACCGGACCTCATTGAACGCCTGAAGCCCTACCAGGAAGTGAACAGCAGCGCTGTTGCAGCCGGCGGCGTCCTGGCGGTGCCAGCGTCTGCCATCGTCGCCAGCAACCCAGAAGTCACCGTGGCACTGCCGGTGACAACGCTGCACAACTCCGTGACAAGCTCGGGCCCCTCTTTCAAGGCAGAGTTGCCGCCTGCCGGAAGCAGCAACGTCGCCCACGCCGAGAGCGTCAGCTCCCCCCTGCCCATCTCGCCTTCCCCCTCCGAGCAGTCCAGTCTCGGGACCGAGGACACAAGCATGGCAGACACGTTCACCGAGATCATGACCATGATGTCTCCCGCGCAGTTCCTGTGCTCGTCGCCGCTGAGAGTGACAGGCAGCGAGGACAGCCCGAGTCCCGCCAGCAGCACGCTGTCGAGTCTGGAACTGGACGCGGCCGAGAAGGACCGCAAGCTGCAGGAGAAAGAGAAGCAGATCGAGGAGCTAAAGAGGAAACTGGAACAGGAGCAGAAGCTCGTGGAAGTTCTGAAAATGCAGCTTGAGGTTGAAAAGCGAGGGCAGCGGCAGCAGCAGCAGCAGCCGCTGGAACCCCAGCCCGGCGCCGCGGGCAGCTCGGCCGGCAAGTTAGATCCCAAGCATGGCGGCGTGGGCTCCCCTGTCAAGGACGAGACCGCGCTGCCCGACTGCTCCAGCCCCAGGCGGCCTGGCCCGCTGGCCAGCCATCCTGTGGGCCAGCCCGTCTCGGCGGGCGGCCAGACCCTGGTTGCCAAAAAGGCCGTAGTGATCAAGCAGGAGGTCCCCGTGGCCCAGGCTGAGCAGCAGAGCGTCGTCCCGCAGTTTTACGTGAGTTCCCAGGGACAGCCGCCGCCTGCCGTTGTCGCTCAGCCTCAGGCTTTACTGACCACACAAACCGCTCAGCTGCTGCTGCCGCTGTCCATCCAGGGCTCCAATGTCACCTCAGTGCAACTCCCAGTAGGCAGCCTCAGACTCCAGGTGTGAAGTGTGTCTTCTAACTCCTTTGCCTTACAGCCTGCATGGAACGGAAACTTGCCTTATGGCGAGCGCCCCAATGCTCATACATGCACCCCAACCGGCCTCAGAGGTGCAGAAAATGTGTGCGTGGGGGGCGGGGGCCTGGAATTTAATTCAGAAATGTTAATAGCTAGCATTGTCTCCACATAGTTAAAACAAGCAAGCGGTGCTTTCCTGCTTTTGATCGCTTTTATCTTTAGTGAACACAGTATCGTTAGCGAACATGCAGACATTTTGAGATACCGGTTACAGTATCGTGAGAATAGCTGGTGTCGCTGAGTGCTTTTTGTGTGCAAGGCACAGGATCACGTACTTTATTTTCTTATTTATTTAAGTCATCTCTACACCCAGCATGGGGCTCCAACTCACGGCCCCGAGATCGAGAGTCACGTGCTCCTCCGTGTATTTTAAATGGCTCACTCCCTTCAGCTCTCCCTTCCCCCCAGAAGATCTAAGTGATGGCACCCATTTTGAGGTAGAGAAACTGAGGCCTTGAAACGTTGGGTAAGTTGCTCTAGGACAGAGCCGGGTTTTCTAACTGCCCGGCCTTTACTTTTACGCCCACTCGTGTGTTCTGCCTCCTAAACGCAATTCTCGAAAGACACCATTGAAGTCAAGATGCCTAAGGCATGTGGGGCATCTGAGGAAAATGTGACCACAAACTTAGGAGTGAAGGTGTTGAGGGAGTTGATAAAACACTGGTAAGCATGAAACCTTCTTTTATGTCTCCTCCATAACCTGTGTATTGACCTTGTTTTTATGCAGTGCATTTGGTAGGTTTTCACACAGTGGGTGGGCGACAGGTGAACAGAAACCACCTGGGACAGTGCTCCTCAGCTTTGACCACCCACCCACCCCCCCACCCACATACTCTTCATGGCAGAGACCAGTGGGTTGTGCCCCTGAGGTTAGGAAGCATGACCCAGAGGTCCTTGGCATGTGCCAGTATTCTAATTCTCCTGTTTGATCTTTAGACTGTCTGTGAAATTCAAAGCCTACTCTGTGACACAGCTTTTCTAAACATGTATTTTTCCATCCAAATCTTCATTAGAGTTGACATTCTCCATTCTGGGCCCGTGTGCACCCCAGCACATAGCTGACTGTCTCCAGAGGGAGCACATACTTTTGGGCAGTTAGGCCTCAGATTTTCTTGCTGCTATTAAAATTATTGTCACACCTGGCCTGTTGTGTGTAGAGCCACTATACGTTTTTATTTCAGTTTTCCGTTTTCTCAAAATTTCCCAATGAAAATCTTAGCCACTTAAGAAATAATAAGAGCATGAAAAAAACTGGTCTGGTGTTAGGTCTCTGGTTTAGAATTAAGGTTCAAACTGTGTTGTCGATGAAGTGTGTATCTATCTGTAAGTATTTTATCACTTCATTTCAGATATGTTCCCCACATGATCGCATGTTGCACATCTAAACTTTTTTTTTTTTCCAGTTTATGTATGTATTTTTAAAGTAACCTCTACGCCCAAACTCAACCCAAACTTTGCGGCTCCCACTCACAACCCCGAGACCCAGAGTCCCATGCTCTTCTGACCGAACCATCCAGGTGCCCCCACACCTACACTCTTGATTCCGAGTTTGATTTTGATAATTAAATCAATATTTTGTTTGCTTCCTAGACTCCACCACAAGCAGGAATCCAGACTCAGACTCAGCCGCAGACAGCAGCTACCACCCTGTCCTCGGGCTTAGCCCAGACCGTACCTCAGAAGCAAGAAGCTTTCACGCCACATGTGCTCAGTCAGCCTCAGCAAGTTAGAAAGGTTGGTGAATGCTAACGAGTGACAGGCCGTCGCCAATGGTGACTGTCATCTGCTCAGCCATTCTGCAAGTGTCCTCATAGCGGTCTCTTCCGTGGGAAGCACCTGTTTGTTCTTTTGTATCACGCACCTCCCACTGGATGGGCCTCAGGCCACCTGCCATCCGGCTGCAGATTATGCAGTTATTAGGGAAAAAGGGTTCTTTTTTACTGAAAGACTGGTCAACTTAACAGGTAAAGCCCTTTTCCAAGTAAAAGTTTCAAAAGTTTGTTTTTAATCCTCATGTAGGATTTTTTGAGTTTTAAAATAAATTTCTTTTCAAATTAATCATCTTGTGGGGGAGGGGGAAGTGCTGTTCCCTGGGAAGAAATATTTGAAGTCGAAAAAGATACTTTTTCAGTGTCTACCTTGAATAAGATCTTTATATATTTAAGAGTTTGCCATCTTGCGGGCTAAGAGCCAGGGGGCCCAGGTGTGTGGATTCTGGTTCCCCACTTCCTACAGATTTGGCCTTATGCAAAATTCACTTACTTCCTCTGAGTGTCATTTTCCTCATCTTTCAGATGACCGTGTTGGTCTAGGACTCAGTAACCCCTCCATGTGTTCCTACCAAAAAATTGTGATGTTGAATAGCCCAGAAGTTACAAAAATTCCCTCTTACCCAGCAGGTGGAGCTGTGTGCACATCTCCTTGACAGAAAACTCTTAAGGCCTCAAAAATAGGTCTTATTATTTTTAACCTTGAGAATTATTAGTCCCAGAATGTTAATCTTCAACATAAAAGAACTTGGATAATTAGGTGTACCTGTAGACATGCCCCAAGGTAGCGTGAACCGTCTGGGCAGCAGATAGAAATTGACGCCTGAGGTCATCAGTAGTCACATTATCATGTGCTTTCTTCTGGAATCTCCTCTGGGAAATGCAGTGAGTTACAGCAGCATATTACTGACTTTGGGCTCACAATAACATTCTAGGGTGGTGATCGCCTCAGTGAACATTCCAATGTTAAGACAGTTTTCTTTAATAGAAAAGAGAGAAAAACAGGATATAGCCAGGAGAAATAAGGGTTTATTCACTAAGTCTCAATACTAGAATTAGGGATCATTAATTCCAGCTTTTTCAAAGAGGAGTATGCTTCCAGAACTCCTCGCCCAGAGCAGCTGTACCTTTTGAAGGGGTGTACACTCACACACACACACACACACACACACACACATATACTTGCCCACTTAAGAAATACGTATGTATGTTTACAATAGAAACGCAGAGGTAAGTTTTTCTCTTTCAGAATACTAGTGGTATAAAGTACATAAAATATTTTTATGAGTAAATCAGCTCTGTGAAATACAATCACAAAATCACACAGTGACCATACATTTGTAAAAGGCCGTAAGACCTTTGGCTCGTGATGGGGGCTAAACAGACACTTGTTAGTTCCACAGGAGGGAGTCCTCACCGCTCCCGGACAGAGCGGAGGCCAGCTTCTCAGAAGGGGGCAGATTTTAAACGGGGCCCTGCAAGGATTTGGAGACACTTTCAACAAACTGAAAACCTGAGTGTGGCCGCAGCCTGTGTGGCCTTTCCGGTCGGACAGAAATGGGGCCGGGTGGTGGAAGCTTTTTGTGCAAGCCAGAGAGGAGGGTTTTACCGTAAGGACAGAGGAGCCAGGGAGTGTGGGGGCTCCATCAGGTGTGTGCTGAGGCTGTAACTGTAGCGGAGGGTCGACGGGGAGGGAGGCACAGTGAAGAGGATGCCACGGTACTCCCGTGATCAGGAGCAGGGACCTCGATTAGGACAGCGGAGGACAGAGGCCTGATTCAGGAGGCATTCGTAAGGCGTGTGAGCACTGAAGGGAGAGAGCAGAGGACTGATGGCTCCGTTTACCAAAGTTTTAAAAATAAATGAAGGGAAAACCAAGAATTACTTTTCCTCCGAGGCTGGTGATGGTGGAAGGAAAGGGGAAAGTTCCGTTTGGAATATATGGCATTTGAGATGTCCTGAATTTATGTTTGTAAATAAAGGTTATAAATGTGGCTTTGGCACTTGGAAGCAAGGGTGGAAAAGAGGTGGGTTTGGGGATTATTAGCTTAATCGTGGACATGAAAGCTGTGAAAGGAGATGAGACCACCCTGGTGAGGAATATGAGAAATTCAGCTGTCGCTTAAGACAGAAATCATACTGAGCAAGCGCTGATTTCCCAGAAGGTACAGTCCACACCGCCATCAAAGACAGGCCACTGAGTAAAGGGACCACGGATGCTGGAAAATCAGGGTCGGCAGACCACGGCCTGAGGGCCACCTCCAGCGCCCCACCTGTTTCTGTAGATAAAGTTATTGGAAGCCAGCCCCACCCATTGATTTATGCGTTGTCTAAACTGCTTCTGGGCCAGAGTGGCAGAGGTGAACAGTTCCAACAGACACCCCGTGGCCTGCAGACCCTAAACTGCACACGTGGTGGCTCCTTACAGGGAAAGTCTGTCGAGCCTTGTCCTAAAACACGGTTTTCTTCGGTAGGAAGAGCCAAAGAACAGACTGAATGGAAAATATTTGTCCGTTACAGGTGTTCACGAACTCGGCATCAAATTCAGTTCTTCCGTATGAGAGACCACCTGCTCCAGCGGTCCAGCAGCCCTTTGTGAACAAGACCTCCACCGGTGTTCTTCAGTCCAGAAGCGCACCACTTGCCTCCCTGCAGAATGGACCTACCGCTTCCAACAAGGTAGTGCTGTGCGGACGGGGCAGCAGTAACAGTGCTTGCTCATGGGGCCCTAAAGCATTGCAGAACCCAGTGCTTCGGGCGTGGAGGGACTGAGTATCAATATTAATGGGACAAAATAGCCAAAGACCGTGGTGACGGTTGTTAAGGGGCAGCTTGGCTGTTACCGCGGAACACATGACCCTTCCCTCACAGGATGGCGCCCCGGTGCCATCGGCCACACGGGCTGGAGGCGAGAAGGCTCCTGAGTTCGGGAGCGCCGTGACTCGGCCGCCCTCTGAGCTCACTGCCCAGACCTGACATGTGCCTTCCTCTTTTTGCCTCAGCCTAGTTCACCCCCTGCACCCCAGCAGTGCGTCGTCCAGCACTCCCTGTTCGGGAGCCCGGTCCCCAAGACAAAAGACCCTCCCCGCTACGAGGAGGCCATCAAGCAGACACGTGGTGCCCCGTCCTCCCTTCCAGAGGTAAGTAAGCGAGACCAGCGGCCACGGTCTGTGGGCTTGTACCTGGGGTGTCGTCCTCACACTGAATCCCTTGTTTAAAATGCGCTCGCCGCTGTACGAACACAAATTTCAGAGCCAAGAACCTCATTTGCATTTGAAATGCTATTTTTTTTTAATTGAAGTATACTTGACATACAATATTATAGTGGCTTCAGGTGTTCGACAGTCATTTGACACTTCTATACGTTATGAAATGTTCCCCAGGTAAGTGCAGTTACCATCTGTCACCATACAGTGTTATTACGAGATCACAGACCGTGTCCCCTGTGCTATACTGTACATCCCTGTGACTTGTTCTGTACCTGGAGATTCGTACTGTTAATAACCTCCACTTACTGTACCCATCCCCCCGCCCCATCTCCCCTCTGGCAGCCACCAGTGTGTTTGGATTTATGAGTGTTTCTGTTTTGTTTGTTCATTTATTCTGTTCTTTAGATTCCATAGAGAAGTGAAATCATTTGGTATCTGCTTTTCTCTGTCCAACTTCTTTCACTTCACATAAACCCCTCGTAGTCCATCCCTACTGTCATAAATAGGAAAAATACTTTCTGTAGTTTGTTTTTAATGTTTTATTTTTGAGAGACAGAGAGAGACTGAGCATGAGCAGGGGAGAGGCCGAGAGAGAGGGAGAGAGACAGAATCGGAAGCAGGCTCCCGGCTCTGAGCTGTCAGCACAGAGCCAGATGTGAGGCTTGAACTCACAAGCTATGAGATCGTCGCCTGATCCAAAGTTGGACACTTAACAGTTGACTGAGCCACCCAGGCGCCCCAGAAAAATACTCTTTTTTTATAGCTGAGTAATAATCCTCTGTGTGTGTGTGTGTGTGTGTGTGTGTGTGTGTCACATCTTCTTTACCCAGTCATCTATCCATGGACACTTAGGTTGCTTCCATATTTGGCTAGTGTAAGTCATGCTGCAATAAACATAAGGCTACAGATATCTTTTCAAATTAATGGTTTTTGCTTTCTTTGGAAAAATACCCAGAAGTGGAATTGCTGCATCATAGGGTAGTTCTATTTTTTAATTTTTTGAGGAATCTCCATACTGTTTTTCACAGCGGCTGCACCAGTTTGCATTCCCACCAGTAGTGAAAGAGGGTCCCCTTTTCTCCACATTCTTCCCAACACTTGTTACTTCTTGTCTTTTTGAGAGTGGCCATCCTGAACTGGTGTAAGTTGTTATCTCGTGGTTTTGATTTGCATTTCCCTGATGACTCTTTTCTATGTTGGCCATCTGGATGTCTTCTTTGGAAAAATGTGTATTAAGTCTGTCTGGTCTGATGCATCATTCAGAGCCATGATTTCCTTACTGATTTTCTGCCTGGATGATCTATTCATTGATGTTAGTGAGGTGTTAAAATTCCCTACTATTATTGTATTACTGACAATTTTCCCCCTTTAGTCCATTAATATTTACTGTATCTGCAAAATATAGGGGCTCTTGTGTTGGGTGCATGGGTATTTACAGTTGTTATGTCCTCTTTTTGGATTGATCGCTTTAACGTTATGCAGTGCCCTTCTTTGTCTCATTACAGCCTTTACTTTAAAGTCTGTTTTTGTCTGTTGTAAATTTTTAAATATTTGCTACCTTGGCTTTTTTGCTTCCATTTGTATGGAATATCTTCTCCTATCCCTTCACTTTAAGTCTGTATATGTCTTTAGGTCTGAAGTGAGTCTCTTATAGGCAGCACATAGATAGCTCTTGGGTTTTTTTGTATCCATTAGGTAACCCTGTGTCTTTTGACTGGACCATTTAGTCTGTTTATATTTAAAATGAAAGGTATGTACTTATTGGTGTTTTTTGTTTTCTGGTTGTTTTCAGAGTTCCTCTCATAGCTCTTCTCTTGCTTTCTTTGTGATTAGATGACTTTGATATTGTGCTTGGATTCCTTTCTCTTTATTTGTTGTGTGTCTTTTACAGGTTTTTTGATTTGTGGTTACCTTGAGGTTCATAAATAACATCCTAGGTATATAGTATTCTAAGTTGGCAGTTTGCTTAAGTCCAACACATTCTGAAAGTACTACATTTTTATTCCCCCTTTTATGTATATAATGTCATAGTTTACATTTTTTTAATTTTGTGAATCCCTTAAGTAGTTATTGTAGATACAGTTGATTTTACTTCTTTGTCTTTCAACCCTCATACTAGTTTTATAAGTGAATGATCTACTATCTTTAACTGTTTTACCACTGAAACTTCTTCCTTTCATAATTTTCTTACTTCTAGTTAAGGCCTTTTCTTTTCTGCTTCAGGAAGTTCCTTTAACATTTCTTGTAAGGCCAGTTCAGTGGTGATGCACTCCTTTGACTTTTTTTGGCCTGGGCAACTCTTTATAAATTTCCCTCAATTCTGAATGCTGAGTAGAGTGTTCTTTGTTGTAGATTTTTTTTTTCCTTTCACCACTTTGTATGTATTACGCTGCTACCTTCTGTGAAGGTTTCTGCTGAGAAATCAGCGTATAGCTTCCTGGTGTTTCCTTTATATGTAATTAGTTGCCTTTCTCTGTATCTTTAATTTTTGACATGTTTTAAATGTGTACTTACTTTTGAGAGAGAGAGAGAGAGTGAGAGCAGGGGAGGGACAGAATCTGAAACAGGCTTCAGGCTCTGAGCTGTCAGCACAGAGCCTGATGCGGGGATTGAACCCACAAACCATGAGATCATGACCTGAGCTGAGGTCCTACACTTAACGACTGAGCCATGCAGGCACCCCTAAGTTTTGACATTTTACTTATTATGTGGACTTCCTTAGGTTCATCTTGTTTGGAACTCTCCACCTTCCTGTACCTGGCTATCTGTTTCCTTCTCCAGGTTAGAGAAGTTTTCACCTATTTTTTCTTCAAAAAAGTTTTCTGGCCCTTTTTTTTTCTCTCTTCTCCTTCAAGGAATTTATAATGCAAATGTCAGTATAGTTGTTGACCCAGAGGTCTCTTAACCTAACCTCATTTTTTTTTCTATTCTTCTTTTTGCTATTCAGTTTGGATGATTTCCACAGCACTGTCTTCCAGATAACTCACCTGTTCTTCTGCGTCCTCATCTGCTGCTGATTCCCTCTTGTGTATTTTTCAGTTCTGTTATTTTGTTCTTCAGCTTTGACTGGTTCTTTTTTTATATTTTCTGTCTCTTTGTTGAAGTTCTGAGTTCATCCATTCTTCTCTCAGATCCAGTGAACATCTTTTATGACCATTACTTTGAATTCTTTATCAGGTAGATTGCTTATCTCTGTTTCATGTAGTCCTTTTTCTGAGGTTTTATGTTGTTCTTTCATTTGGAACATATTACTCTGTCTCCTCATTTTGTCTGACTCTGTGTTTGTTTCTATGTATTAGGTAGCTTGGCTCCATCTCCTGGTCTTAAAAGTGGTGGCTTTGTGTAGAAGGCGTCCCTTACGGCCCAGTGACACAATCCAATCAGGTGATGCTCACCAGAACCATGCACTCGAGGGTGATGTCTGTGTGGGCTGTTGTGACTGGGCCAAGACTTCTGTGGGTACGCTGGTGGGCAGGGCTGGCCCCACCCTTCTACAGAACAAGCCGCCCACTTGGTAGGGCAGGGCAAGCGTCGTTAGCAAGACTGATGGACAGTGTCAGAGCTGGCTCCCACCAGTATTTACATTCATAGACAAATATCCCACAGATCTATGCTCTTCCAGCACATGCCCTAAAAAGTAAATCTCCTTCGCATATACCACAGACGCTTTCCAAACTGCTACTTCTGTGCTGGGTCTTAGACTAAATGATATAATGCACTGGCCCTTTAAAAGCAGAATCTCAGTTCCCTATAGCCTTCTGGCTCTCGCCCCACTGATTTTCAAAGCCAAAGATTATGGGGGTTCATGTCCCCATTGGAGATCCCCAAGGTTGGGGGTGCCCACTGTGGGGCTTGATCTCACTCCCACTTATGGGTGATAGGGATCACAGTGCCTGGGATTTGGTTTCTGACCACACCCCACCCCTCCTTCCCTTCTCCATGTGGCTTTCTTTTTATCTTTAGCTGTGGGAGAGGTTCTGTTAGTCTTCAGGTCATTTTCAGAGGGAGTTTCACTATATTTAGTTACACACTTCATGTGTCCATGGGAAGTGAGCTCAGGATCCACCTACTCTGCCATTTCCCATGCTTCTCCTTTAAATGCTACTTTAAATCAAAATACCACTCACTGTGAAGACTGCCAAACAATTTCGGCAGCTGTGTAACCTGCAATTCCTATTTACTCACAAATTCAGGGTTTGTCTTTTAACTTCTCCTTGGGGGGTGGGTCATGTTAAGGATAGACTTGATGGTAGCCAGGGCATGTGTTTTATACACGTTTCTCTTTACTTCTCTTCTTATTTTTTTAAAGCCAAGTATAATTAACATATAGGTGTACAATATAGTGATCCAGTAAACCAGGTTCTCTGGTTGCTTTTTTTAAAAATTTACATCCATGTTAGTTAGCTTATAGTGCAATTTACGAGTCTAGTTGTTGTGTTTTTCTTTTTTAATTTACATCCAAGTTACATTTACATCCAGTTACCATATGGTGCAATAATGATTTCAGGAGTAGAATCCAATGATTTATCCCCTACATGTTAACACCCTGTGCTCATCCCAGCAAGTGTCCTCCTTAATGCCCCTTGCTTGTTTAGCCCATCCCCCCCAACACCTCCAGCAACCCTCAGTTTGTTCTCTGTATTTAGCAGTATTATGTTTTGTCCCCCTCCCTGTTTTTATATTATTTTTACTTCCCTTCTGTCATGTTCATCTATATGAGTTACGTCATATGATGTTTGTCTTTCTCTGAATGACTAATTTTGCTTAGCATAATACCCTCTAGTTGCATCCGTGTTGTTGCAAATGGCAAGATTTCTTTCTTTTTGATTGCCTAGTAATACTCCATTGTATATATATATATATATATATATATATATATATATACCACATCTTCTTTATCCGTTCATCCATCAATGGACATTTGGGCTCTTTGCATACTTGGGCTATTTTTGATAGTGCTGCTATAAACATGGGGGGTGCACTTGCCCCTTCGAAACAGCACACCTGTATCCTTTAGATAAATATCTAATAGTGCAATTGCTGGGTCATAGGGTAGTTTTATTTTTAATTTTTTGAGGAACCTCCATACTGTTTTCCAGAATGGCTGCACCAGTTTGCATTCCTACCAGCAGTGCAAGAGGGTTTCTTTTTCTCCATCCACGGCAACATCTGTTGTTGCCTGAGTTGTTAGTGTTAGCCTTTCTGACAGGTCTGAGGAGGTATCTCATTGTGGTTTCGATTTGTATTTCCTTGATGATGAGTGATGTGGAACATTTTTTTCTCGTGTAGGTTGGCCATCTAGATGTCTTCTTTGGAAAAGGGTCTGTTCGTGTCTTTTGCCCTTTCTTCACTGGATTCTTTGTTTTTTGGGTGTTGAGTTTGAGAAGTTCTTTATAGATTTTGGATACTAACTCTTTATCTGATACGTCATTTGGAAATACCTTCTCACATTCCGTTGCTTGCCTTTTGGTTTTGCTGATTGTTTCTTTCGCCATGCAGAAGCTTTTTATCTTGATGAGGTCCCAGTAGTTCAGGAGGCTGGTTTTTATTGTCTCTTTTTCCTTTGTTTGTTTTATTTCTTAAATTCCACATATGAATGAAATTATTTGGTGTTTGTCTGTCTCTGACTGACTGACTTCACTTAGCATTATGCCTGCCAAATCCATCCATGTTGTAAATGGCAAGGTCTCATTCTTTTTTTGTGTGTGGCTGAGTAATATTCCCTTGTGTATAATATACTACATCTTCTTTATCCATTCATCTATCACTGGACACTTAGATTGCTTCCATCATTTGGCTGTTGTAATTAATACTGCAGTAAACATAGGGGCGCCTGTCTCTTTTCAAATTAGTGTTTTGTTTTCTTTGGGTAAATACCCAGTGCTGAGATTACTGGATCATATGGTAATTCTATTTTTAATTTTTTAAGGAACTTCCATACTGTTTTCCACAGTTGCTGTACCAGTTTGCATTCCCATCAACAGTGCACAAGGGTTCCTTTTTCTTCACATCTTCGTCAACACTTGTTGTCTTGCGTTTTTGATTTCAGCCATCTCACAGGTATAAAGTGGTGGCTCATTGTGGTTTTGATTTGCATTTCCCTGATGATGAGGGATGTTGAGCATCTTTGTATGTGTCTGTTACCTGTCTGTATGTTTTCTTTGGAAAAATGTCGGTTCGTGTCTTCTGCCCATTTTTAACTGGATTGGGTTTTTCTTGGTGTTGAATTATAGAAGTTCTTTGTATATTTTGGATATTAACCCCTTGTCAATTAGATCATTTGCAAACATCTTCTCTCATTCAGTAGGCTGCCTTTTTGTTTTGTTAATGGTTTCCTTTACTGTGCAAAAGCTTTTTATCTTGGTGTAGTACCAAGAGCTTAATTTTGCTTTTGTTTCTCTTGGCAGAGGAGACATATATACAAAAATGTTTCTGTGGCTGATAGCCCAAGAAATTATTACCTAAGTTTTCTTCTAGGACGTTGATGGTTTCAGGTCTCACATTTAAGTCACTAATCAATTTTGAGTTTATTTTTGTGCCTGGTGTAAAAAAAAGTGCTCCAGTTTCACTCTTTTGCATGTAGCTGTCCAGTTTTCCCAACACCGTCTGTTGAAGAGACTATGTTTTCTTCTTTGTATATTCTCTCTTCCTTTGTTATAGATTAATTGGCCATAAAGGCATGTTTATTTCTGGACTGTTCTGTTCCATTGATCTATGTGTCTGTTTTTCTGCCAGTACAGTACTGTTCTGATTACTCTAGTTTTGTATCTTGAAAACTGGGATTGTGCTACCTCCAACTTTGTTCTTCCTCTTCCAGATTGCTTTGGCTATTTAGGGTCTTTTGTGGTTCCATACAGCTTGTAGGATTGTTTGTTCTAGTTCTGTGGGAAATGTTGGTATTTTGATAGAGATTGCATGAAATATGTAGATTGCTTTGGGTAGTGTGAACATTTTCACAATACTGGTTCTTCCAATCCATGGGCATGGGATGTCTTTCCATTTGTTTATGTCATTTTCAGTTTCTTTCATCAGTGTTTCATAGTTTCTAGACCACAGGTCTTTCACCTCCTTGGTTAAGTTTATTCGTGAGCATTCTATTCTTTTTGATACAGTTGTAAATGGGATTGTTTTCTTAATGCCTTTTTCTGTTACTTCATTATTAATATATAGAAATGCAATAGATTTCTATATATTAACTTTGTGTCTTGTGACTGCACTGAATTCATTATCAGTTCTAGTATTTTCTTTATATAGTATCATGCTCTCTGCAAATAGTAGAAGTTTTACTTCTTCCTTGCCACTTTGGACACCTTTTACTTCTTTTTCTTATGTGATTGCTGTGTATTCACATCCAGTACTGTGTTGAATAAACACGGTGAGAGTGGACATCCTTCACTTGCTCCTGATCTTAGAGGAAAAGCTGTTTCTCACTATCAAGTATGAGGTTACCTGTGGGTTTTTCCCATATACGGCCATTATGATGTTGATGTATGTTCCCTCTAAACTTACTTTGTTGAGAGGTTTTATCCTAAATGGATGTGACACTTCATCAAATGCTTTTCCTCCATCTCTTGAGAAGATCATATGGTTTTTATTCTTTATCTTGTTAATGTGATGTATCATTCTTGATTGATTCATACGTATTGAACCACCTTTGCATCTCAGGAATAAAAACCACTTGATCATGGTGAATGATCTTTTTAATGTATTGTTGAATTAGGTTTGCTAATATTTTGGTGAGGATTTTTGCATCTATGTTTATCAGACATCATACTAACTTATAGTTTTATTTTCTTTTTTTGTAGTGTCTTTATCTGGCTTTGGTATCAGGGTAATGCTGGACTTATAATATGAATTTAGAAGCTTTCCTTCCTCTTCTATTTTGGATTAGTTTGAGAAGAATAGATATTAACTCTTCTTTAAATGTTTGTAGAATTCACTTGTGAAGCCATCTGGTCCTGGACTTCTGTTTGTTGGGAGTGTTTAGATTACTGATTCAATTTCTTTACTAGTAATCAGTCTGTTCCAATTTTCTATTTCTTTCTGATTCACTTTGGGAAAATGATGTTTCTAGAAATTCATCCATTTCTTCTACGTTGTCCAATTTGTTGGCATATAATCTTTCATAGTATTTCTTATATTCTTTTGTGTCTCTGTGGTGTTGGTTATTTCTCCTTCATTTCTGATTTTATTTTTTTGAGTCTTATTGTTTCTTTTTTGAGGAGTTTGGCTAAAAGTTGATCAATTTTGTTGGTCTTTTCAAAGAACCAGCTCCTGGCTTCATTGCTCCATCTGTTATTTGGGGGGGGGGGGGGTTGTTTGTTTGTTTTGTTTGTTTAGTCTATTTCATTGATTTCTGCTCTCATGTTTATTATTTCCTTCCTTATACTGGCCTGGGGCTTTGTTTTTTTTCTAGCTCCTTTAGGTTTAAGACTAGGTTGTTTGAGATTTTTTCTAATTCTTGAGGTAGGCCTGTATTGCTATAATCTTCCCTCTTAGAACAGCTTTTGCTGCATCCCAGAGATTTTGGACCATTATGTTTTCATTTTCATTTGTCTCCATTTATATTTTGTTTCCTTTTTGATTTCTTCTTTGATTTTTTGGTTGACCCATTCATTAAGTAGCATGTTCTTTCCATATATTTTTGTTCTTTCCATATTTTTTTTCTTGTAATTTTTAGTTCTATACCATTGTGGTTGGAAAAGATGCATGATAGGATTTCAGTCTTTTTTAATTTATTGAGACTTGTTTTGTCTAATATGTGATCTGTTCTGGAGAGTGTTCCATATGTACTTGAAAAGAATGTGTATTCTTTTGGTTTTGAATGAAATGGTCTGAATATATGTTAGGTCCTTCTGGTCCAATGTGTCATTCAAAGCCACTGTTTCCATGTTTTTTGTCTGGATGATCTATCCATTGATGTAAGTGGGGTGTTAAAGTCCCCTCCCCTTAGGTACTACTGTCAGTTTCTTCCTTTATGTCTAGTAATAGATGCTTTATGTATTTAGATTCTTCCATGATGGGTACGTAACTATATGTAATTGTTATATCCTCTTATTGGACTGTTCCCATTTCATTCTGTAGGGTCTTTTGTTTTAAAGTCTGTTTTATCTGACAGATTAAAGTATTAAAGTATTGCTGTGTCAGCTTGCTTTTTGCTTCCATTTGCATAATAATTATTTTTCTATCCCTGTACTTTTCAAAATGTATGTGTCTTTAGTCTACAGTCAGTCTCTGGTAGGCAGCATATAGATGGATGTTACTTTCTTATCCATTCTGTCACCCTATGTCTTTTGGTTGGAACATTTAATCCATTTACATTCAAGTAATTATTGATGGGTATATCTGCTTATTGCCATTTTGTTATTTGTTTTATGGTTCGTTTTCTAGTTCCTCTCTGTTCTTTTCCCCTTTTGCTGTCTTCCCTTGTGGTTTGGTGTCTTTCTTGAATGATATGCTTGGATTCCTTTCACTTTACTTTTTGCGTATCTATTACTGGTTTTTGATTTGTGGTTACCATTAGGTTGATATATAACATCCTATGCATATGGCATAGGCATATATTAAGTTGATGGTTAAGTGTGCACCCAATCTAAAAGCACTAAATTTTTACTCTTTCCCTCTGCATGTTTTATGTATATGCTGTCATACTTTACATCCTTTTATTTTGTGAATTACCTTGACTGATTTTTGTAGATATAATTGATTCTACTGCTTTTGTGCTTTAACCTCCAAATTGGGTTTTTATAAGTGACTAATCTATGACTTTTCTTATGTTTGCATTTACCTGTGAAATTTTTTCCTTTCCTAATTTTCTTATTCCTGAACCTGGCCTTTTCTTTCCAAAGAATCCCCTTGAACATTTCTTGTAAGGCTGTTTTGGTGGTGATGAAGTCCTTTAAATTTTGTTTGGCAAACTCTTCATCTCCTATTCTGAATGATACCCTTTGTTGGGTAGAGTATTCTTGGAGGTTTTTTTTTCCTTTCCACCCTTTGAATATATCATCCCACTCCCTTCTGGCCTGCAAGGTTTATGCTGGACAATGAGCCAATAGCTATATGGGGTTTCCTTTGTACATAACCATTTTCCTTTGCTGCTTTTATAATTCTTTGTCACTACTTTTTGCCATTTGAAATGTGTCTCAGTGTTTACCTTCTTGGGTCACCTTCTTTAGGGCGCACTATGCCTCCTAGATCTGGTTGTCTGTTTCCTTTTCCAGATTAGAGAAGTTTTTGGCTATTAATTTTTCAGATAAATTTGGGATCACAATAATTTGAATATTGTTATGGTTTGTTGTGTTGCTGATTCCCTTAACCTATTCTCATTTTTTATTTTGTTGTTGTTCAGCTTGGTTGCTTTCCATTACTCTGTCTTCCAGGTGACTGATCCATTCTTCTGCTTCCTCTGTGATTAAAAATACACAGGAGGGAATCAATTTCACTTACTGAGTTCTTAATCTCTGGTTCTTTTTTATATTTTGGGATACAGTCCCCTGTCTCTTTATTTTGTCTAAACCTGTTTGTTTCTTTGTACTAGGAAAATCAGCTATGTCTCCTGCTTTTGAAAGTAGGGTCCTCATGAAGAAGAGGTCCTGTCGTACCCTGTAGTGCCATGTGCCGCGCTCACCAGAAGTACTTGCTTCAGGGGGTCTCTTACGTGTGTTGCATGCACCCCACTGTTGTGGGTGAGCCCCATTTGCCTTTAGTCCAGTTGGCTGCAGTGACCCACTTTGCCTACTGTGGCAGGGTTTCGTCTCTGTGCTGTTAAAGGGCCAGTCTGGGGCTGCCTTGGGCTTGTAGTTGGATCAGACCAGATCCCTGCCTTCAGCCCAAGTTGACAGGGCTATGGTTATACCAGCCTGCAGGGCACTCTCCCTGCTTTGTCCCTGAGAGCCTCTGACTGCCGGCCCTGCCCACTAATAAGAGCACCTGTCTGCCCCAAGCCTTCGTATGTGCGGTTATCTTCCCGTCTGCCCAGGGCAGGTCGGATGGTGTGAGTCCCCGAGAGAATGACAATCAGTATGTGGGGTTACCAAGGCAGGTGGAGAGTATTTGCGCTGGTTCCTACAAGTGTCGGGTGTCTAAACTTGGCAGGCGGGGGAGAATGGTGCCCACCAGCTCTTTGGCTCTTGCAGAAGTCTGCCAAAGATCCCTGCCTCTCCAGCACATGTTCTGAGATTAGTAAATACAAAATTAATCTCCTTCCCTTATACCCCAGGCGCTTTTCAAACTGCTGCTTCTATGCTGTATCTCAGTGGGGTTGTTCGTTATGCTGGGTCTTTAAGGGTGGGGACTCGGTTTCCCATTGCCATCCCGCTCTCCCAGAGCTAAGGCCCATTGGTTTTCAACGTTTCCCAGTTCAGGTCCCTGATGTTTGGGGTGCCTGATGTGGGTGGGGTCTGCTCCCCTCCCTTCTCTTTGCTTGTGGTATTCCTCTCCTTTGTGGTCTGTCTCACCAGGAACTTGATTCCCTACTGCGTCTCTGCCCCCCCCTCCTCTTTTCCATGTATTCTCCTACCATTACCCGTGTGAAGTCTGCTATGTCACTCTTGTACCCATGTGGCTGTCATCTGGCTTTGTCCGTGGGATCAAGTGAGCCGAGGGTCCTCGACTCCACCATCCTCCCAGAAGTCCTCTATGGGGCCCTCTTTCCTAAAGCTGCCATTCGTCGGGGGCATTCAGCTGACGGTCTTCCACCTGGCTGGCCATCGGGACTGCCCAGCCCCTACCTTACCCTGCTTCATCTTCCACGCGTCCCCAGAACCCTCTGCTCCAGTCGGCCAGCTTGTGCAAACCATTTTGCTAGTGTTTTGAGCGAGAGCATTCTGGAGGAGACCGACCTCCTCCTGACTTCGCTGGGCGCTGATCCGCAGCCCAACCAGGTGCTCCTAGGCACGGTGCGCCAGGCGTCCCCCTGTCCGCCGAGCCTTCCTCATTGCTCCCTATTGCAAGCCATGGGAAGAGAGTTCCCACTGGTAAAGGCGTCCGGCCCGCAGTGGGTGCCCAACAACAACCTTGTCATACCTTCCCCTAAACTTTGTCCTGGTCTCCTGGTCTCCCTCTCCCTCTAAACCAAAAGGTAAGTTTCGAGAAAGAACCCCTGCCTCACAGAGGATCCACACTTTGTGTAGCAAGCACCGAACAAGCCCGTCCCCTCAACCAGGCAGTGAGCAGTCACCATGACCTACCCAGCCGCCTCAGCGGACAGCTGCAGAAATTGCTCGGTCCCAGGCCGCAGCATACAGTTCGGCATGCTCCCAGTGTGGCCTGCCTCCCGGGAAGTGCAATTACCATGTGCTTCTGACTGCTTAATGCCAAAGGAACACAGTCCCTGTCGTTGAAAAGGTTTTCTTCAGTTCCATAGTCAGCAGGGGCCCTTATCTGTGAGGGGAAAACCAAATTTCAGAAATAGTTTTAAACATTTACAAAAACAATGGGAACACACGGGGCTAGACTAGATTGTCCTCCCCATTAGTCCGTAAGAAGTGACACCTGTTCTCTCCACAGGAGAGCAGAGATGAAATGAAAGGCAAAGAGCTTAACTGCAATTGGGGAGAAAATTAATAGGTAGGACGCATCCTTCCAAATCCAGTTCTCATGTGTAGGTTCATATGTGCTGCTCACTTGATGCATGCCATAGCAGCGAACGAACCTCACCTCCCTTTAACCAAAGACAACTGACCGGAATCCCTGCCATGTTTGTCTCTGGTTATTGTTTACAGGCTAAGGGAGCTCAGCTCTACATCACTGTCTGGTGTTCTTTATACACCGTTAAGCACTGAACTCCAGGCATGCTGAGGTTTTTAAAATACCTTCACTCAGACTTCCAATTTCACTATTGGCTAAGCAAGTCTTCCACAGATAACAGCTGTAAAGCCTGGTCTTAATACAAAGAGCACTAACATGAGGGCATTGAAGAGTGAATCGATGCAGCATATTCTGGTGAGGAGTCCAGACTCGGAGGAAGGGAGATAAAAGGCCTGAATTCCCTCTTTTTGCTGCTTTTACTCTGGGATCAAGCTAAGTGGTGAGGTTACCAGTCGAAAAACCATAGCCTTTATGCCCTGGGAAGTCCGAGGGCTGAGTTGAGAGCAACCTAAAAGGAAAGGAACAAGTGGGGAAGATCCCCAAATTCTGTCTGTATCTCAAGCTGACTCCTAAGCCACATAGACATTGGGTGGTCATGGGAGCAGACTAAAGATAAGATGTGAGCTGTGACTGACCTTCCAAATGCTTCTTGGGCAGAAGTTCCAAGTCCAGCCAAGTTGACTGCATGCTAAAACAAAAGAAACCACTCATCTGAGAAAAGTAACAGAATAGAGTCTCCACTATGTGATATTCATAGCCATTCACCACATGCAGTCTAGAAATGAGGAAGAAAACGCAACCCTTTCTGAAGGGCAAAAGGCAGTGAATTAAGAGCAACTCCAGCCAATCCAAGTATTAGAATTTGCAGATAAGGGTGTTAAAATAGCTATTATAGCTATCAGCGATGTAAAGGAAAATGTACTTGCAATGAATGAAAAAATAGAAAATACAGAAATGATTTTTTTAATGAAATGGAAATAATAAAACTAAAAAATATGGGGCACCTGGGTAGCTCAGTCAGTTAATCTTCTGACTTCAGCTCAGCTCACCATCTAGCAGATCATGAGTTTGAGCCCTGCATCAGGCTCTCTGCTGGGAGCACAGAGCCCGTGGTGGATCTCTCTCTTTGTCCCTTCCCCACTCCTTCTCTCACTCTCTCTCTCAAAAATAAACATCTTAAAAATAAATAAAACTAAAAAATACATGATCTAGAATGAAAGAGGTGCCTGAGTGGCTCAGTTAAGTGTCCAACTCTTGATTTTTGCTCAGGTCATGATCTCAGTTTGTCGGATTGAGCTGACAGCACAGAGCCTGCTTGGGATTCTCCTCCTCTCTCTGTGCCCCTCCCCCTGCTTCTGCACGTGCTCTCTCTTTCACAAAATAAACACTGAAAAAATAATAAAGTGAAAAAACTTCGAGATGGCCTTAACAGAATGGAGATGACAGGTAAAAAGACAGTGAACTTGAAGACAGATGAATAGAATTTATCCAAATGTGAGTAAGAGAGAAAAGATTTTATTTTTAAGGCGAACAGAACCTCAGAGACCTGTTGTTTAAAGCAGACAGTCTGAGATGGGTATGATAGGATTCCAAGAAGAGAATGAAGCAGGCCAAATATTCTAAGAAATAATAGTCAAGGGGCACCTGGATGGCTCAGTCGCTTAAGTGTCTTTGGTTCAGGTCATGATCTCAAGGTTCCTGAGTTTGAGCCCTGAGTTGGGCTCTGCACTAACAGTGTGGAGCCTGTTTGCAATTCTCTCTCTCTGTCTCTCCCCCAGTCTCTCTCTCAAAATAAATACATAGGGGCACCTGGGTGGTTCAGTCCAGTGAGCATCCAACTTCGGCTCAGGTCATGATCTCATGGTTCATGGGTTCAAGCCCCGTGTCAGGCTCTGTGCTGACAGCTCGGAGCCTGGAGCCTGCTTGAGATTCTGTGTCTTCCTCTCTCTCTCTGCCCCTCCCCTGCTCACCCTCTCTCTCCCTCTCAAAAATAAACAAACATAAAAAAAATTTGTTTAAAAAAAGAAATAATCCAATTTTTCACAAATATGATGAAAGACAAGTTTGTAATTTTCAGATGCTAACTGAACATCAAGCAGGGTAAATAGAAGGCCTCATCATATCGTAGTCAAATTATTGAAAGCCAGAGTTAAAGAGCAAATCTTGAAAGTGCCAAAAAAAAGCAGTACAATGCACACAGGGTAACAACTGTAACAACTATTTGTTTTATGATTGAGATTTCATCAGAAACTGCTGAAGTAAGAAAATACCCAAAAAATGTCTTTAAAGTTCTTAGTGGGGAATAGAAGGGAGAGAGGGACTGTCAAACTAGAATTCTGTATCAAGTAGAAATACTCTTTAAGAATAAAAGTGAACTAAATATATTTTCAGATAAAAATTAAGAATTCATCACCAGAAAACCTGCACTATAAAAAATAACATTGTAAAGGGGTTTATAAAATACATAGATGGAACACTTAAAAATATCAATAACGGATGGTGGAAGTGGATCTAGATGTTGACTGGGGTTTTCTATCTTGTGTACAATGCTACAGCATTAAGTAACCTACAAAACACGAAGGCTGTATATTGCATGCCCATACAACTAAAGAAGTACAGCTTTTACAAAATAGAAAAATTTAGTTAGAATTCCAAAAATAAATGAATATGTATTTTTAAAACACAAGAAAGGAGGAACACCACCAAGAAAAACAGGGCAAATCAAAACAAAATGGTAAACCCACACTTAATCCTATCACTGATTATGCAAGACACAGAAATGGAGTAAACAAGACAATTAAAATGCAGAAATTATCAGAATGACTAAAAAACAGACCCAACCTAACCAAACGCCCTGCAGTGGTTTCAAGAGATTTCTGTGGGTTTTTTTTTTTTTTTGACATTTCTCCCTATGTGACTCACTTCTAATACAAGTGGTGGAAGCCATGGTGTTTGACTTCTGATACTAGTTCATAAAAGGCATCTTCCTCCTGCCTTGCCTGCTCTCTCTTGGATGCTGGCTCTGGGGAAAGCCAGCTGTCATGTGGACAGTCCTGCAGCACTCTGGAGAGGCCCGTGCGATGGGAAACTGAGCCCCCCCCCCCCCCCCCCCCCCCCCCGTCAACAACCAGCACCAACCTGCTAGTCATATAGTGAACCATCTTTACAATAGTACTCTCCAGCCAAGCTGGAAGATGGCTGTAGCCTGGCCAGCATGTTGACTGCACGTTGACTGCACACCCATGGAGGTGCCCCCACCAGAACTGCCCACCTCAACTATTCCTAAATTCCTGACCCACAGAAAATGGGAGATAACTCTATAGCATCTGAAGCCAGTAAACTTGGAAGAATGTGTAATACAGCAATGCATAACTAATGTATACATCAGTGAGAGGCATACTTTTTTTTTTGGTTGATAAAAATAATAACTAAAATTTCTTAGTTTTTGTTTAAATTCCAGTAAGCGGGGCACCGCAGTGGTGGCTTAGTTGGTTAAGTCACTGACTTCTGCTCAGGTCATGATCTCACAGTTCATGAGTTTGAGCCCCACATCCTGTCACTGCAGAGCCTGCTTCAGACTCTGTCTCCCTGTCTCTCTCTCAGAAACAAATCAACATTAAAAAAAAAAAAAAATAAGGGGCGCCTGGGTGGCTCAGTTGGTTACACGTCTGACTTCGGTTCAGGTCATGATCTCGCGGTCCGTGAGTTCAAGCCCCATGTCAGGCTCTGTTGCTGACAGCTCGGAGCCTGGAGCCTGCTTTGGATTCTGTGTCTCCCTGTCTCTGTGCCCCTCCCCTGCTCACACTCTGTCTCTCTCGAAAATAAATAAACATTAAGAAAAAACAAAAAAAAACAAAAAAAAAATAAGTTCCAGTTAACACACAGTGAAATATAGTTTCAGGTGTACAGTATAGTAATTCAGCACTTCGTACATTACCCTGTGCTCATCACAAGTGCCCTCCTTCATCCCCATCACCTATTTAATCCATCATCCACCCACCTCTCTTCTGGTAACTATCAGTTTTGTTTTCTATAGTTCAGAGTCTGTTTCTTGGTGTGAAGAGGCATACTTTTTTTTTTTAATAATTTATTATCACTTTAGCTAACTTACAGGGTAACAGTGTATGTTACAGTGTAGGTTGGCCTCAGGAGTAGAGTCCCATGATTCATCACTTACATACAACACCCAGTGCTCATCCCAACAAGTGCCCTCCTCAATGCCCATCACCCATTTTCCCCACCCTCCCCAACTCCCCACCCCCATCAACCCTCAGTTTCTTCTCTGTATTTAAGAGTCTCTTATGGTTTGCCACCCCGTCTGTTTTTCTTATTTTTCCTTCCCTTCCCCTATGGTCTTCTATTAAGTTTCTCAAATTCCACCTAGGAGTGAAAACATAGGGTATTTTTCTTTCTCTAACTTACTGCATTTAGCATAGTACCCCCTCAAGGTCCATCCATGTTGTTGCAAATGGCAAGAGTTCATTCTTTTTGAACGCCAAGCGGCATTCCATGGTAAATATATACCACGTCTTCTTGATCCATTCATCAGCTGATGGACATCTGCATTTTTTCCATAACTGAGCTATTGTTGATAGTACACCTTTCAACATTGGGGTACATGTGCCCCTGTGAGTCAGCACTCCTGTATCCTTTGGATAAATTCCTAGTGGTGCTATTGCTGGGTCACAGAGTTATGCTATTTTTAATTTGTTGAGGAACTTCCACACTGTTTTCCACAGTGGCTACACCAGTTTGCATTTCCACCAATAGTGCTAGAGGGTTCCCCTTTTTCCGCATCCTCGCCAACATCCGTTGTTTCCTGAGTTGTTACTGTTAGCCACTCTCACTGGTGTGGAATGGCATCTCAATGTGGTTTTGATTTGTATTTTCCTGATGATGAGTGATGTTGAGCATCCTTTCATGTGTCTGTTGGCCATGTGGACATCTTCTTTGGAAAAGTGCCTGTTCATGTCTTCTGCCCATTTCTTCACTGGATTGTTTTTTGGGTGTTGAGTTGGTAGGTTCTTTATAGATTTTTGATAATAACCCTTTGTCCAGTATGTCATTTGCAGATATCTTTTCCCATTCTGTCTATTGCCTTTTAGTTTTGTTGATTGTTTCCTTAGCTGTGCAGAAGCTGTTTGTTTTTTTTTTTTAATCTATATTTTTGAGAGAGAAAGTCTGAATGGGGGAAAGGGGTCCCTTAATTCTCCCAACTGTTAATGCTTCTGGGTCCGCATGAAAGAAAGCTAATTTATATTCTTTGTTGTAGATTTCCAGTGCACACAGTCAGCAGATGGACGACCTCTTTGATATACTTATCAAGAGTGGAGGTAGGTTACAAGTCACATCAGAACCCGCCAGAGTCACCTTTTATATATTTTCCTTTAGAGCTCATGGCATATCTTTGAGTAGTGAGAAACATATTTTTCTAATTCCAACTACATTTACTGTTTTAAATCTGTTCAATTAGGACACTAAAACTTATAAAATGGAGGAAAAACCATTGTTTCAGCTTAAAACAATAACGTAATGTTAGTTTTATCCATAGATCTCTGCCTTTGGAAAATAACAGACCATCTCAAAAAGAGCAAAAGAGAGCCGAATTTAAATTCCACACTGAAAAACTTTCAAACATGTTCCCTATGTGATGGGATAAAAGTGCTCTACTTACTTCACGCATGAATCCTCTAACAGCCACGGGTTACCTAGCTCAGACTGTAGTGACTTTATTAGAATTCAAAGGCAATTTTGAAGCACTTTCTACATATAATTGAAAATCTTAGACTTTATAGTGTACCATCTTAAAAGGAATAAGGGGGGCCACCCAGGTGACCCAGTTGGTTAAGCGTCCAACTCTTGGCTTCGGCTCAGGTTGTGGTCTCAACAGTTTGCGAGTCTGAGCCCTGCATCAGGCTCTGCGCTGACAGCTCCAAGCCTGTTTGGCATCTCTCTCTCCCCCTCCCCCACTCATGCTGTCTCTGTCTCTCTCAAAATAAACGTAAAAAAAAATTTTTTTTTTTAAAAGAGACAAGGGATATTAACCACACACAAAAGAAATCAAGGGTATCTCAACCTCCACAAACCTATCTTTCAAAACAAATATAAAAAACAGTATTTTAAAAATTCAACAAATACTGTTTGGGAATAAAGTATTGTTAAATTACCTTGGTGAAAGGAGTTTGAATCACTTTTTTAAACAGGGATCAAAATTTCCCCATTCATAGCAGCTTATATCCCTAAATAGCATAACTATTTGGTTTTGAAGACACAGGAAATTCTTGATGTTTGACTATAGTTCTACTTGTGCAAATAGATTTTTTTCTTTTCCTAAGAACTATACTGGCATCACAAAGTAATTTAAACTCATTGTATATCTACACCATGGAGATAAAAGAAATAGACATTTCATGGCCATGATTTTAGGATACTTTTAATGGTTTTTTTTTTTCTTTTTTTTTTTTTTTGCCAAATCTGGTGAAAATAAAGTTTTTTTTATATGATTAGAAAGAATAATTTTTACAGCCTAAATTTGGAAATTAAGATGTGACAAAGTCATCAAATGAGTTATTTCCTCATGGTTTTTTTTTTTTTTTAATGGCAAAGAATCCAGTGAGTATGTTATTTTATCCTGTTGTAAACCACGGCCAGTAATCATGAGAACAGAGATTTAAATAGTTGATTATGAGCCTGGTTACTGAGATCGCACTGTCAGCTTTCAGAACAATTCTAGGGACGACTACAGGAAGTGAGAAACCACAGACCGTCCTAGAGTTGCACAGTCAGCACACACGGTTGACAGTCCCCAAGCAGGAGTCAGCCTGTAGGTTCTTTCCCTTATTAAGCATCCCAGCCTTTGAGCTCTCACAGCTGTTACTAAATCCACCCTTCCTGGTGTGTCTGCATACGAACGAAACCAATCAGATACCCTAAGAAAGTACAAAAAGATACTTTATTCAAGTAAATGTATCTATAGCAACACTGCAATCTAATGCAAATGGTGTTAATTTTCTACTTGATCCAGCAAGGAATAACACATATTTAGTGCTTATTAAGACATTTGCCAGATCTTCAAGATTTTGTATAAATTCAGAAAACAAGACAAAAAAGGCAGAAAAGTAAGGCGACCCATCTTAAAGAAGAGGGTCAAAGGAGCCATGTGTTAGCTATAATTCAGAAATAAAAGATGGTGGGCATTGCATCTCTTTCGAACTTTATACAGAACATATATAGTTCAACTATAATGACAGTAGGAAAGAGAATATAGTTAGAGCTTTCAGGATATTAAGAATGTACTTCATGGCTGCACAAACTGGGAACACAGTTGTGACATTAAGGTTCACTTTAAGGGTGGTTGCTGCTGTGACGGCAGATCTATGGTATCGGACAAGACGTGAACCCTGTCTGAAGCCTGAAGTACCTGGGAACCAGGACCCAAAGATCAAATTATCAAATAACTGTAACCATCAGCTCCTCCCTGGTGCCATATCACTGCTTGTCATGCTTACTGCTCTTAAGAAACAAGACTAGAAAGCATATCAGAATGTTATAACCTGAAAATGTTCATTCAGCTAAAAAGAGCCATCATCCTACAGGCGATCAAGGACTCTATCTGACCAGTAGCATTCTCTTCCTACCCCTAAGACGGACTGTGTAGAAGTCCTCACAAAATAGCAAAAGAACTGTCCTAATTCATAAAAATGTTTAAATAGTATCACGTCCTTACTTACTAATCACTTCAATTATTTTACACAGAGATTTCCCTCCCTATAAAAGAAGAGCCTTCTCCCATTTCCAAAATGAGACCAGTGACAGCCAGCATCACCACAATGCCAGTCAACACGGTGGTGTCCCGGCCCCCACCCCAAGTCCAAATGGCACCACCCGTCTCCTTAGAACCCCTGAGCAGTTTATCTGCCAGCTTAGAGAACCAGCTAGAAGCTTTCTTGGATGGAACTTTACCTTCGGCCAACGAAATTGTTCCCCTGCAAAGCAGCAGTGAAGACAGAGAGCCCTTCTCTCTGATCGAGGACCTCCAAAATGACTTGCTGAGTCACTCAAGTGTGCTGGACCATTCACACTCACCCATGGAGACTTCTGAAGCCCAGTTTGCTGCAAGTACCCCCTGTCTGTCACTTGACCTCTCTGACTCAAACTTAGACAACATGGAGTGGCTGGACATTACCATGCCCAACACGTCGGGACTCACTCCCCTCAGCGCCACCGCTCCCAGCATGTTCTCCACTGACTTTCTAGATCCACAAGACCTGCCGTTGCCATGGGACTAACATCACAGATTTCTCGTCCGAGTTGCTGACGTCTAAGAAGATGAAGATCGTTCTGAAGAGGGCAGTTTTTAGAGACAGATCCATAGCGGCGTTGTTGCAATTAAACTATGTTGTCATAGAAAGGGTGGCTAGATGGTCACAGCCTGGAAACCAAGTGTGAAAACATGTCATATTGCATCCGGCGGTGAATTTCTACAATTTAACATAGCACGGGGCCTTCTGAAAAAATCGCTGGTCAAAGAAGACTCATTCGTTTTTCCAGACTTCAGTAAAGAATGCAGAGTACCTTTAGATAAAGACATGACAGAGAGTGACGTGTGCAGGATAACTACATGAGGGTTCTCCGTCAACTACATTTAAACCTCTGTGGTCGCTTTAAGACCCCAAATAGAAGGCAGACGGCTCCACTCACAAGAGGATGCCAGTTGAGGGAGGTGAGAGGTCACTGCACGTGGTGTTTCCTAGAAATGGCCTGAGCCTGGTCAGGCAGCACAGGCAGTGGAGAGAGAGCACCAGCCAGTTCCGGGACAGCTTCCAGCTGAAGATTTTCGGTTCCATTCAGAAACCAACATAATTTTTTGTGTGTTGTAGTTTATTTTGTGGTTTGGGGAATCTTACTTTAGATTCCCAAATTTCAATTCAAATGGATGATCTTTCACCATCACCAGACAATGTAAAAAAAAAAAGAAAAAAAAAAAATACGGTCATAAACCACTGTACAAAGTCCACATATAATGAATGATAACACTGAAAATTCTATTAGCAACCCTCAGGGTTGATTAGATTGATTTTCATGTGTATATTAGACACTTGTATGTACACTCTCACATGTGGTATGTACAGCCTACACTGGGGTAAGGGATTGGGTAGCCAGCGGTTCTACTTGTTTTAATAACTCGAATATTTCTAGAGTACTTGAGCCATGTGTATTTCTGTATTTAAAGAAAAGCTGACTGATTTCAGGTAACCAGACCCATCTCAAAGAACCCAGGAGGCTCCAGTGTGAACGGTCCTCCTGAGCTGGTGAGTTGCAAAGAGAGGGCAGGGGAGAAGGCTGTCGCCAGCCGGGACATTCCTGCAGCGGCTCCGAGTTAGACTCTCACCAGGCTGGCCGCCAGCCCCCAGCTCTGGCCGCCTCTCCTGTCGCTTTTCCCTGCCGCCCATTTTATAGGCTTGTAACTGGATGTCATACCCGAGTTCTCGCTATATTATCAGGCCGAAGATTGAAAAACTGGAGGTTTTAGTAGTTTTTTTTACATAGAAGTTGTCACGTTTGTTGAGTCGTTTCTGAAGAGTTTTCTAAAATGCCAACTATCACAGGACTTCCAAAGTTAGGTCAAGCTAGTCATTTAAGTATACGATAAAATGTAAATAACTGAAGAAAAACCCTGCAATCTACCAAAAAGCGTGAAGGTGTTTGTTAAATACCATTGTCACGCTCTACGCCTCGCTTTGTGTGAACCCGAGGGTCGGGTTGATCTCTCTGGGTCGTGAGGTGGCGATATCCCCACAGTGACGTGGGAAGAGCCAGCCTGACCCACTGTCTGGAAAGAACTGGGGAATCACTGCCAGGTTTGCGTTCTGCCACAGAGCCGACCTCCTTTCAGATTTTTATTTTGGTTTCTCGATCTTTCTACATGCAAGGAAAGTTTGTTTTTCCCGTATCCGGTCGCCCCGCACACTGCAGCCCTCTGTGAGGTGGCACTTCCCAAGTTGAAAGCACTTCTGAGTGGTTCGAGGCAGAAGCGGTTATGCTCAGTGTGGTCTGAGTAGTTGAGATGGCGAGGAACTGGCAGGCCGGCGCATGCAATCTAGAAACTTCCAAGCAGGATGTACCCGTGAGCAAGGGCGAGGGCGCCAGCCGCCCTCTGGGGACGGAGGGCCGTTCGCTCGGGCAGGCCCTTCCTCCTCTCAGAGGAGGTCAAGGCCCGGGGCTTCACTCAGATTGAAACGAGGCTTACGAGGTTGGCACCTGACATCGTGGGACTGCAGGGGACGGTGGCGCCGCCTCGTGCCCCGGCCCCGCCGCCCCCCCCCCCCCCGGCTTCTGTCACCCTGAGCCGCGCGCACACGGGGTGTCCCAGCCCTCAGCAGTCCCCTTCGCTCTCGTCAAACAGGGTTTGAAACACGCCCCAGGAAGGCCGCTCTCCGAAATTCAGCCGCGGCGCAGAGAAGGCCGTCTCCCCAGCCTGCTCTCTGCCCGCCACGCACCGCGAAGGTGCTCGCTTCACACGTGCGTTCTAGCTGTCACGTGCAGGGCTTCCTCGGAAGGGAAGGCGAGGAGGCTCCCGTTCGGGGCTCCGCCGGCCTCCCGCTCGCACCATTCCTTCAGGGCCCGGCCAGGGTGGCGAGCCCGGTGTCCGTGCCTGGGGGCGGCCGCCCGGGGTCCCCGCTCCACGTTCCAAGTTAGAGGGAGGACACGGAACGTGGGCAGCGTGTGACGAGACCAAAGAGGACACGGAAACGAGGCCCCTGACCTGAGTCTGGACGCGATGCGAAGCACGACGGGAAGGCTGTGCAGTCCAGAGGACTACTGTTACTGTCCGAGGGGGGTCTCACGGCCATCGAAGCCCAGGGCAGGGTGGCGGCGGACGTTCGGTGTGAACGCCTGTAGCGTAGACGTCGTGCGTCGCGTCGTGCGTCGTCTTGCAGACTGCCATTGGCCAAGGAAACGGCCGGCTCCAGGACGTACGCGTTTCCTCACATCCACGCTTCCTTCCCTAAATGTTCCTGAAACACGACAGAACCAAGCTTGCCTTTGGAGTGTATGCAGTTCTTTCTTGGTCACGTCACTGGGCGGCCGGACGAACAGAAAGTGACACCGAAGCGTCTCCAGCCTTTGGAAGCCCAGGGGCACGTGGGCACCTTGTCCATCTCCGCAAAGCGCGTCTAGGGAGCCGCTGCAGGCGGGTCGTTGGTGGTTCACGTTCTAGCGTTCTCCTGAATCGTGCAATCTACTGTACAGTATTTGCCACCTATTTGGACAAAGACACGGTCTCAATTCGTGGGATTTCTTGCTCGGATGCTTTGTGTTTCATAGGACTATTTTTATAGCACTAGAGAGATCTCATTTCAGTTCCCTTTCTACACTGCATGGTTCTGTGACCCACGTAACTGAGGCTGGAGGAGGTGCGGTTTTGGAACAGGGGCGAAGGTAGCCTGGTGTTGCCTCCCAGCTGCCGCCTCCTGAAAGCAAAGTCATGGTAATAAGATAGCGCCACGGAACTGTGCAGTCAGCGTATCGGCGGCGTGTTGCCCATCCTGTCACCAAAGTTGACTCAGGCTTCCCATGCCCTTTCAACCCCAATCATTCCAGGCCACACGGCTCTCTTCAGAGCCCTTTCAGAATTCCTAGGCGGAAAGCAGCCGTCCCCGCAAGTGATGGGACAGTCCCTCTAGTCTGCCAACAGACTGGGCCACAGAGAAGCGGTGAAGGCAGTGGGCCCGCCTGGCCTCATCGGGCTCCTGCCTGCGGTGGGGCAGGGGGAGGCTGGGGCGAGCCGGGGGGAGCCTGGGGCACCACCAGGGACTTGTTAGAGAAGTTCGGGGAGAACAGCTGTCCAGTGTCTACCAACAGAGCAACACAGGCCATTTATCCAGATCCACAAGTAACCCTCCATTTTCCGCCATCCGGCCCTGTCGACGTGTGCAGGCTGGCTCCTGGCGCCAGAGCGGGCTACCACACAAACTGTCCACCACCCTGGAGGCCACGCAGCCCACACCGTCAAAGAACATTAAGTGGAAGGTCAGGTTTATCAGGGAGCACAGCTTACAAGTGCAGAGATGCGGATTGGGAGAGCATCCTACCTGCGCATCAGCTCATCCTCTGAGTGGTTTCAGTCAAAACTGGAAAATCACCAGAAGCAGTAATTCTCTGTCCTGGTCCCCACCCTCACTCACTCACCGTCCGTCCGGGCTGCCTTTCTCATGTGTGAAGTGACTGCCCGCATGACACCCAAGAGGGGTCTGTGTCTTCCCCACTCCCCCTGGCCAACCTGCCTGCAGAGCTGATTCGAAGCCCACGCTTCATAAAGCTGCACGTTTACAGAGTGCTCATCGCCCCCCCCCCCACCCCCACCCCCCCACCACACACTGCTCTGCTAGTCACCAGCCAGAAAGGTCACAGTTCTGTGACACGAGGATGGCGGTCTCAGACCAAAGGTGCTGTCTGGAATCAAAACAGGCCACTGGCGATTATCAGCACAGCTGTTGTGTTGAACAGAGCTTTGTGCCAACTACTTAGACAAAGCTTTAACCCAGTTCACAGAATCACCGAGACTTGTAACAGTTACCTCTCTACATGATGCTGTAAGGAGACTTGCTAACTTGGTAGGAAGACGGAGCATTTAGGGAAGGGTTTAGTATCTACCAAAAGTACTTAACCTCAAGTAACCAGTAGTAATGCAAACTCGCTTTAAAGGAACCAAAGGCATTGCCAAGTATTTGCCAAAAGGAGGCACTTTTTATTTAAAATTTGAGACTAATGAGCTCTCAAGAATCAGTCCCAAAAAGGTATTATCCATTTAAGGTTATGGTTTTCACAAAGATGTAGATATTTCTCTGTTGTTTTCATGTAAAATAGTATAGATTTGTTTTGTTGGTTTCAGAAGAATGCATATTTAGTAGTAATACAGAGTTTCTTCCTAAGTACAGGTTAGTTTCCTTTTTTTCTTGCTTGCAGTAGAAACACAGCGTGATAGGTGTTTCTCTTCTTATTTTCATTGTCACATCATGTCTTAGCATCTCACTTTATGAAAACAAGGAGAAAGATACCCATCTACAGAGCCCCGCTTACTAAAGCACTAGCCTAATAAAAAAATTACGGCAATCAGGGGGTCCATTCATGTACTGCCTTTATGTTGTTTTTTTAAAAGAAAAACCATGATGCCTTTGTATTTGCTGTTTGCACCCCTGAAATCAATTCCGTATCATGTCTGAACGCCATACATTTTGCACATGTCCTGTACATAGGCAACGCATACTGTATTTTTATATGTGTGCACACTGATCGTCAGATCTTTTGTACATAGTGGCAGTATTGTAGCCGATCGGGAAACGTTTGATATCTCAGCAATTTTGCATTTTTTGTGTCTCAAATAAAAAACATTTTGATGTACTGTGGCTCTTGCTGTGCAGAGGGAGGGCCACACCCTACGGGTTGGGAGAGCCACCGCAGAGCTGGGCGCGGGCACGGAGTTTGGAGGAGACCCCACCTTCAAACACACACCTCACAGCACCTGGCCACAGACGAAACCAGTAGCCTCACCGAGGTGAACTCCAGCTCACAGGCCAAGTGGGCCACCCTCCCCCAAGTCCAGGAACGTGAGAGACGAGACAGAAATCAGGACTGGCCGAACCTGAACATGGCAAGATTTACACCAAAGCCATGTTCATTCTTCTAAGGAAACATTGACGGGAAGATAGGATCAAGTACCTGGTTCCCCCCGGGGAGGTTGATGTGGACATCCGTGGACAGTGAAAACGCGCACACTTTGATCGCAGGAAATGCACCAACAAAATTCCTGAAAGACCCAGATAATCCTTCAATTTAACCAAGTTTAAAAACAAAAACAAAACAAAACACTACAAGGTGTTTTTATAGACCATACAAAATGTCTTTAGGGTTAGGTATTCTTTTAGTAAGATGGCATCTAATTTTTAACCCAAAAGCCCATGGTTAAAATCAAGTTTTGAGGAAAATAGCATTATATTTTCCTCCTTGCTTTGGAAATAAAATGGTGATGAGCAAATGTGATGGAAACCGTAATGTCCATTTTGATACCTGATTATGAAATAGGCCCCGTGTCAATAGCCACAAAAGGGAAAAAGCAAGATCACTGATTCCCTCAATGCAACAAGATGGTCATTAGCTGTGACAGTGAGGGACCAAGACAGCCGACTCAACAGATCAGTAAGTACATGATGCTTCCAAGGGGTTAAAACATTGTCACTTCCCATGTTACCAGCCAAGGTCCCCCCAGCCCCCCACACTGCCGGGAGAGACAACGCCGTATGAGAGCGTGCGAAAGTGCCCCGGCCTTTGAGGAGAGGCCACAGGACAGAGCAGGGAGCTTTAGGTACACACAAGACACGGTGTTTACACACGGAAGGGACACTCCAGGCAGAGAGCGCAGGCTGGGTGAGGTCAGGGTTAACAAGCGATTTGGGCTGAGACCCTCCTCTGCACCCGGCCACAGGCTAGATGCTGGAGTCTGGCCACAGGACACACTCCACACAGAAAGTCTGAGAAACAAGGTCTGGAAAGGTAGGAGGCAGCTGTGCCCTCCAGGGTCCCAGGCCTTGAGGGGCTTCAGCATCTTCTGTGGACCACTCTGTCAGGGATGGGTCCTATAGGGCCTTGGAAAGCTGTTCAGATCCTGGACACGGCCCTCCCTGAGCATCTTTCCAACGCTGTACGCACATTTGCTCTAGAATCGAGGTGAGTACCAAATCTCTCAGCGCATACACACAGGCTTAGCGATGGCTGGAAGTGCGCTGAGCCATACTGAGCCAAGGCAAGCCCAACTTGGTGACAGATGTCAGCTTCATGCCACCGACCCTTTCATGTGGCCACACGATCCTCTCCAGCGTTTCTCGTCACCTAATGACCATTCCCCCACCGCTCTTCCCACACGTAGCTTAGCTTCTGAGGAGTCTGATGGCTGTTAATTTGAACCAAATTCAGCTTCCAGAAAGAAACCTCACTTTGATATCCTGGCCATCTTTTCTGCTAGTTTTTATGGCAAGTGACTGAAATCATACACATACTGTGTCATGAGACAAAAAACAAAAGATGTTCATCAACTTTCTGAATACCCTCTTGTTGGGCAGGACTGTGTCACAAATCAATCCAGGAAGGGACCACGGAAGATGGCCCGGCAGGTGGTCACCCCAGTGGACTCACCCTATGCTACACATAGTAGACTCGAAAGCATCTAAAACCCAAAGGAAGCAAATGCCAGTGTCGTCGTGTCCAAAGCTGAAATTTAACTGATGAGGAGGAGGGGCCTTTATTCAGGTTGATAGTTAAGAATTTAAAGTGCTTCTGGGGCACCTGGGTGGCTCAGTGGGATAAGCATCTGACTCAATTTCAGCTCAGGTCATGATCCCCTAATCCATGACTTGGATTGAGCCCCAGGTGAGGCTCAGGGCTGACAGCGTGGAACCTGCTTGGGATTCTCTGTCTCTGGCTCTCTCTGCCCCTCTCATGTTCATTCTCTCTCAAAAATAAACTTAAAAAAACACACACACACAAACACAAGAATTTAAAGCAATTCCCATCAGACACTCCAGTATAGGCCTTCGAAGGCTTTGCTGTGCTCCTTGTCTCACGGCTGCAAGGAAGTCAAGTCACGCTAAACAGAACGGCCAACAAAGCTGTCTGCCGGTGAGGTTCTCCAGACCAAGAGTGCAGTTACAGTGGTTTTGTTACAACAAAAAAGCACTAGAAAAGGTCTGCGGAGCTGTTGAGACATAGTAGCTTTATGTGCTTTACTTAAATGATGTCTGTCAAGCAACTTGGAAGGCTGACCAGGACATCACATTCACTGGAGATACAGAAGCCAAAATGGGCAGACCAAAAAAAGGTACTATGACGGAAAGCTACTTAACCCTTCTGTGCACGCTCCTCGTACACAGCACTGGTGAATGGGAATGCAACCATGGACAGAAACCTAGTCAATGCTGCAAGATCCCAGACCCGGTGCCAAACACTTCCTGCGTATTACCTCATTTAGCCACAAGTCTGTGAGCTACGAACTGTGATTACCCCCATTTTACAGATGTGGCAACTGAGGACCGAGAGGGGAATGACTTTCCCAAAATGACAAAGAAAGCAGAGCGTGGATTTGAGACTACGCTTCTGATACCCCAGAACCCAGACTATTTCTGCAGACTTGGTGCCCACAACGCTTCATCTCCATTAGGATATATTGCAGATTCAGTTGATCACAGCTGACTTCATTTACGTCAAAGGGTTCACCCCAACTGGCTGTCTCTCAAGTCTCAGTCTCACACATTTTATGAAGTAGCTACTCCTAGGAATAGTGTGTGGCATTCACGGCACAGCTTTTACCTGGCCAGCCAGCTACAACCTGGATTACACGACTGGGGCGTGGTAAATGAACCTGCTGGCCAAGCCACACGCAATGAGTGACTCCCTGTCCAACACTGCCTATCACGGCTGGGACTTCTGTAGCCACTTAAAGCACATCCCAAAGCCCAAGAGTTTCAGAACAATTTTACAACACCTAGTCAAGTTGGAGATACAAACTCTGTGACTTAACTGTGTTGGTCTACCTCCTTGAGAAACACCCATGCCCCCAGACAGGTGCCAGAATCAACACTAAAGCGTCGTTTACAGAGCCAATGAGAAAAACAACCCATATGCCTTTCAATTGGAGAACTTTTAAACAAAGCAGTTTACATAAATGAACTACATCAAATGTGTCCATGTAAAAGAATCTCAAAATGCTTAGGAGAAAAAAGTGCAGGATGAAGCAGGCCTAAGTAACATTTTTTGTTGTTTTTTGCAGGGGAGAGGGGCAAAGGGACAGGGGGAGAGAGAATCTTAAGCAGGTTCCACGCCCAGCACAGAGCCTGGCATGGGGCTTGATCTCACAACCATGAGATCATGACCTGAGCCAAAATCAAGAGTCACACGCCCAACCAAGCCACCCAGGTGCCCGTCAAGTAACATTTTTTTATGTTTATTTATTTTGGGGGTGAGGGGACAGAGAATCCTAAGCAGGTTCTGTGTGGGGCTCGAACCCATGAACTGTGAGATCATGACCGAGCCAAAATGAAGAGTCAGACACTTAACTGACTGACCCATGCAGGCACCTGCAAGTAACATTTTAAAACAAGAATGCTGTGTGCAGTTTTCTGTATACAAAGATACTAAGTACAAAAACATGGCTGGTAAAGATTCAAGATTTCAATTTTTCAATTTCTAAGATCAATTTCAACATTCAGGATACATCTAGAAAGAAAAGGCATTAGGTAGTAGTAGGTATAAAGTAAGTTTCAATTAATACTGAATATTTTATTTCTTCACTGTTTTTTTTAAGAATTCTATAGCCATATAGAAAACCATTAACATTTGCTTACTGGCAGTTGATTTCTTTATTCTCCCCCATTCTTTTCTGTGAATTGGAAATATTTTATGTAAAAAAAGGTTTAAAATAAAGAGAGTTATTAGGGAATACTACATACAACTGTATGCCAATAAATTAATTAACTTAGATAAAACAAATTCCTAGAAAGACACAACTATCAAAAATTAAGAAATCAGAAATACGAATCGACTATAACAAATACAGAAAATGAATTATTTTTTTTAATTTTTTAATGTTTATTATTTATTATTTTTTTTTTCAACGTTTATTTATTTTTGGGACAGAGAGAGACAGAGCATGAACGGGGGAGGGGCAGAGAGAGAGGGAGACACAGATTTTTTTTTTTTTTTTTTTGAGAGAGAGACATATTGTGAGTGGGGGAGGGGCAGAGAGGGAGACAGAGAATCCAAAGCAGGCTCCAGGCTCTGAGCTGTCAGAACAGAGCCCAACTTGGGGCTCCAACTCACGAACCGTGAGATCATGACGTGGGCCGAAGTCGGACGCTTAAACTGAGCCATCCAGGCGCCCATGAATTAATTTTTAAAAACTAATTAGTTGGCTTCACAGTGGTAAATTCTACCAGAAATTCAAAGAATACCGACTTTTCACAAACAACTTTGAAAAAAATAACTCATTCTATTAGGTATCACCCTGACACCAACACCAAATAAAGACGTCATCAGAAAAGAAAAGAAACAGACCAATACTGCTCAGGAGTATACACACAAACAACCTAAAAAAAAAAACACTAGCAAACCAAGTCCAACAACGTATAAAAAGTATTATACACCAGGACCCAGTGGGGCATATCTCAGGAATCTAAAGTTGGTCTAACATCTGAAAATGATTAACGTGATGCTCAGTATCAACAGAATAAGGTACAAAAGCTATATAATTATACCAGATGAAAAAAGCATCTGACAAAATTCCATACCCCTCATGATAAAAATACATAATGAACTAGTACTAGAAGTGAATTTTCTCAAACTGATAAAGGTCATCTAAACGAAACCCACAGCTAACATGATGCGTAACTGTGAAAGACTGGATACTTGTCCCCAGTGATCACGGAAAAAACAAGGATGACCACTTTGACCACCTCTATTTGAAACTGTGCCAGAGGTTCTAACCAGGACAATTGTGCAAGAAAGAGAAGAAAACTCATCAGACTGGAAAGGAAGAAGTAAAACTATGTTAATTTATACTAGATGATATGATCTTGTAAATAAACGACCCTAAGGAATCCACTAAAAATCTAACATTTCTTTTTTCAAATTTTTTTAAATGTTTATTTTATTTCTTGACAGAGAGGGACAGAGAGACAGAGTGTGAGTGGGGGAGGGGCAGAGAGGGAGGGTCACACAAAGAATCTGAAGCAGGCTCCAGGCTGTCAGCACAGAGCCTGACGTGGGGCTCCAGCTCACGAACCGTGAGGTCATGACCTGAGCCGAAGTCAGACGCTTAACCAACTGAGCCACCCAGGTGCCCCTGTTGTATTTCTAAACAGTAACAGTGAACAAACCAAAAATGAAGAAAGCAATTCCACTTACATTAGCATCAAAAAGAATAAAATACTTATGAGTAAATTTAATAACGGAAGTGCAAGACACACTCTGAAAACTATAAAACGGTGCAGAAAACAAGTGAAGGAGACACAAATAAATGAAAAAAACATCCCATGTTCATGAATCAGAAGATTTAGTATTTTTACAATGGCAATATTCCAAAAATTGATCTCCAGATTAAATATACTCCCTACCAAAATCCCAGCTGACTCTTTGCTGGAATGTATAAGCTGATCATAAAATTCATATGGAAATTCAAGGTATCCAGAATAGCCAAAACAATATCGAGAAAGAAAAACAAAGTTGGAGGACTCACACTTCCTGACTTTAAAACTTACTACAAAGCTACATTAATCCAAACTTTGGTATGAGCATAAGGATAGATATGTATGGGGCACCTGGCTGGCTCAGGTGGTTAAGCATCTGACTTGTGCTCAGGTCATGATCTCATGGCTCGTGGGTTCAAGCCCCGCATCGGGCTCTGTGCTGACAGCTCAGAGCCTGGAGCCTGCTTTGGATTCTGTGTCTCCCTCTCTCTCTCTGCCCCTCCCCTGCACACGCTTGCGCGCTCTCTCTCTCTAAAATGAACAAACATTAAAAACAAAAAGGAGGGGCGCCTGGGTGGCGCAGTCAGTTAAGCGTCCGACTTCAGCCAGGTCACGATCTCGCGGTCAGTGGGTTCGAGCCCCGCGTCAGGCTCTGGGCTGATGGCTCAAAGCCTGGAGCCTGTTTCCGATTCTGTGTCTCCCTCTCTCTCTGCCCTTCCCCCGTTCATGCTCTGTCTCTCTCTGTCCCAAAATAAATAAATAAACGTTGAAAAAAAAAAACAAAACAAAAAGGATAGACATATAAATCAATGGAACAGGATTGAGAGTCCAGAAATAAACTCTCATATTTATGACCAATTAAAAAAAAATTATTCTCTTAGAGCAGTTTTAGGCTTACAGCAAAATTAAGAGGGAGGTATAGAGAGTTCTGTACACCCTCTGCACCATTATCGACATCCCCACTGGAGTGGTACATTTGTTACAGTTGATGACCCTACACTGACACACCATTATCACCCAAAGTTCATAGTTTACACTAGGGTTCACTCTTGGTGGTGTACATTCTATGGGTTTGGAAATAAGTACCATGACATGTATTGATCACCATGCTATCATATGGAGTGTTTTCACTGCCCTAAATATCCCCTGTGTCTTCCTATTCATCTCTCCCCACAACCCAACCTCTGGCAACCACTTTTTTTTTTTTTTTTTTTACTGTCTCCATGGTTTCCCTTTTCGAAAGTGTCATATAGTTGAGATCACACAATATGAGGCCTTTCTTGGATTGACTGCTTTCCCTTCAGAATATGCATTTAAGGTTCTTCCATGTCTTCTCGGGGCTTGACAGCTTGTCTCCTTTCAGCACTGAATACCATTCTACTGTCTGGATGTACCAGTTTATTAATCAATTCATCTCCTGGTGGGTGGTTCCCAAGCTCTGGCAAGCATGAATAAAGATGCTGTAAATAGCTGTGTGCAAGTTTTTGTGTGAATAAGTTTTTGTGGAAAATTGTTCCAATCACTAATCATCAGGGAAATGCAAATCAAAACCATAATGAGATACCCCCTCATACCTGTTGGAAGGACTATTATCACAAAGTCAAAAGATAACAGCTATCGGCAACCATGTAGAGAAATCAGAACCCTTATACACTGGGAACGTAAATTGGTACAATTACGGAAAAGAGCATCAAGTTTTCTCAAAACACTAAAAATACAACTATGTATTAGAACTAGCAATAGGTCCAGCAATCCCACTGTAGGAAACATCCAGAAGAATTAAAATCACTACTCAAAAAAGAGACCTACACTCCAGTGTTCATTGATTATTCACAGTAGCTAAGATAAGGTAACAACCTAAGTGTCCCATCGACAGATGAATGGAAAAAGCAAATGTGGTGTGTATACACAATGGAATAGGATTCAACCTTTAAAAAGAAGGAAATCCTGACATTTGCAAAACCATACATGAACGGGAGGACATTAAGCTAAGTGAAATAAGCCAGACACCGACAAATCCACATGAGCTCATGTACATGTGGAATGTAAAAAAGCCAAACTCACAGAAGGAGAGTAGAATAATGGTTGCCAGGGGCAGCAAGGGAGGAGAAACAGGGAGATGTCGGTCAAGGGTATGAACTTTCAGGCATAAGATGAATAGCTCATGGGGATCTAATGTACAACACGGTGACTGTGTTTAATCATACTGTATTATGTACCTGAAATTTGCTAAAAGAGTAAATTTTTTTTTAGTAGGTCTTAGTTTTCTCACCACATACACACAAATATGGGAACGTTGTGAGGTAATGAGTCTGTTAATTAGCTTGATTGTGCTAATCATTTCACAATATATATCAAATCATCACAATGTATACCTTTAAATATACATGATTTTAATTTTTCCACAATACCTCAATTAAGCTGGCGGGGTGGATTTAAATGATGAAAGAAAAAAAACAATTGAGGGGCGCCTGGGTGCTCAGTCAGTTAGGCCTCTGACTCTTGATTTCGGCTCAGGTCCTGATCTCAAGGCTCATGAGTTAGAGCCCCGCATCAGGCCCCGAGCTAATGGCACAGAAGCCCACTTGGGATTCTCTCTCCCCCTCTGCCCCTCCTCCACTCATGCTCACGCACTCTCAAGATAAACAAGCCTTAAAAAAAAAACACAACCGAGTATTTTATTATACGACAAACTGTCCTTCAGAAATGAGGGAGAAATTAAGACAGCCCCAGATTAGCAAAAGCTGAAGGACTACATCACTAGTCCTGCCCTTCAAGAAATGCTAAAGGGAGTCCTTCAAGTTGAAATGGAAGAACAGACCGTAATAACCCAAAGTCACGTGAAAATACAAAATTCTCCAACAAAGGTATATATATGACAAATAAAAAATTGTAATGTCATTTTGGTTCTTATCTGCATTTTTTACTCCTCCATAGGATATCAAGGACAAAATCATGCAAGTAATTCTACATCTACATTAGTGGGTTCATAACATATGATGGAACCTGTGACATCAATAATCTAAGGGGGGGAAGTGAGGTAAAGATACAGGATTTTTACATGTAAGTGAAGTGAAGTAACCAATTTAGATACATTGTTATAACTTTAGGAGGTTATATGTAATCCTCATTGTAACCACAAAGAAAATACATACGGAATATACATAGAAGGAAATGAGAAGGGACTCAAAACTAGTCATGACTGGAAAAAAATCATCTGAAGACGAAGGCAGGAAGGAAGGATAGAAATGAAGGATAAAGAAGCCACAGGAAGTACAGAAAATAAATAAAATGGCAATATTAAGTGCTCCCCTGTCAGTAATTAACTGCAAATGGATGAAACTCCTCATTTAAAAATCACAACTTGACAGAATGGATTAAAAAAACAGGACTGACCCAGTTATATGCTGTCTGTAAGGGACTCACCACAGACGCAAGGCCATGCATAGACCGAAAGTGCAAGGATGGAAAAACTTATTCCATGCCAGTAGTAAACCCAAAAGAGAACAGGAACAGCTACACTATTATCAGACAAAATAGACTTTAAATCAAAAACTTTTACAAGTGATAAAGAAGGACACTAAATAATTATAAAGGGGTCAATTCACAAGTATATAATGACTATACACATATGCACACATCACAGATATGCAATATATAAAGCAAACATTGACAGAATATACCAATAACTCCTATAATTCATCAACAATCAAAAAAAACCACCAATTTTAAGATAAACAAGCAACTTGAATAGACTTTTCTCCAAAGAAAGTATATAATGGTCAATAAGCACATGACAAGATGTTCAGCATTAATAATCATTAGGGAAATGCAAATCAAAATCCCATCAGGTATACTCTCACACCCATTAGGATAAATACTAAAAAGAAAGAAAGGAAAGAAGGAAAGGAGGGAGAGAGGAAGGGGGAGAAAGAAAGAAAGAAAGAAAGAAAGAAAGAAAGAAAGAAAGAAAGAAAGAAAGAAAGAAAGAAAGAAAGAAAAGAAAGAAAGAAGAGAAAGAAAGAAGAGAAAGAAAGAGTGAGAAAGAAAGAAGAAAGGGAGGGAAGGAGAAAATAACAGTTACTGGTGGGTGCAGATTTGGAGACATCGGAACCCTTGTGTAGTTGATAAGAATGTACAATGGTGTAGCCACTATGGAAAACAACCTGACTGTTCCCTCAAAAAAATTAACAGAATTACCATATGATCCAGCAATTCTACTCTGCATATACACTCAGGAGAGCAGGATCTTAAAGAGATATTTGCATACACCCTTGTCCATAAGAGAATTATTCATAGTAGCCAAAAAAAGGTAAAAGAAACGCATTTCCATTGATGAATGAATGGATAAACAAAATGTGGTATATACATACAAGGGAATATTATTCAGCCTTAAAAGTTCAAAGAAAGACAATTCAGATCCACAGCTAGACAGCAGAATGGTACTCAGCAGAGGTTGTCATAGGGGACAATGGAGACTTATTGTTTTGTGGGTACAGAGCTACAGTTTTGCAAGATGAAAATATTTCTGGAGATGAACAATAATTATGGTGACACAACTGAATGTACTTAAGACCACTGACCTATACATCTAAGATGGTAAAATTTATGTTATGTGTGTTTTACCACTATTTAAACATTGTTTAAGCAGCCAGGGGGAGGGGGTACACATTATTTATAATGGAGCAAAGATATGGATTATGGCAGATTTCTTGCTGCAAATAATGTAAGCTAGAAGGTAATGGAGTACCATCTTTAAAATATTGGAAGAAAAGAAAGCTGTTAGCCTATGGTTCTATTACCTGCAAAACTATCTTTCAAAAATGAAGTCAAGATTTCCTCAGACATGCAAAAGCTGGAACAATTCATCACCTACGGATTCTTACAACAAGAAATATTAAAGGAAGTTCTTCAGAACAAAGGAAAATGATTCCAGATGCCTCTCTGGATCTACACAAAGAAATGAAGCACACCAGAAACAGTAACTATACAAGTATATCACAACTTTTCTTAGTATTTAAATCTCCTCTAGGATCATTAACTGGAATAGAAAACAAACAGGAATATGATAAACATATCCATATCGACTGTCTTATTAAATGTAAACGGTCTAAATAATCCAATTAAAAGGCAGCGATTTTCAGAATGGCTAAAAAAGCCAAACCTAACTCTATGCTGCCTACAAGAAATACTCTTCAATTATAAAGACACAGATATAGCTTAAAAGTAAACATATAGAAAAAGGTACACTATGATAATACTACTCAATTATTGAAATGGCTATATTTATTTTTTTTTGAAATGGCTGTATTTTTATGAGACAAAATTTCAAAGATTTTCAGAGCAAAGAACAGGACCAGAGATAAACAAGATCATATCATAATGATAAATTCATCAAAAGCCAAAACAGGGGCGCCTGGGTGGCGCAGTCGGTTGGGCGTCCGACTTCAGCCAGGTCACGATCTCGCGGTCCGTGAGTTCGAGCCCCGCGTCGGGCTCTGGGCTGATGGCTCGGAGCCTGGAGCCTGTTTCCGATTCTGTGTCTCCCTCTCTCTCTGCCCCTCCCCCGTTCATGCTCTGTCTCTCTCTGTCCCAAAAATAAATAAACGTTGAAAAAAAAAAAAATTACAAAAAAAAAAAAAAAAAAGCCAAAACAATTCTGTTTATGTACTTAACAGATAGATACAACATGAAACAAAAAAAATTACAGAATTTCAAAGAGATACAGGCAAACCCACAATTACAGAGATTTTAATATCCTCTCAGCAACTGATAGAACAAGTCAAAAGAAATTGAGTAGGGATTTTTTTAAGATTTTAAAATTCTAGCCACCAATTTGATACATATGAAACATTTTACCCAACAACAGAATATGCGTTTTTTACAAAGGCACATCTTCCCCTCCCACAATGTAATTAAATAAGGAATTGATAAAAGGAAGATCCTTTTGAAAATCCCCAAATATTTGGCAACTATAAACTGTGGGTCAAAAAAATAAGTCAAAAGAGAAAATAAGTATTTTTAACTGAAAGAAAATAAAAACAATATATCAAAGGGTATGATATGCTGCTAAAGCAGTACATGAAGGGAAATGAATGGTAATAAAAGCCTTTAATAAAAAAGAAGGGTCTCGCAGGTCAGAAAGGAGTGGCAGGATATATTCAATGTGTTGAACTGGAAAAATATGCAGCCAAAAATTCTTTGTCTAGCAAGGCTGTCATTCAAAATAGAAGGAGAGATCAAAAGTTTCCCAAACAAAAATTAAAGGAGTTCGTGACCACCAAACCAGCCCTGCAAGAAATTTTAAGGGGGACTCTCTGAGTGGAGAAAAGACAAAATACATATACATATATACATACACACACAGACACACACGCACGCACACACACACACATATATGTGTATATATATAAACAAAGACCAAAAGCAACTAAGACTAGAAAGGACCAGAGAACACCACCAGAAACTCCAACTCTACAAGCAACATAATGACAATAAATTCATGTCTTTCAGTACTCACTCTAAACATCAACGGACTAAATGCTCCAATCAAAAGACATAAGGTAACAGAATGGATAATAAAACAAGATCCATCTATATGCTGTTTACAAGAGACCCACTTTAGACCTAAAGACAACCTTCATTGAAAATAAGGGGATGGAGAACCATCTATCATGCTAATGGTCAACAAAAGAAAGCCACAGTAGCCATACTTATATCAGACAATCTAGACTTTAAAATACAAACTGTAACAGATGAAGAAGGGCATTATATCATAAAATTAAGGGGTCTATCCACCAGGAAGACCTAACAATTGTAAACATTTATGCTCCAAATGTGAAAGCACCCAAATATATAAATCAATTAATCACAAACATAAAGAAACTCATTGATAATAATACCATAATAGAAGGGGACTTTAACACCCCACTTACAGCAATAGAGAGATCATATAATCAGAAATTCAACAAGGAAACAATGGCTTTGAATGACACACTGGACCAGATGGACTTAACAGATATATTCACAACATTTTATCCTACAGCAGCGGAATATACATTCTTTTCCAGTGCACACGGAACATTCTCCAGAATAGATCACATACTGGGACACAAATCAGCTCTCAAGAAGTACAAAAAGGTAGAGATCATACAGTACATATTTTCAGACCACAACGCTATGAAACTCAAAATCAACCACAAGAAAAAAAAATGGAAAGATAGCCAATACTTGGAGACTAAAGAACATCCTACTAAAGAATGAATGGGCTAACCAAGAAGTTAAAGAGGAAATTAATAAGTACATGGAAGCCAATGAAAATGGTAACATCAAAACCTCCAGGACACAGCCAAGGTGGTCATCAGAGGGAAGTATAAAGCAATCCAGACCTTCCTAAAGAAGGAAGAAAGGTCTCAGGTACACAACCTAACGATACACCTTAAAGAGCTGGAAAAAGAACAGCAAATAAAACCCAAAACCAGCAGATGACGGGAAAAATAATGATTAGAGCAGAAATCAATGCTATCAAAACAAACAAACATAAACAAACAAACAAAAAACAAAACAGTAGAACAGATCAATGAAACCAGAAGATGGTTCTTTGAAAGAACTAACAAAAATGATAAACTTCTAGCCAGTTGGATCAAAAAGAAAAAGGAAAGGACCCAAATAAATAAAATCAAGAAGGAAAGAGGAGAGATCACAACCAACACTACAGAAATACAAACAATAGTAAGAAAATATATGAGCAATTATACGCCAATAAAATGGGCAATCTAGAAGAAATGGACAAATTCCTAGAAACATATACACTACCAAAACTGAAACAGGAAGAAACAGAAAATTTGAACAGACCCATAACCAGTAAAGAAATCGAATTAGTAATCAAAAATCTGCCAAAAAACAAGAGTCCAGGGCCAGATGACTTTCCAGGGGAATTCTACCAAACATTTAAGAGTTAACACCTATTCTCTTGAAGCTGTTCCAAAAAATAGACATGGAAAGAAAACTTCCAAACTCTTTATATGAAGCCAGCATTACCTTGATTCCAAAACCAGGCAAAGACCCCATTAAAAAGGAGAACTATAGACCAATTTCCGTGATGAACATAGATGCAAAAATCCTCAAAAAAATATTAACCAACCAGATACAACAATACATGAAAAAAATTATTCACCACGACCAAGTGGGATTTATACCTGGGGTGCGGGGCTGGTTCAATATCTGCAAAACAATCAATGTGATTCATCACATCAATAAAAGAAAGGACAAGAACCACATGATCCTCTCAATAGATGGAGAGAAAGCATTAGACAAAATACAGCATCCTTTCTTGATAAATACCCTCAAAGTAGGGCTAGAAGGATCATACCTTGAGATCATAAAAGCCATATATGAAAAACCGAATGCTAATATCATCCTCAATGGGGAAAAGTGGAGAGCTTTCCCCCCTAAGGTCAGGAACAAGACAGGGATGTCCACCCTTGCCACTGTTATTCAACATAGTATTGGAAGTCTTAGCCTCAGCAATCAGACAACACAAAGAAATAAAAGGCATTCAAATCATCCAGGAGGAAGTCAAACTTTCACTCTTCGCAGATGACATGATACTCTACATGGAAAACCCAAAAGGTTCCACCAAAAAACTTCTAGAACTGATCCGTGAATTCAGCAAAGTTGCAGCATACAAAATCAATGCACAGAAATTGGTTGCATTCCTATACACCAATAATGAAGCAACAGAAAAACAAGGAATCAATCCCATTTACAATTGCCCCAAAACCCATAAAATACCTAGGAATAAATCTAACCAAAGAGGTGAAAAATCTATACACTGAAAACTATAGAAAGCTTATGAAAGAAATTGAAGAAGACACATACAAAAAAATGGAAAAATATTTCATGGTCCTGGATAGGAAGAACAAATATTGTTAAAATATCAATACTACCCAGGGCAATCTACATATTCAATGCAATCCCTATCAAAATAACACCAGTATTCTTCACAGAGCTACAACAAACAATCCTAAAATTTGTATGGAACCAGAAAAGACCCCAAATAGCCAAAGCAACTTTGAAAAAGAAACCCAAAGCAGGACGCATCACAATCCCAGACTTCAAGCTATATTACAAAGCTGTAATCATCAAGACAGTATGGTAGTGGAACAAAAACAGACACTCAGATCAGTGCAACAGAATAGAGAACCCAGAAATGGACCCACAAACGTATGGCCAACTCATCTTTGACAAAGCAGGAGAGAATAAACAATCAGCAAGTGGTTCTGGGAAAACTGGACACTGACATGCAGAAAAATGAACATGGACCACTTTCTTACACCATACACAAAAACTCAAAATGGATGAAAGACCTAAACGAAAGACAGGAAGCCATCAAAATCCTCGAGGAGAAAGCAGGCAAAAACCTCTTTGACCTCGGCCACACCAACTTCTTACTCAACATGACTCCAGAGGCAAGGGAAACAAAAGCAAAAATGAACTATTGGGATCTCATCAAAATAAAAAGCTTCTGCACAGCGAAGGAAACAATCAGCAAAACTAAAAAGCAACCAACAGAATGGGAGCAGGTATTTGCAAACGACTTATCAGATAAAGAGTTAATATCCAAAATCTATAAAGAACTTACAAACTCAACATCCAAAATAACAATCCAGTGAAGAAAAGGGCAAAAGACATGAATAGACACTTCTCCAAAGAAGACATCCAGATGGCCAACCGACACATGAAAAAATGCTCCACATATCACTCATCATCCAGGAAATACAAATTAAAACCATAATGAGATACCACCTCACACCAGTCAGAATGGCTAAAATGAACAACTCAGGCAACAACAGATGTTGGCAATGATGCAGAGAGAGAGGATTTCTTTTGCATTGTTGGTGGGAATGCAAACTGGTGCAACCACTCTGGAAAACAGTGTGGAGGTTCCTCAAAAAACTAAAAATAGAAGTACCCTACAACCCAGCAATTGCACTATTAGGTGTTTATCCAAGGGACACAGGTGTGCTGTTTTGAAAGGGCACATACACCCCAATGTTTATAGAAGCACTATCAACAACAGCCAAAGTACGGAAAGAGCCCAAATGTCCATCGACGGATGAATGCATAAAGAAGATGTGGTATATATATGAAATGGAGTATTACTCGGCAATCAAAAAGAATGAAATCTTGCTATTTGCAACTACGTGGATGGAACTGGAGGGTATTATGCTAAGTCAAATTAGTCAGAGAAAGACAAATATCGTATGACTTCACTCATATGAGGACTTTAAGAGACAAAACAGATGAACATAAGGGAAGGGAAGCAAAAATAATATAAAAACAGGAAGGGGGACAAAGCATAAGAGACTCTTAAATATGGAGAACAAACTGAGGGTTGCTGGAGGGGTTGTGGGAGGGGCGATGGGCTAATGGGTAAATGGCACTAAAGTATCTACTCCTGAAATCATTGTTGGACTATATGCTAAGTAACTTGAATGTAAATTAAAAAAAAAAAAAAATTAAAATTTTTTTAAATAAAAAAAAAGAAGGGTCTCAAATCAATGGCTTCAGTGTCCATCTTAAAAAACTGGAAAAATAAAAGCAGATTAAACCTAAATTAAGTAGAAGAAAGTAAATAATAAAGGTCAAAACCAAAATACACAAAATAGAAACACAGGAAAGCAATAGCAAAGAAAATGGAAGTAGAAGCTGGCCCCTGGAGAAGATCAATAAAATGGATAAACCTCTACCAAATTACCGATATCAGGAATGAGGGAGGTGACATCAGACCGATTCCACAAACAGGAAGTGGATAATAAGGCATTATCATGAAAAACTTTATGTTGGTATTTCAACAACTTAGATGGAACAATTTCCTTGAAAGATGCCAACTGCAAAAGCTAACTTAAGAAGAAATATATAACAACTAAGGGGCACCTGGAAGGCTCAGCCGGTTAAGCATCCAACTTTGGCTCAGGTCATGATCTCATGGTTCGTGGGTTCAAGCCCCACATCGGGCTCTGTGCTGACAGCTCAGAGCCCGGAGGCTGCTTAAGGTTCTGTCTCCTTCTCTCTCTGCCCTTCCTCTGCTTGCACTGTCTCGCACGCACTCTCAAAAATAAAATAAAAACAGTAAAAAAAAAAAAAAAAAAAAAAAGGGCCCTGGCTCCAAGTATAGATACAATTGAGGTTAGGGTTTTAAAAAAAAAAAAGAAGGAGGGGCGCCTGGGTGGCGCAGTCGGTTAAGCGTCCGACTTCAGCCAGGTCACGATCTCGCGGTCCGTGAGTTGGAGCCCCGCGTCGGGCTCTGGGCTGATGGCTCAGAGCCTGGAGCCTGTTTCCGATTCTGTGTCTCCCTCTCTCTCTGCCCCTCCCCCGTTCATGCTCTGTCTCTCTCTGTCCCAAAAATAAATAAACGTTGAAAAAAAAAAAAAAAAAAAAAAAAAAAAGAAGAAAAAGAAATAGATAACCTGATTAGACCGGTATCTAAGAAAGAAATGAAATTAATAGTGAGTGAAAAACCTTTTCACAAGGGAAACCCCAGGCCCAGAGGCCTTTCCTGGTGAATTCTACCAGTCGTTTATGGAAGAAATAATACCAGTTCCATACAAACTCTCCTAGAAAATTGAAAAGGAGGGGATACTTCCTTTACTGTAAGAATACTTCTTTATTCTACATGTCAGAATCACCCTGACACCAAAGCTTGAAAGAGACATTACTAGAAAAGTCAATTACTGACCAGTATCTTTATGAACGTGCACAATTTCTAAACAAATTTTTAGGAAATTGGATGCAACAATATATAAAAACATAATGCATCATGAGATAAGTGGAGTTTACCTGAGGAATGTGGGGATGGTTGAACATTTGAAAAACATGTAATTCAGCATATTAAGAAACTAAAAAAAATTTAAAGCCATGGTCATCTCAATAGGCAGAAGAAAACATGATGAAATCTGACATTCATTCCTGATTTTTTTTAAAAAATCACCCAACAAAGTGGCAAAAGAAGGAAACTTTCTCCGCCTAATAAAGGGCAAACCCACAGCGGCTAACATCACACTTAAATTTGAAATACTGAATGGTTTCTCTTCAACATCAGAAATTAGCCAAGCCTGCCTCTCGCCACTTCTACTCAACATTGTACTGAAAGTTTTAGCCAATAAAGAAAAATAAAGATTAAAAAGGAAGACATAAAATGCAGGATTCACAGATGACATGACTATCTGTGTAGAAATCTGGAGGAATGTACCACAATACAACTAATACGTGAGTTTGACAACATGGCAGAATGTCAGGTTGATGCAAGAAACTTAAGTGTATTTCTAGCTACCAGTAATGAACAATCAGGAATTGAAATTTTTAAAATAATATCATTTATAATAGCATCAAAAATATGAACTACATATGGATAAATCTGACAAAAGATGTAACAGATGTGGACACTGAAAACTACAAAACACTGTTCACATTAAAGAACACCAACAAAAATCAAGAGATGTATCATGTTCATGAACTGGGAAACTCAGTACTGACAACATGTCAGTTTTCTCCAAAATGACCTACAGTTTCAATGGAATCCCAGCAGGCTCTTTGGAGAAACTGTTACCGGGTTCCCAGATCCACAAGAAAATGCAAAGGAACTAAAATAATCAAAAAGAAGAACAAAGTTGGGATACCAACACTACCCTGATTGCAAGACTTACAAAGCTATGGTAATTAAGACAGTGTGGAATTGGTGTAAAAAAAAAAAAAAAAAAAAAAAGAGATCAAGGGAACAAAATAGAGCCCAGAAGTAGGAATATGAACAACTTATTTTCAACACAGGTACAAAGGAAATCAGTGGAGAAAAGACAGGATTTACAACAAAAGATACCGGAACGATTTTATCTCTATATACAAAAAAGTGAACTTCAGTTCATAACTTATATCATATACCAAATTAACTCTAAAGGGATCATTTTTGCCAAACTTTAAATTACAAAACTTTCTATAGGAAAATACCTTTGTGATTTTGAGTTGGGCAAAGATTTCTTTTATATATACATCAAGAAAAGAATGATGTGTGGGGCACCTGGGTGGTTCTGTCGGCTGAACTTCCGACTTCAGCACAGGAGTTCAAGCCCCACACTGGGCTCGCTGCTGTCAGCACAGGGCCTGTTTCGGATCCTCTGTCCCCCTCTCTCTGCCCCTTTCCTGCTTGTGCTCATTCTCTCTCTCAAAAATAAATAAACAACAAAAAAAAAAGAATGATGAGCATAAGAACAGACACAGTGGATGTCATCAAAAGTTAAAACTTCTGCTCCTAAAAGGACACTGTTAAGGGAATGAAAAGAGCCACAGGAGAAAATATTGAAAATCAAATTTCTGATGACGTAATGGTATCCAGAATAGATCAAGAACTTGCTCAATTCGATAAGAAAAGAAACCACCCAATAAAACAATGCAGAAGGGATTTTTTTTTTAACGTCCTGGCAGGAGCATGCCTTTTCTTTTTATAATTATTTGTTTTGGGGGGGGAGGGAGGGAGGGGGAGAGAACAAGCAGGGGAGAGGCAGAGAGAGGGAGAGTAAGAGAATTCCAAGCAGGCTCCTTGCTGTCAGTGCAGAGCCTGACTCGGGGCTCAAATTCATGAATGGTGCAATCATAACCTGGGCTGAAATCAAGAATCAGACGCTCAATGGACCGAGACACCCAGACACCCCAGGGCAGAAGAGATTTGAACAGACACTTCTCCAAAGACCAATGAGTAGTAACACATGAAGAAATGCTCAACATCATTAGTCACTAGAGAAACACAGATTAAAACCACCATGAGATTTCATCCCACACCTGTTAGGATGGCTAAATTTAAAAGACTGACTCTACCAAGCACTGGTGAGAACTGGAACTTTCTTACCCAGCTGGTGGGAATGTGAAAGGCACAACCACCTTGGGAAACAGTTTACCAATTTTTTAAAAAGATAAACATACAGGGGCACCTGGGTGGCTCAGTAGGTAAATGAATGACTCATGATCTCAGCTCAGGTCTTGATCTCAGGGTCGTGAGTTCAAGCCCTGCACTGGAGTCTACACTGGGCATGACGCCTTCTTAAAAAAAAAAAAAAAGAAAGAAAGAAAGAAAAAAAGATAAACACACGATCCAGCTATCTCACTCCTTTCTATTTACCCAAGATGAATGAAAGCCTTTCAATGTCCTTTCAAAAGCCTGTACATGAAATGTTCATGGGTTCATGGTAGCGTTATCTGTAATCGCTCTCAACTGGAAACAACGTAAATATCCATGCCACTCAGCAGTAACAAGGAATGGATTCTTGTACATGAAATCATGCATGATATGGATGAATCTTAAAATAAGTATATTGAGTGAAAGAAACCAGGAGAAAAAAAAAATACATGCTGTTTGATTCCATTTATGTAAAACTCCAGGATATGGAAACTAACATAGAGACAGAAAGCAGAATAGTAGTTGCTGAAAGATGGGAGGGAAAGATTCTAAGACGACAATAACAACCAACCCCCCAAAAAACCAAACAGCCCAACTCAAAAGAAAGAAGCCACTCTCGATTTCCACAGGTGTTTTTACCTGAATGGAACTAGTGGCTTCTATTTGAGATAAGCTGAGGTCTGGATGTAGTGTTTGTACTTTCTCCAAATATTTGCCCCTGTGTTATTTTTAGAGACAGCAGAAGATTACGCAGCACTCACTAATATACCATGACAACCAGCAAAACACAGAGGCAAACACCAGAGCAACCATTCACACTTCCAGCACCAAAGTGCCCAGAGAGCAGCTACGGACTCAAAGCATCACAAGAAAACACACCGACAGCTTTTTAAGAAGGTGAGGGACAGAACCATCAGAAAGAGCAACCCTAAAAGGTTTCCCGTAAAATCTTATTCAATGTTTCCCTAGGAGAAATTCGCACATGTCCATAATGAAATGGGGGGAAAGTCACGTTTCACGTTCGACATCTTTGCCCCCAAGTTTTACATACGTATTTATGTTTTCACAGCACTAAAGTAAAACCACCAGGGGAAAACGCAAAAGGTATGTTCTGCTCTGTAGGTAGATGTCTCTTCACATTTGTTCTCATTTCCTTCCACCCGTTTATCTTTTCCAGTTGCCAAGAACAGCCCTGGGAATAATCACCTCCCACACCCAAATCTGGGGATATGATAATTGGCGTTGGATGACAGGAGATGACATTTTTAAAGTCACTTTGAACTTCATAACATACATGTAATCTTTAAGCACGTAAACACTGCTTCTGCTCCTACATTTAAGGGAAGGGGGTGTATATGGAAGGTGGCCCAATTACAAGCATAAATTCACCAAAACTCTGTATTGGCTAAAAAAAAAAAAAAAAAAAAAAAAAAAAATTGCAACCCAGGAGATCAAGTGTCATTTATGTAACAGTCATCTTCAAACACAAGGCCCAGAAAATGGTCTCTATCAATCAAAATGACTTCATGGTTAATATGAATCAAGATGAGAGTTTTTGAAAACCCATATAATATTAATAAAGCTAAGGGAAAATAAATTCTTTGCTGCATTGAGAAACACACCCCATGTATCATTCACAGGAGATGTTGGTACTACTTTACACAAAGTGCAGCATTTGCAAAGGAACCAGTTTGGGACATTCACATATTGTCTCTTACAAGCTTATAATACTGAAAAGAACCAAAGATGTTTGTTCACTTTGCACCAACACACCCGTACCCAAAACGCAGGTCTCAACCAGCTGAGAGGACCTCGGCCATGCGGCACACAGAGCTTGTGACTGATTGTCTCTGCTTCTTCACAACCAACTCCACACAAACTTAAACATGAGAGACTCAGGGTGCCTGGGTGGCTCAGTCGGTTAAACGTCCACTTCAGCTCAGGTCACGATCTCGTGATTTGTGGGTTCGAGTCCTGCATCGGGCTCTGTGCTGACAGCTCAGAGCCTGGAGCCTGCTTCGGATTCTGTGTCTCCTTGTCTCTCTGCCCCTCCCTGGCTCACACTCTGTCTGTCTGTCTCTCTCTCTCTCTCTCTCAAAAATAAATAAACATTAAAAAAAAAAAAAGACTTTAAAAATCAGAGACTCAAGGGGCACCTGGGTGGCTCAGGTGGCTGAGCATCTGACTCTCTGTTTCAGCTCAGGTCACAATCTCACCATTTGTGGGTTCAAGCCTCACATCAGGCTCTGCTGCTGGCAACACGGGGCCTGCTTAGGATTCTGTCTCCCTCTCTCTCTTCCCCTCCATGGCTCGTTCTCTCTGTCCCTCTCAAAACAACATTTAGATAATTTTTTAAAATATATTTATTTTTTATTTATTTTTTTCTTTTTAATGTTTATTTGTTTTTGAGAGAGAGAGTGTGCGAGCATGAGCAGGGGAAGGGCAGAGAGAAGGAGACACAGAATCTGAAGCAGGCTCCAGGCTCTGAGCTGTCAGCAGAGAGCCCGACATGGAGCTCAAACCCACAAAATTTGAGATCATGACCTGAGCCGAAGTCAGACGCTTAACCAGCTGAGCCATCCAGGCACTGCTAAAAAAATTTTTTTAATGAGAGCCTCAAACAGAGCCAGTATTGTTCCTGTAGCCTGGTAGCACAGACAGCAGCTCACTCGCCACCAAACGGATGTTTGCTCAAGGCTGCTAAAAAGCAAAAGAAAAGTTATGTTAGGAAAGCAATGACCCTGACATCTCTGCTAAAGAACCCTCCACACACATGCATAAGGAGGCCCAAGCAAAGATACAAGGGCAGCACTGTGTGTAATGAAGAAAAATTCAAAACAACCCCAGCCAGAGGGGAATTAATAAAACCGCTACAGTCACCCAGCACACTAGAGCACGGCAGTTAAAAGGAATTAGAGCCATAGGGAATGATACCACTGGACATCTGATGCTTTGTGGAGCTTTTAAAAAGACGAGCTACATAACATGTACAACAGGAGGGATACATAACATGTATCGCTGGAGGGAAGATCAATCCCACCCCAAACACTATACTTCCCATGTATAAATACACATCAACACAAAACAAAACAAAAAGATACAGAATGACCCAAAATAAACTCCTAGTAAGACGAGGGGAAGCAGGGGAAGGGAGAGCTGGGAGCGTAGGGCCCCCTGCTACACAAAGAACAAATAATAAGATAAATAGCAATTTTCATCTCCATTACTTTCTGCCTTTTTTACATATACATAAAAGCACCATCAATGCTACATGCTAATGTCTGTACCTCAGATAATCTGACCTTTTTAGAGCTTATCCGAAAAACCAAAAAAGAAAAAGAACAAAACTTATTATTCACAGCTGCCAACTCGAGCTTACTCTAGTTCTGGAATGAATCTACTGAAACATGACTTCCCGAGGTTAGAGGTTCTAAGATTGATCTGATGAGATGATACCAGGGCATTCTGTACAACTCTAATGTCTCTGCAGAAAATTTTAATTTACATCTTTGTAACCTTTGGTGTACGGTTGGCATTATTTGTGGAAGGGTGTTGAAGCAATGATCCCCTTTCTAAACCAGGAGACCATTGCTTCTTCTGAATGTTGTCACCAAGATTACACTGACAACACATCCTCCTTCAACTCTCCTCCAGATGTGTCCTGCGGGGGCCCCCACCATTCCTTCACATGGATGGCATGCCAAAAGGAGGTGAACACGGTTACCACAAGCATCCCACCTACTCCTCCACTGAAAATCACAGGAAATTCACATAATGAAGTGCAAAGGAAATGAGTTTAGACTCCAAGACCCAGAGGCACCAGCAAGAAGCAACTGTGAAATGAAATATTCAACTTCCTCCATACTGACCTACAGATTCCATGCACTCCCCATCAAAATCCCGGCAGGCATGTGTCGAAACTGATGAGCGGTTTCTACTAATCATACGGAAATGCAAAGGACTAGAATGCAAGAAACAATTCTGGAAAAGAACAATGGAGATGGAGGGTTTATAACATTTGACTTCAGCACTCACCGGAAAACACAACCATCAGGACTGGGGGGTAATTGGCCTGCAAATAAGCATTCTCATCAACAAAACACAGCACACACTCCAGAAACAGACCACAAATACACAGGAAACTGAATTTTAACACAGGTACCGCCACAATTCCATGGGGAGAGGATAATCATTTCAACCAATGGTGCTGTAATAATTTGATAGCCATCTGGGAAAAGCATGAACATCAAGCCGTACCTCACACCATACAGATAAATGGACTCAAAACCGATCACAGGCCTAAATGTAAAACGTCAAACGATAAAATTCCAGAAAACCTTGGTGACCTAGGTACACATGACCTACCTCGACATGACCTGGGGAGTCCTTTCTTAGAAAGGATGTAACAAGCATGAAACATAAAAGGAAAAAAAAAAAAAAAAAAAAGGATAAAGCGACTACATTGAAACTAAAAGTTCCTGCCCTTTGAAAGATATCTTGGGGCGCCTGGGTGGCGCAGTCGGTTGAGCGTCGGACTTCAGCCAGGTCACGATCTTGCGGTCCGTGAGTTCGAGCCCCGCGTCAGGCTCTGGGCTGATGGCTGTGTCTCCCTCTCTCTCTGCCCCTCCCCCGTTCATGCTCTGTCTCTCTCTGTCCCCCAAAAAATGAATAAACGTTGAAAAAAAAAATTTTTTTTAAAAAGAAAGACATCTTTAAGACTTGAAAAGGCAAGCCCCAGACTTGGTGAAAATAGTCACAACCTAGGCATCTGACAAAAGACTTGTGTCCAGATTATACAACCGACTCTAGGGATTCCGTAATAGAAAGACAAATGAGCTATAAAAACAGGCAGAAGATTTGAGCAGCCACTTCACAGAAGATGTATGCAGCGGCTAATGGGCCCAGGAAGAGGCGCTTACCAGGGAAATGCACATCACAATGAGATACAACCACGTACCCACCAGAAGAGCGAAAATTAAAAAGCCCAGGTCCCTTACTCGGGGTGTCCTATGCCTGCTCCGTTCACAGCCTGGCCCCTACCTAGCATTTGAGGTGCTCAGCCCGCTGGGAAACATGGACTTTCTCCCAGAAAGTAATGAAGGCAGGCTGTGTTCTCTGGCTCCAGCCTTGGGCTCTAACCCACCAAGACTAACAGCGCAGTCGCTGGCACGCTGAGCGGAGCTGAGGAAGCTTTTGTTTAGGCTCGATTTAGGTTATCAGTAAAAACCTGATGTCATTAACTCAGGTGACCTAAGTATCCAAGCTTAAGGGTTTCCCTGCCATCTTCTTCATGCAAATGAGTCTCTCCAAGATCTTTTTTTTTTTTTTTTTTTTTTTTTTTGAGAGACAGCAAGCTGGGGAGGGGCAGAGAAAGAGAGGGGGACTGAGGATCCAAAGCAGGCTCTGCACTGCCAGCAGTGAGCCCAATGTGGGGTTCAAACTCGGGAACCATGAGATCGTGACCTGAGCTGAAGTCGGACACTCAACCGAATGAGGCACCCAGATGCCCCCAAGATCCTTTAAAGGAGGGGTTCTCAAAGTGAGGGCCAGGACCGGCAGCATCAGCGTAACATGGGAGTTTGTTGGAAAGGCTGCCCCACGGTCCCCATATGGGTCTGCGTCTTCCCAAGATGTGGGGGCCCCAGTAAGATGTGTGGCTAAGGTTGCAATGAAGGCTCCCGTTAAAAAGTGTGGGTGGAGGCCCTCCCGGACTATCAAATGCCGCTAAAATGGGGGCAGCACACATGAGTCAGGGCAGCCAGGACCCAGGCACAGGCTGTATCAGGAGTTTGGCCTGCAAGGAGAAAGGGTCCCAGAGAGAACTTCAGTTTTTCAAGCCACATCAACCTGGGGGACGGGCACAGAGAAACAAAAAAAAGTACAGGAAAAAAAAGAGGAAGATTTAAAACTAGATATTTTTTTCTAAAATGGAAAAAAAAAAGTGACATTTCAACACAAAAGAAATGCAAATGCTCATGAATTATTCAGATCCAGGTGACTTGAATATACAGACGGCACAAAAAGATCAAAAGTATTCCATCCTATCACCTGGCTTGGTCACCAGATCAGCAGACCCTGGTTTCTCACCCCACATGCATGCGGGAGGCCTGGGGTTGGGGTCACATTGATTCTGTGCCATCATCTGCCCCAGGGCCTTTGTTAGGACGCAGAAAAGAGGAAACGTTCACTGGATTTAAGCTCTTTCTGCAAGAGTGAACAATGAACAACTCCCATCACCAAGGAATTCAAAGTTTCTGCTTCCTCTGAAAAGGAGTCCAGACAAGTTCAGTGTCAGGACAATCCTGGAACTGTGGTTGGAGGGCACTGGCCAAGGAGGTTCCCCAGAACCACGAGGAGGACTGCGCTGAAATAAACCCTGAATGTTAATTCCTTCCATAATACGTTTTGAGGACCTACCTTGTGCAGGTACCGCTCTGGGACACTGGAACCAGGACAGACCCTCCGTCCACGTGTACAAGCTCCGTGGCCTCTTGTGCGTCTTCTGCCTGGCAGATTAAGTCAAGTCAGACCACCCAGCTCACAGAAGGTGGGAGGGCCAGCCTCTCTCAGGGCCCGCCTCTCTCAGGGCCCCTCCGATCCTGGACACCTGGGGCATCTCACCTGCCCAACAAGCTACAGATGCCCCTCTATTATTCTGCTCCCTCCCTTCCCTCACAAGACAAAACTGAAAAACAGCACCTGTTAAGAGACTGATTCCTGCTCCACCTGCCCCGTTAGTTCTGGGCTCTGCTCCCATGTGAATTTCCTTCATTTGCTAATTTCTTTTAACTTTGGCTAAGCCTCTGCCACTTCTGCACAATCATCCCAACTGCTCAACCCAAAAAAGGAGGGAGACACTGGCACCAAATTTATCCTCAACTAGTCAGAGGCATTGCTCAGTAAGAAATGTTTTAATTCTGAAAATGTTCTTGAGTTTTCTATTTAAAAATGCTTATAAAATTTTGTAAATTATTATTAATTTTTTGGACATGTATTCATTGTTGAGAGACAGAGCACGAGCAGGGGAGGGGCAGAGAGAGAGGGAGACACAGAATCCGAAGCAGGCTCCAGGCTGTCAGCACAGAGCCCGACACGGGGCTGAGATCACAAACCTTGAGATCATGACCTGAGCGGAAGTCAAACATTTAACCGACTGAGTCACTCAAGTGCCCCAAATTTGATAATTTTTATTTATTTATTTTGAGACAGAGAGAGAGAGAGAGAGGGAGAGGGGAAGAGAGAGAGAGGGAGAGGGGAAGAGAAAGAGAGGGAGGGGGGAGAGAGGGGAGGGAGGGAGAGAGAGAATAAGCAGGGGAGGGGCAGAGAGAGAGGGAGATAGAGAATCCCAGCACAGGGCTCCATCCCACTAACCTGGAGATCATGACCTGAGCCAAACTTGGACGTTTACCAACTGACCCACTCAGGTGCCCCAATTTTTTTTTTTTAATTAGGGAGCTGCGGTGAGGTTTGCAGAAAGATCTCACACACTGGGTGCAGTGTCTCAGGGTTCCTGTCCCAGTGTCTGAGGGTAAGTGTTGGTGCCTTTTCCACTCACCGTCCCAAACCATGACATTTAAAGCAACTTGGTGGGGCGCCTGGGTGGCGCAGTCGGTTAAGCGTCCGACTTCAGCCAGGTCACGATCTCGCGGTCCGTGAGTTCGAGCCCCGCGTCGAGCCCCGTGTCGAGCCCCGCGTCGAGCCCCGCGTCGAGCCCCGCGTCGAGCCCCGCGTCGAGCCCCGCGTCGGGCTCTGGGCTGATGGCTCGGAGCCTGGAGCCTGTTTCCGATTCTGTGTCTCCCTCTCTCTCTGCACCTCCCCCATTCATGCTCTGTCTCTCTCTGTCCCAAAAATAAATAAACGTTGAAAAAAAAAATTAAAAAAAAAATAAAAAATAAAAATAAAGCAACTTGGTGAACACAACTTCCTGGTATTTAAGTTTCCTATTTGCCTATACAGTTGAGTAGTTGAGTAGTGTCCTATTGTATGTCTTCATATGCCCTACAAGCATCAATGGTACCAGACGGGAAAGATGCATATAGCAGAACGTTCTGTGCAGCAAAAGAGCTGCGGACAACATAAAGCTACTTCCCAGAAATTGATTAAATCAACTGCGATAGAGCCACTCAAAAGGAAACCACTATTAGCTAATTAACCACTAATAGCTATTAAAGAGAATAAGGTAACCCATCCTTGTAGAATGGTCATATTACCGTATATACTGTAGTATATATAATTTACAATATTGGGTTATGCATAATATTAACGAAACACAGATTAGTGTTTGTTAAATAATCCACTGTCACTTGTGATTATTTTCTATGACTACAAGCCGCTGTATTAATACATCATACATCCATTCATGAAAAATCCAAGAGAACTGCAGAGTCGGTCCACGTGTATACAAATAAGTTTGAATACGTACATACATTTGAGTATATAAATATGAATGTGTCTATCAGTTGTCTGGCGCAGCCGGGCTCAGCCTTTCCGGCGCATCAGCATCGCCTGGAGGGCTAGTGAAAGCCCACGTTGCCTGGCTCCACCATCGGGTGTGATTTGGCAGGTGCCGGTGAAACCGCCAAGTCGCAGGGCGGCAAGCTCCCAGGGGATGGCGCTGCTCCGGGACGAGGCAGACACCCTGGGCTTCACCGCGGCAATCGGGGGAAAGGAGCTTTGAGCTTATTTCTTAAACACTTACTCATTCATTCAACAACCGTCGCCGAGCGTGTGCTCCGCGCAGGGCAGCCGGGGACCGCCCGGGGAATCCGGCTGGCAACGAGCACTGCCATCCCTTCTCCCGCTTCCGGGGTGCTTCGCCCCAGAGGGGAAACTGAGGCTCCGAGGAGCGCCCTCCAAGGTCTCAGACTGTCTCTGGAGGAGCTGGGATTCGAACACTAGGCACTGAGAACCCGACAACTGCTCCGCCGACTCCGGAGCTCCAGACACGCCTCCTGCCGTGGCCGTGGGGACTCCGGGACCCCGCCACACGCGCGGACCGGATTACCCTCCAAGCCCAGCGGGTCGGCCGCCTGGAGTCTGCTGAGAGCGTCCGGCGCGCGCCCGCTGGAGCCCCGCCCCTCCCGCCGCAGGGAGGGGGCGGGGCCCCGCGGGGGCCGAGCGGGCGCGCTCGCGCTCGTGCCCGCGGGGCGAGCTCACGGGAGCGACGCCAGGATAGAGGCTCGCGGAGCCGCCATTCTAACGCAGGCGCGGTGGCCAAGTGGTAAGGCGTCGGTCTCGTAAACCGAAGATCACGGGTTCGAACCCCGTCCGTGCCTGGCGTGAGCCTCCCTAGCGGCGAGACTTTTTAGGGTTGGGACCACTTTTCAAGAGCTGGCCCCCGGAGAGGCCCCCGCCCGCCTGCCGCGCAGAGAGCCTCGCCCCTGGGTGCAGATGGGTGCGGAGCCGGCCAACTGTTTTCACCTCGTGTGGCTCCAAGCTCTGCTCCCGCCCTCGCAGGAGGTGAGCGTCTGGGTGGTCCGGCCTCGGCAAGTCCGCAAACTCTGCCCGCTCCGGGCGGCGCTCCCCGCGGACGGCGCCCCCTGCCGCCCCCCGCGGGAAGCGGAGGGGCCTCCAGAAACCGTGGCCCCCGGCAAAAACCCCACAGCTGCTGGCACTCGACTCGAGAGCCGCTAAGCTTTTCCCCTGAACTTGAAAGTCCAATTTTATCCTCTCTAATGAGAGGACTGCCGTTGCCTGATGCCGGGCCCACACCCAGAGGCAGCTGCTGGCTGGCTTGCTATTTTTAAAAAGAAATCCGTTGCAGGCACTGCATGAAGAGAGGAAATCCTGCCCAGACCTAGAGCCGTTCTGACGTGACGACCTAGACCCGCCTGAGCCTCCGTTTGCCCTTCTGTGAAATGGACGTCTGGCCAGCTGTAGGCGTTTGTGTGCTGCCAGACGGACCGGCCGTGGAAGCGGCCCCGGGAAACGGAGCTGGGGTCACAGGGAACCTGTTTTCTTCGCATCACGAAAGGATGCACCGCGGGGCTGCTCGAATGCATTTAACCACGCGTGCAGTGGCCTCGACCCGCGGGGGTTTTGTGCCCTCTGAAAACCAGCTTGACCTCCTCGGGGAAACCCGGATCGGCCCGAGATTCCTAATCGAAGGGAGCGTTAACGGAGCTCCTGGTGGATACGTGGTGGAGCTGGACTCTTGGGGTACCTCGGTGACCGAGCCACATCGGGGCGGGCTCTCTCGGATTGGAGGGAGGGCGCCTGGGGGATGCGATGGGGAGCGAGGAGCCTAGCCGCAGCGGCCAGGGGCTGAGAGTCCCCGACTCCACAGCAGCGGCTGTCACAGTCGTCGGCCTTCCTCAGCATCCCCTGGCTTGTTAAGCACCGATCGCTGGGCCCCACCTCCGGGGCTTCTGCATATTCGGTAAATCCGAGATGCGGCCTGACTACCCCCCACGTGGCCCTGATGCTGCCAGACCACACCTAGAAGCTCTCTTCGCCCCGGGGGTCGCCTTAAAAGACAGGTTCTCGTTCTTTAGTGGAGCCGAGACCCTGCATTTCTAACTTGCGGCTGGGTGACGCTCCTGTGGCTGGGCCCCGCCCTCCCTGACTGGGCAGAGGGTAGAAGGATCCACATCAAATTAACAGCTGGCCAGTCGGAGATCTGTGCAAAGGATTCCTTCACTTCTTATCCTGAAAACTTTCACACTGTTTAGATTTAATAGGAGATGATTGTATCACGTGCAGAATTTTTTTTTTTTTTCCAGAATCTCTCCAGAGCCCACAAACCCAAAGATAACCTATTAGGAGGCAGGCGAGTTAGAATGATCCAGAATTAAGACAGATCATGATTGTTGTCTTCTCTCGCCTGGAGCAGTCATTCATTTCTTTTTAAAGAAGTGCCACAGGGGTGTCTGGGTGGCTCAGTGGGTTAAGCATCTGACTTCTGCTCAAGTCACGATCTTGTGGTTCGTGGGTTCGAGCCCTGAGTCAGGCTCTGTGCTGACTGCTCAGAGCCTGGAGCCTACTTCAGATTCTGTGTCTCCCTTTCACTCTGCCCCTCCCCTGCATTCTCTTTCTAAAAAAAAAAAAAAAAAAAAAAAAAAAAAAAAAAAAAGTGTCACAAAGGAGCACTTAGGTTCCTTCCATTAAACAACAACAAAAAACCACACTCCCCCCCCCGCCCCGCCCCCCTCAGTTAGGCCAGTATCGGTGGGAGGACGTTAGTAGTCCACACATATTTCCTGTCCTTCTCTCCAAAGAGTAAAGCCTCACTCAGTGCCATCATCCTAGGAAAACACCCATTCTCACCACCCCCCAAAACTGTCCCTACCCTGCCCACCCTCCTTTGCCCCACATGATGAATGGGCTTCAGGAAAAGGCAAGTTACAAAATGTGCTGTAGGTACCATTTTTCCAAAAAAAAAAATTGAACAAAACTAAGGGTATATATTTATGTGTGGGGAAGTGCTTGCTGTTTTTTGTTTGTTTGTTTTTAAGTTTATTTATTTATTTTGAGAGAGAGGGCCCGCACAAGTGAGGGAGGGACAGAGAGAGAAGGAAAAAGAGAGAATCCCAAGCAGGCTCCCCACCGTCAGCACAGAGCCCAATGTGGGGCTCGAACTCATGAAAGGTGAGATCATGACCTGAGCTGAGATCAGGAGTCTGACCCTTAACTGACTGAGCCACCCAGGTGCCCCGGTTTTTTGTTTTTAAGCCTGGAAGACTACACATGAATCTCAAAATCATCACCTCTGCTGGAAATCTGGGGATACCACGGAGCTGTGAAACCGGCTGGGTGCAGGCTGCCGAATCAGACACTAGGGAGCCAAATTCTGAGTTTGGGTCCTCTTTTCACGGAAGTGGGTAAAGCTGATGGTGTGTCTGAATAAGCAAGCCATTGTGTGTTGGTTTGAACCACTTGCGCTCCTGAATCTGTAAAGCCATGTTTGGGTTCCCGTAACTTGTCTGTGAATTTCTGAAAGTCAGCTTGAAGTCCGCTGTGCTTGTTCTGTGACAACTTGACCACTGGGGAAAAGGCGGGTTTGCACAGGGAGCTCTGTAAGGAGAGATCACGATGGTCAGTGACAGAAGTAGGTGAAATAAGAATTCTGAAGGCAAAGAGGGAGCCCAGGTTCCTGGTGGTAGCTAGGAGGGGCTGTTTGTTAGCAGAGGCTGCACGGGGAGCAAGCTTCAACAGTGACACCGTGTGGCAGCAGCGTGAAATAGCAGGGCCGCCATGGTTTCTCTCCGCTGGGGGAATCTACCAGAACCTGGGGGGGGGAGCCATGGACCCTCCACTTAATCTCTGTGGGCCTCAGTTTCTCCCATTCTATAATTGGACTGGCACACACTCACTTGGTTCTCATGTGATGGAGGCTTTCTGATGACAACATTGTAAACATCCACCAACCAGGACTTGAAAAGGCAATCCATCCATACCCTGGCGTCATGGGCCGCCATGAAAAGGAAGGATTGATTTATGGACCTGGAGATTCATTTAGTAAGAAAAGCTGTGCCCCATTTGGGGGAGGTGGTTTTACAGCTTTATTGAGGTATAACTGATAACCAAATAAACCCCCGCACATACTGAAATGTATAGAATTTGATGAGTTTGGACATAGGCACACACCTGGGAAATCATCAGCACATTCAAGGTGAGAGACATACCATCACTTCCAAGTTTCCTGTGTCCTTTTGCTCTTTTGTGTGTCTGAGAACACAACGTGAGATCTGGCCCCTTAAGAGAATTGTTAACAATAGGCGCTAGGTTGTACAGATCTCTAGAATTTGTCCATCTTGTATAGCGGTAACGTTAGCTGATATGCTTATAAATAAGCATATTTATCCATACACATAGATTTTAAAAAAAAATTTTTTTAATGTTTACTTTTGAGACAGAGAGTGAGCGGGGGAGGGGCAGAGAGAGAGAGAGAGAGAGAGAGCCGGAGACACAGAATCCGAAGCAGGCTCCAGGCTCTGAGCCATCAGCACAGAGCCCGATGCAGGGCTCGAACTCACGAACCGTGAGATTATGACCTGAGCCCAAGTCAGACGCTTAACCAACTGAGCCGCCCAGGTGCCCCATACACAGAGGTTTTTATGTTGGCTTCTCAGAATGTTCCAGAACATCCACATCCCATGCAGAAGTCTCCATGTCCTGCTGTTGATCATGAAGACGTGCAGGTGGGGTGAGGGGTACAGAGGGATTACAGAGCAAAGGACCAATTTTTTTTTTCCTATTATCATGGCCTCAGGAAGGGAAGCTGTGTTACTTCTGGAGGCACTGTTTTGGCAGCAAAAACTTACAAACTTAACAACGGGAAAAAAAGAGAAAATATAAAGAGTAAACAGATGCCAGGGCTCTGGAGAGCACAGGCATTCACACAGGGCTGGTCCTGCATCGATGAGATGCCAAGTTTTCAGGGAAAAAGCTCCCTCTTGGGGCACCTGGGTGGCTCAGTCGATTGAGCTTCTGACTTTGGCTCAGGTCATGATCTCACAGTTCCTGGGTTCGAGCCCCACGTCGGGCTCTGTGCTGACGGCTCAGAGCCTGGAGCCTGCTTGGGATTCTGTGCCTCCCTCGTTCTCTGCCCCTCCCCCACTCGTGTTCTGTCTTTCCCTCTGTAAAATAAATAACATTAAAACAAGAAAAAGCTCACTCTTGTCTTCCAAAGTGACCCCCTCCAAGGAGAGGCCTCCAGCCCACTGCCCTGGCGTGTCTCCCATCTGGAATGACGTCATGTGCTTTGCAAACTTCCAGTAAAGAATAAAAAACGGCGCTCTTAATAAGAGAGTCAGTGATTTGTAGCCGTGCATGAGTGGAGAACCACATTTCAAAACCAGAAGCGTATTTCAGGCACGAGTAGCACTTAAAAGAAAATATTGTGGCAGGCCCCTGGAGGCAGCAGACGTTGTTTATGTCATATCAACTTGAGTTTTGCTTAGCAAACCACCAGGCCGGCCCACAAAGAACGCTGCCCGTGAGTCTGTTCCCTCCCGTCCCTGCCTGGCCCTTCGAACCCAGGTGAGCAGACCTGGGTTTTGGCTTACCGTGGGTAAAAAAAAAAAGAACCCTTGAACTCCAGGCCGGGCGGGCTGCAAAATCCCTCACAATTCTTGAAACACCCCCAGAAAAGAAACCCCGTACCTTCCTTTGAGAAGCGTTGGCGGACAGACTCTGACAATATCCTGAGCGATTCTTGCCTTCTGCTGTTCACACCCCATGTCTTCCCTTCTTCTTAAGTGGGACGACTGTGCCCTGCGGGATACGGCACAGGTGACGTGATGTCACTTCTCTGATTATGTTGCATAAGACGGCAGCACCCATCTGGATAGCAGACGCTCTCTGGCTGCTTCAAGGACACGCGCGGCCGTGCTGGGGAGGTCCACACGGCAAGGAACGGAAGCCGGCCAACAACATGGCAAGAAATCGAAGCTCTCAGTCCAACAGGCCACGAGGGACTGAATTGTCAGCAGCCGTAGGGACTCGGAAGGGAGTCCCGGGGCGCCTGGGTGGCTCAGTCGGTGAAGCATCTGCCTTTGGCTCAGGTCATGATCTCGCGGTTCGTGGGTTCAGGCCCCGCGCCAGGCCCTCTGCTGTCTGTGCAGAGCCGGCTTTGGATCCTGTGTCCCCTCTCTCTCTCTGTGCCCCTCCCCTGCTTGGGCTCTCTCTCTGAAAAATAAATACATGAACAAATAAATACATACATACATACATACATACATACATACATAGATACATACATATGGGCGCCTGGATGTCTCAGTCGGTTAAGCGTCCGACTTCGGCTCAGGTCATGATCTCGCGGTTTGTGAGTTCGAGCCCCGTGTCGGGCTCTGGGCTGACAGCTCAGAGCCTGGAGCCTGCTTCCGATTCTGTGTCTCCCTCTCTCTCTGCTCCTCCCCTGCTCATTCTCTGTCTCTCTCTCTCTCTCTCTCTCAAAAAATAAACATTAAAACAATGTTTTTTTAATATATAAATAAATAAAACTTTAAAAAAAAAAAAGGGAAGAAAATGAGTCCTTCCGGTTGCTCTGGGCTTGAAGGTTTGTAGCTCACGCCTACTCTCCGCCTCCCCCAGTCCGTATGTCGAAGCCCTAATCCCCAGTGTGATGGTATTACTCCTAAGAGTTAGGCCTTTTGGGGGGTAATTGGGACAGGATGAGGTCTTGCGGTTGAGGCCCTTGCAGTGGAATTAATGCCTTATAAAAAAAAAAAGGACGGGGCACGAGAGCTCGGTCGCTCTCCACCCTGTGAGGACAAGAAGGCCGTCGGCAAGCCAGGAAATGAGCCCTCACCGGACACCGAATCTCCCAGCACCCTGATCTTGGACTTCCCGGCCAGAAGAGTGAGAGATAACAGTGTGCTGTTTAAGCACCCCCTGCCCCCAGTCTGTGGTCTCCTGTTACAGCAGCCCAAACCGAGGAAGCCGCCGGCTGAGCACCGAGAAGAGAGCCCAGCCCGGACTGCAGCCTCGCAGAGGACCCAGCGGAGCCGCGTGCAGACTGGGAGACAATAAATGCCTGTGGCCTCAAGTTGCCAAGTTCCTGGTAATCTTGCTGCTGCAGGAACAGATAATTAACACAGGAAGAGTCTGATGAGGAACACGGAGATCTAGTTTCCATCCAAGTCCCCACAAGGTCCACGGGGACAGCTGCCCGCAGGCCAGCGACAAACCCAGAACCCATGCTCGCGACCCTTTCCTCCCGCCTCTGTACCACCTTACCGCAACCCTAGCGACCTAAAACCGCCCCGTTGGCTAATCTTTCCGTTTCTGCGGGTCCGAAGCCCAGGTTGGTTCTGGGTCTCCCACAAGCCTCAAGTCAAGGTGCTGCCCGGCTGGGCTATTATCAGGAGGCTCCGGATGAATCCGCTCCCACGCTTACGCAGCTTGGTGGCCACATTCAGTTCCTCGCGTGGGTAGGACGGGGCTCTGTTTCCGTGGCGCCTCGAGGCCCCTCTCCAGTCCCTGCACGTGTGTGTCCTGACATCCGCACATTTCAAATCTTACTTCGCCTTCTGCCTCTTTCTCATGCAAGCCAAAGAAAGTTCTCTGCTTGGAAGGGGCTCCTGGTCTGAGACTGGGCCCGCCTCAATCTCAATAGATAATCCAGTCTAATCCTCCTATTTAAACGTCTATGACTCTAGGGGGCGCCTGGGTGGCTCAGTCTCTTAAGTATCTGACTTCAGCTCAGGTCATGATCTCGCGGTCTGCGAGTTCGAGCCCTGCGTCGGGCTCTGTGCTGACAACTCACAGCCTGGAGCCTGCTTCGGATTCTGTGTCTCCCTCTCTCTCTGCCCCTCCCCTGCTCATGCTCTGTCTCTCTCTATCTCAAAAATAAATAAACATTAAATAAAATCTATGACATTAATTACATCCTCAAAGTCCTTTTTGCCACAAAACACAACATGTTCATAGGTTCTAGGGATTAAAGCGTGGGCATATTTGGGAGACCGTTATTCTGCCTACCCCAACCCTTGACTCACCCCTCCTTCCTCCCCTGCTCATCCAGTTGGTCAGCGCCTAAACTCTCGCCAGTCACCTCCTGTGTGTTGCTTTAGACCTTCACCGTTCCATTTCTTCTTTGATGACTGGTGCTTGGACCATTGCAGTAGACTCCCGCCTGGTTTCCTTTGCTTTCAGTCTTGTCTCTCTTCCACGCTTCTTCCACTGTCACCTGACCTCTCTCGAAAACACCAGTGAACGTGCCACTCTTATCGTTCCATCCTTCACCATATGCCCACCACCACCAGGATAAATCCCACCTCCTTAGCATGGCATTCTGGGCCCCAAGTGTCCTACCGATCTCCCCCGTGCTCTTCAGTGTTTTACAGCAGCCTTTCTTATTCCTTCAATTCGACTTGTTCCTGAGTCCTCTGGGCCTGCACTTAGGCTGTTCCCTCTACCTATCATGGCCTTTCTCCACCTCCAGCTTCCTGGAAAACTCCTACTCATACCACAAAACTTCGCCTAACTTAACTATGATTTTGAATCATTCCTGAACTCGTCAGTTGGAGTTGCTATTTCCTCGATGCAGCACCAGTGCCTGGAGTCTCTTGCTTTCACAGCACCTAGCACAAATCATTACAATTACCTCCTTGCATGCCCAATGCATTTCCCACGAGACCAGAGGTCGAAAGCTCGGATGCCCAGGGGAGCCAGACAGGGTGTGTGAATGTGTGAGACCTTCTGGGTCTAAGACAACAAGGACTCCGAGAGGCCATGCCGGGCTAAGAGCCACCACGTTTCCAAAAATCTCGTGTTCGGTGAGATCCAGCCTCTCCGCTCTGGCCCGTACACCGTGCGGAAATTCGTCTACACTAGGCTGTTCAGAGCAGCGTTGCTGGGAAGGGCGAAGTGTCCCTCCAGGAAAAGAGAAAAGCAAACTGTGGAGTGCGCATGGAAGAGAATTAAGCTCAGCCAGTTCAAATAAATAAACCCTAACTCCATCCAACTCCGTGGATTAGGCACACAAAACGTGGAGCAAGACACAAGGCAGGCAGGGAACGAGGAGGCATCTCGGTACCATTTATACAGAGCAAACATCTTGCAGGTTGCACAGAGCAAACGTCTTGTAGTTATACAGACAGGCCTGCATGTGATGACGTCTACATTCAGGACGGCGTTGTCCGTGGGGATGTCCGAGGTGGCCGAGAGGGAGAAAGGGCACACGAGGGGTGTTGAGTGAATCTCGATTTGATTTATTTGACTTACGTATTAATTAAGCCACCATAGGTGGTAGTCTATGGGCGTCTATTAACTTATCCTCTATTGTTTTGGGGCACCCGGGTGGCTCAGTCGGTTAAGCATCAGACTCTTGGTTTCGGCTCGGGTCATGATCTCATGGGTCATGAGTTCGAGCCCCGCGTCTGGCTCAGCACTGCTGGTATGGAGCCTGTTTGGGATTCTCTCTCTCTCCCTCTCTGCCCCTCCCCTGCTCTCTCTCTCTCTTTCTCAAAATAAATAAATAAACTTAAAAAAATTATTCTCTATTGTTTTGGGTCAGCCTGAAATACCTCCCAATTACAGGCAAAAAAAAAAAAAAAAGGTGGGCGGGCGCCTGGGTGGCTCCGTCGGTTGGGCGGCCGACTTCGGCTCAGGTCATGATCTCACGGCTCCTGAGCTCGAGCCCCGCGACAGGCTCTGTGCTGACAGCTCAGAGCCTGGAGCCTGCTTCCGATTCTGTGTCTCCCTCTCTCTCTGCCCCTAACCCACTCGCATTCTGTGTCTGTCTCTCTCAAAAATAAACATTTTTTTAAAAAATTAAAAAAAAAAAGTGGGTCTAGTGTGGTCTAACCCACATCAGGCCACCTAGCTCAGAGCCTGGCACATAAATGATGTGCACTTTACAGATGGCATAATTGAGAAGAGAGAGGAGGTACTGTCCCCAGGGTCCAGAGGATGGAATGGCATGGGGTAGGGTTGGAGACACGTGGGCAGAGGCAGAAATGGCCCATCCCTGGGCCTTTTCCTGAACCAGCCTTCTCTGACTCAGATTTATGCAGACATTTGCGGAATGTGGCATTCCAAGGTCACACTCCAGAGGGACTGAACAGCCCTTTAAAGCTCCCCTGTGGGCCTCCAGAAGATACCAGAGCCAGCATGAGTGGGGAGACACTCCAACAACCCAACTCCATGGCTTTAAGAATTCTACTTTCTCTTTGCTGGCCCATCTCATAGGAAGCTGCCTCTGGCCTCTCCCCAACGCTGTCCCAACCCAGCTGGGGTGACTCTCCTCTGACCAGCTCTCCCCTTGTCACCTACACGATCCGTTCTCTTTCTCAGACTCTCTGTCCCTTTCTAATGTATCCCTCCCCTGTCTAGGTTCCCTGGTCCCCTCACCCATTACCCTGACGGGCATGTCAAGTCCTTACTCACAAGGCTGCAGGTGGAGATTCAGGCCCTGGATGGGACCCTGTTGTCCCAGGCAGCACTGAAAATTGCACATCGCATTCTCCAGTGGTAGACACTCAGAAATTTCTATTTCAGGCCATAAAGCTTGGGGTGGCCAAGCTTTGCATTAAAAAAGAAAGAATTTTAAGTCAAGGGGTCAAAACCCAAATATCTATATGGCCAGGCAGCTGACCTAAGTGAATCCAGCCAGGCAAAAACTATATGGCCTTGGGGCGCCTGGGTGGCGCAGTCGGTTAAGCGTCCGACTTCAGCCAGGTCACGATCTCGCGGTCTGTGAGTTCGAGCCCCGCACCGGGCTCTGGGCTGATGGCTCAGAACCTGGAGCCTGCTTCCGATTCTGTGTCTCCCTCTCTGTCTGCCCCTCCCTCGTTCATGCTCTGTCTCTCTGTGTCCCAAAAATAAATAAACGTTGAGAAAAAAAATTAAAAAAAAAAAAAAACTATATGGCCTTAGCACTTTGCGTACTTTTTTCTGCAAGGAACAGCAGCTCCCCTGGCTTAAACTGCCTTCAAAAATAAGGAAATTTATTATGCATTTACCAGGGGGTACTACTACGAGAGGTAGGGTGGGTTTCTCAGCTGATTTCTTGAGCAATGACATGCGGCCACTCGGGACACAGGTTCCTTCCACCATCTCTCTTCTCTGCCAGCAGTATGTTGGTTTCACCCCAACGCTGGCCCAAAATGGCTGCTGCAGTTCCAGGCATCGCATCCAAATCCATCTTGTCTCATTGGTGGGGATTGTATCACATGATTATTCTCTGACCAAAGACGGGTCGTTTCCTCTGAGCCAAAGAGCTGAGTGGCAGAGGGGTGAGGAAAGACCATGAGAAGAGAACTTCCATGACTGAGCTGAGGAAGCATCGGGGACGGTCACCTGAAACAGAGATGCTGGCGTTCATAAGCTGCCTTTTCCTCCTGGTCTCTGAGCCAGGCACCACAACTCACAGCCCCCTTAGGTGCCTGCTGGGCCTCATGACTGGTTTCCACTGGCGTGGGACACTTCCTAGCCGATGCACTTAGTTGCTTTGCTTTCCCTGGAGGCTCCTTCACCGTCTTCCCAGTTCACGGAGAAAGAAGGAAGTCCTAGAAGATACGAGAGCCATGAAAGAAGAGGCGCCCCGGTTCCTCGAGAACTTGTGGATCCCCGTGCTCCCCACTCCTTGGGCTGTGATAATATGACCAAGAAATGAAACTGTATTGTGGTCAGCCACTGAAAGTTTGGGCTCGTCACACAGCTAGCCTTCCCTGACTGATACTGGGTCCCACTGTCCTGCTCCAGCCGCCTGTTGCCCTGTGGGAATGCGGCCCCGCGTTGCCCAGTCTTTTGATCATCTGATTTTTTTTTTTTTTAAAGAGAAGCCAGAAATCTGGATTTTTTAAATATGAAATTTCCTGATTTAAAAATGTTGGCCACCAAGTCAAATTTATTATTATTATTTTAAATGGTCTGCGGGCCAAACGAAACACATCCGCGGGCTCCACTTGGCCTGTGGGCTGCCCGTCACCACCTCTGGTCAAATACTTCAAATCCAACAGCATTTCTTTTTAAGTTGGTGCCGGCCCGAGAGGCGTCGCGAGGTCCGTTGTCACGCGGGTTCCAGACAGGTCTATGCGGACGCAGGCGCCCCCTCCACTCCTTCATCTTCCAGTTTCTTGACACAGCTTGGCCACTCTGCTGAAATTCCAAGGAGCCGACTCTGCATTTCTAGGGGACCAGGTCCCGCGTGGGTCAGTCTGACCCACCCACCCCAGTCCCTGGTGCCTGGGACCCCAACCACAATTTAGAGTAGACAGGGGAGAAACCCTCAGGCGTTTGAATCTATTCCTAGCCCGCTTAATAGCGACTGATCCTTGCTACAATTTATTGAGCACTCACCGCGCCAGACCCCAACAAGCACTTTGTGAATCAGGCGATTTAATCCTTTTAACAACCCCGTTGTTGGCGATCAGGAAACTAACTGAAACTCAACTCCAGCGGGCCAAGGACTTGTCCCAGGTCACAGCCCGATTGATCTCTGGCTTTCTCTCCGTTGCAAATGTTTATTTATTTTTGAGACAGAGGCAGGGGAGGGGCGGAGAGAGGGGGGACAGAGGCTCCCAAGCGGGCTGCATGCTGACAGCCGAGAGCCCGATGTGCGGCTCGAACTCACGAACCGTGAGATCATGACCTGAGCCGAAGTCAGCCGCTTAACCCACTGAGCCACCCAGGAGCCCTGCAAAGGCTTTCTTTTTTTTTTTTTTTTTTTAATTTTAACGTTTATTTATGTTTGAGACAGAGAGAGACAGAGCATGAATGGGGGAGGGTCAGAGAGAGAGGTTGACAAAGAATCTGAAACAGGCTCCAGGCTCTGAGCGGTCAGCACAGAGCCCGACGCGGGGCTCGAACTCACGGACCGTGAGATCATGACCTGAGCCAAAGTCGGACGCTTAACCGACCGAGCCACCCAGGCGCCCCTGCAAAGGCTTTCTTAACCGGCCTCTCTCACATCTGTGTCATGATGCCTCTAGCAGGCGAGGGGCTTGTCACCAGCAGACTGGGAACCACAGACCCCTCGGTCTCACCAAATGGCAGCTTATCTTTCGGTCTACACAGGGCCTGTTGTTCTCCCCCCTCTTGGGAGCCTCGACATTTTCACAGATGGGACGTCACTATGGCCCCAGCCCGGCTGCTTCCTTTCCAGTACTTTTCATTCTTTCTTTAATTCATTCTCTAACAAAACTTGATTTCGCCCCACCTACCGTGGGGGCTAGACAGGGCAGGGTAGCAGGAATTCAGGCCTTTTCTCTGAGGCTCCTACTGCCTGGTGTGGCCACCTTGCACTTCCGGCCTGGGCCTTGGCATCTGCTCGGGGCCAGAAACTCGGGTGCGGGTGGGGCTCCTTCCTGGGAGAAGGGCCGGAGCGGGCCCCTGGGGCTTCCGGCTGGAGAGTGGGGTGTTTTCCGGAGTCTGGCGGCTCTTCCAGAGCTGAACTGGATTTCAGCCTGGCCACCAGCTTGAGTCCCAGACAGCTGAGCCAGAACAGGCAAGAGCAGGCCTCAAAAGGATTGGGGGACATCTTTTAGGGGGCTTTTAAAGTCCAAGGTAAAGGCAGGGCCCTGGTTGCCTTTGGGGGGTCTTGCCCCCAGGCCCTGCTGGTCCCAACACAGCGTGCATTTTCTTTCTGCACCCAGCTCCGAGGGCCTGGACCGGGGGTGATGTGTGAGCTTCCAGAATCCTGTGGCCCCGTGCACAGACGTGGGTGGGGGTCAGCCCCTCCAGGCCCCTGAGCCTGTGCCGCTGTGGCACCAGGAAGCTATTTCCACTCCCCAGCGGTCCGGCCTTTGCACAGGCCATACCTGCTGCCCAGACTCCACGCCCACACCCCCCACCCCGCCCCCAGCTCTTTCCTCTTTCCTCCAATAGCCCCTCCTCCAGGTAATAATCCCACGCACAACCAACCATCTCGCAGACTCACTCAGAGGCCCTTCTTTGGTCAAAGGTTGCTAAAATTCTGGGCGAAACCCCATTCTCAGTGTGGAGCTACCTATGAACTTGGCAAGTGGGTTCCCTGCCCCTAAGAATGAATGCAAAAACAGAGGAAATCTGTTTTGGATTTCCAAAACCTCGTTCTGACGCTGTGGGGAGGTGAGAGCAAAGAGAAGGGGGAAACGCAAGAACACCGCCTCCCTGGAAACATCTTTAGGTGAAGGAACAGAGCAACGTCCGCGGCGCCTCAGATGGACCGTCTCCCGAGCCCGCAGGTATTGCCTTCAGAAGCCGGGGACTCTCAGCTTTGGGCGAGAGACCGTGATGAACTGGAGCGCGCAGCGCCATCCGGAAATGCTTGTATAAATGTCACAGAACCAATTTGCAGCAGAGGAAATACTCAGTAAAAGTCTGAAAATATGTGAACGGGGCCAACTTTTGCGGCATTTCTGATGATTATTTTTTCCACTTGTTAGGAGGTTTTTGTGACGGATTTTCTGTTAGTGGTACTTCACCCTGCAACTTTTAAACACAAAATAAATGAAAAGAAGAAACTTAGAAGAAGAAATGAAAAAAAAAAAAAGAAAGCCAAATACCCCTACCAGGGTATTTGTCTCACTGAATCCCTGTGAAAGTCCTAGAAGACAGGTTCTATAACTCCCACTTGACAGGGGCACCTGGGCGGCTCAGTCAGTTAAGCATCTGACTCTGGATTTCCGCTCAGGTCACGATCTCACAGTTCGTGAGTTCGAGCCCCTTGTCAGGCTCCGTGCTGGCAATGTGGAGCCTGCGTGGGAGTCTCTCTCTGCCCCTCCCCAGCTTGTGTTTTCTCTCTCTCTCTCTAAGTAAATAAACTTTAAAAAATAATAATAACTCCCACTTTGCAGATGAGGAAGCTGAGGCCCAGGCAGAGTCACCTAGCTGATGAGAAGCACCAGCAGGGAGAGTCCAGCCTCTCCCGTGTCCTTCCCCATGGCAGTATCCAGTCATGGAGACCACACGCCAGTGGGACCGGGGGGGGGGGGTCCCAGTGGACACCCCCAGCCCAGCTTTGGTCTCTCATGGTGTCCTGACCCAAGGTAGCTGGGCTCCAGAGCTCGTGTCCGGGACCACAGGGGTCAGCATGGTAACTGGCTGCTGACCCAGGCCTCTCCCGGAGACGATGCCTTCGTTGGGGTCAGGGACCCGTCCTGTTGGCCACAGCGGCTCCAGTGTCAGCTCTGGGCCTGGCACAAAGAGGGCAAGCAAGCTTTAGACCAAGGAACAACTGACCTCAAAGCCTCAGTGTTTTCCTCTGGAAAATGGGAAGAGCTCAGTAAGTTAGTATATGTCACATGCTTGGCACACAGTAGGGCCTCAGGAGGAAATGGGGACTGATGATTATCAGTGATCAGCCCTTTGCCTTAAGAGGCATTTGACCTATCCTCTTCTGTCACATTCCCCTCCAAGTTGCTATGAGAAATACTATCCCCTAGGGGTCCCTCGGCCCAGAGTAAACCCAGAGAACCCCTACGCCAACACACACACACACACACACACACACACACAGCCTGTCTGGCCTCTTCTTGAGCACTGTCCTCCAGGCTTCTGGAATTAGAGCCCAGTGAGGGAGAAGGGACTTCAGTCACAAACCAGTGGGTCAAAGGCCTGTGCAGTGGCTGCAAATGAGGACCCCCTCCTCCCTGCAAAGTGGGGGCAGGAGATAGGGGTGCACCTGGGAGAGAAGGAATAGAGGATTCTGCCTGGCTCACTCCCTCTGGTTGGGGTCCCTGGGACCCCCTTGATGGCATAAGGAGGGCCCACTGGGTTGGGTGATATATTTTCTGAGTGTGACACATGTCGGCCAACAGAGGACAGCAAATACATTTTTTATGATCCTGGGAGGCTCTCGATCCCGTCAGAGTTACTCGAAAAGAGGCTGGGCAGTGGAAGGGGACAAGTCATGTCTCAGTTATTTGGACCCTGTCTGGGCGAGAGGGGACACTTGCATGATGATCAGGGGGTTCCTGGGCAAGGGCTGCAGGTGGGGAAGATTTCAGGAGGGGCTGAGCTGTAGGGGAGGGTCCCCCTTAAGGCTGGAGCCTTATGTAGCTTATGGAGTGGGGTGTCACCCCAGGGGCCAGATCTTTGCCGGGTGGAGAGGGGGACCCTCAATGCCCCACCTCCAATTTCCAGAACATCTCCCAGAGCCGGTGGCCAGCGGCTGTGAAAACAGCAACAGAGTGCATTGGAACAGGGAGGGCGGAAAACACAACTTTATTTTTTGGCCTGAAAGTGGGTTGGTATTTGGGGAGTTCTTGGGAACAGAGCTTGTCTGTCCAGTTTCAAACCTGGGGCTTCCAAGGGACTCCGGTCATCCCCAGGCAGGTTCGGGGCCACCAAGAGGTGGCCACCAGGGCTGGGAACCAGTCTGGACGCTGCTCCTGCTTGTACAGTTTGCGCATGGGGGGTGGGGGGGGGGGGATGAAGAAAATTGGGAGGACCGGCTAAAAGCGCCTGCTGGCGCTGTCACTGAGTGTTCCCAAAAGAGGCTAGCAGATCTGGGGGCGAGTCTGAATCTCAAGTAGATGTGTCCCCATTCAGGCACCCTGCACCCCAGCTGAGGGATCCCTGGAGCGCATGTGGAGGACGCCTGCCCGCCCCCAGGAGGGAGGCCCAGCCCAGGCTCCCTCCTCCGGCCCACGGGGTGTTGGAAGTGGGGATCTCCCCCTCCCCCGAGCCTCCCCCCCCCCCCCAGTTTGGAGAACCCCAGGCTCTGCCCCCACAGGTCGAGGTTGACGTCGCCGCCGCATTTCTAGGAATGCCCCTATCCGCTGACTATATTTGGAGAGGGTTTCTAGGAAGGCACCCCCCCACCACCACCCCGGCCCCCGCCCCAGCCCCCACCCGGGCAGGCGGGCGCGCGCCGCTTCCAGGCTCTGGCCCTCTCTCCCGGGCCGGGGAGGAGCCGCCCCGCCTGGGCCGCCGCCGCCTCCCCAGCGCCGCCAACCCCGGGCCGGCCCAGCCCCCGCCCCGGGCCGGCCATAGGGCGTGGGGGGGGGGAGCGGGGGAGGGGGGGCCGGGCCGGGGGGGGGGGCGGGGGCGCGGCTTTGTGGCGGCAGCGGACCGTGGAGGCCGGGTGCAGCCCCGTCGGCTCCGCGCTCTCGGCAGAAAAGGATTTTCTACGCCCCCCGCCCATCACTTGGATCTTGTCTGGGGAGGGGTGGGATCTTTTTCTGGAAGTCTCCCCCCCCACCCCCCGCGGTGAAGGATTTGAGGCTGGGCTCCAATCGAGGCGGAGGCTGCAGGGCCCGCGGGCGCCCCCCGCCCCGCGCACGCCTCCCGGGAGCCCAGGAAGGCGCAGCCCCGGGGGGCCCCCTGCGCCCCCGGAGGAGGTAGCGGCGGTGAGTCTACCCTCTTGCCTGCACGGCACCCTCCCCCGCGCCAGGGCAGGGGCCGCGGCAGGTGGGTGCCCAGGCCCCCGGGCCGGAGGGGTGCGGGGCGGCCGCCTGGCGGTGGGAGGGGGGGGTGCGGAGGGGGGACGCGAGCGGGGAGGTGGTGGCGGGGGCAGCGCCGGGCTCTCCGGGGACCCGGCGCTAGACGCTCGTCTGGGCTGCGATCCGCCGCCGCTGCCGCCCCCCGAGGCGGCGGAGCCGGGCCACCTCCCCCAGCCCCCTCCCCGGCTCCCGAGAGGGGCGTGTTAGGAGAGAAGGTGGGATGGGGCGAGGCAGCCCCCCGCTCCCCCGATGCCGGGGCTGGGAAATTAATGGGCGTTTGGAGAGGCGGCCACCCCGCCCCCACCCCGGAAAGCCCGTGCGGGAAACTGACTCGCTGCGTGACCCCGATATCAATGCCGCGCGGAGAGCAGGCCGCCCGCCCGCCGGTCCGCGCCCGCCGCGCCCTGCCACTCCACGTGCGCCCCGGGCCGCGCCGGCTCGGGCCGGGCCCTGGGGACCAACGGAGAAGCAGGGAGGACAGTCCCCAGAGAGTTACCACCTCCCCGAAGTAAAGTTGGCGGCTCCCCCCTTCCTTCCGAGGAGCAGGCGGCCATAGCACGTTGGCTTAGCTTCTGATGGGCAGGCGCGGGGGGCGGGGGGGGAGGGTTAGGGGAAAACTAGGTTCCGGGGTGCAGATCCGGGTGCCAGGGCCCGAGACCACACCGTGTTGCTCTGGCAAAAGTTAGGGGGGAAAAAAAGGCATTTTGATTTGGGGATGGGGGGGAGTGGCCTTTCTGCTTTCTCTCGCTTCCAATCCCCACCGTGGGGAGCGTTGGAATGTGCCGCTCAGATCCTCTGAGGACACATCCATATTTATAATTTATTTTTAGGAGAAGTTGTGAAAAAGGAGGGGGGTGCAAGTGGGGAGAAAAGGTGGGGGGGTGGCCTTGTCAGAACCCGGAGGCTAATTGAGCTATTAAGGTGGAAATAATTTCCCCCAATCCGGGCAAGCAGCAAATTTGACTTTAATGAAGGACAATTAGGAGCATAAATAACTAAACTTTAGCTGGATATGGGGGGTGGGGTGGGGACCGTATGCGGCACCAGGGGCACTTGCGCTTGGCTGAGGGACATTTTGGACGCCCAGCGTCTTTCCTGGGAAGCTTTCAGGCCTTACAGTGGGGCTGGGAAGCAGAAGAAGGAGAAGATACCCCCAAGGGGCAGGCAGATACCCTCCCCCATCCCTCCCACCACGGTGCTGGCTTTTCCATGAGATCAACTGTCATCCCTGCAGGAAAACCCAGGATTCCTTTAATTATCCAGGATTCTCCAAAATCCTGCCCCAGAGGCAGCCTGCCCCAGTGCTGTGAGCTGTGGAGGGGAACACATTTCTTTGGAACCGTTTCGGAGGCTGTGGTCCCAGAATCGGGGTTTTGAGGGCGAGATGAGTTTATGTTTTATCCAACTGGCCCACAAAGTCCCGCTTTTGGGGTCATTCTAAACATCGAGGGATTCGGGCCCAGCAGCCGGTGGAGAGAGCCAGCCAAGAGCTAACACCTCCAAGCTGCACGTCTAAAAGCTGATTGGAGAAAAGGGGGGAGGTTTGCTACTTTTGGTAAAAGTGAAAGGCTGTACGGTGGGGGTGGGTTGAATATTCTGTGTGTGCCTGTGTGTGTTCTCAGTTTGTTGAACCTGCTATGTTTTTAAGGGCCTCTTGCCTTGCGAGGCCAGAGAGATAAGGGAATTGTACAGTTGTTGTTTTTTTCCCCCCTGTGGTTTAGCGAGATGTCGTAGGATTTGAAGGGACTGAGTGGCATACCCGTCATGTCAAAGTGTTTGTTTGACACCCCAGAATCACACTGGGAATGGTAATTGCATTAGATTTGTCTTCAAATTTGTCAAAGGAGCAACCTTCTGCTTGCTGCCACCGGCAGTCACAGGATTTCTTTGCCACCTCGCTCTAAGCCATTTTATAAGAAACTCAGGACACTGGGTTCCCAGGAGCTCTGCAAGGCGGGGGAGGTGGGGGCACCCATACCCTTCCCAGAACGCTGACCTTATTACGTCGTATTAATTTACACACACAGCCCTGCCCTCCAGCCGTGACCTATACAGACACCCACATACCTTAAGTTTATTTACTTGCAAACCTGGGTTTCAATCAGGTGTCCACCGCACAGAATAGCCAAGTGAGCTGTTCCTAAAGAACTTTGGAATACAAGGTTCTTGCTAGAGGATTCTGTGTTTAATAGACACGACACATGTACACACAGATGACATTTGCGCTGCTGGGGGCCTTGGCAAAAACTGTCCTTTACTCCCCGGGCTCTTTCTCTTTGTTATGGGACACGATGAAACAGCACAAAATCCAGGAGCCCAGAATTGCAGCGTGGCTCAATGATGGGCAGTTGTCACGTTGTGACATAAATTGTGTTTGTGCTTTGCTGAATTGTCACCGCCCTGGCCGCACCAGAGAGCTGTCAGATCCTATTTGCTTTGCTAAATAAGGATCTCTCGCCAAATTAGCCTTTAATGATACTTCCACAAATAGGGTGTTTTACGTGAATTAACGAGGCCGGAATCGGGAACGTGGCCCCAAGATACTGAGCCATAGAACCGGGCGGGGAAGCCGTATGTTAACATTGCTGGATTGCGAAGTGCGGGGAGCCAGGCGGAGTTGCGAGCTGCGTGTGGAGCTGGTCGGCTGTCAGGCGAGCACTTGCGAGAGAGAGCACAGCCCTTGCTTCCACGAAGCCCTCTGAAACCGAGCCTGTAACGCTGAATACATTTAGCGAACTCTGCCCCCTCACCCCCCCACCCCCCCACCGAGTCTGGAAACAGGCAAAGTAGTATGGTGGAGAGATTATAAATCAGGACTTTGCAGTGAGAGGTCCTCAGTGATTCGGCAGAGAATCACAGCTTCTTTTCATATTCCCACCACCCTCCCCTCTCCCTGCCCTCCCTGCAGCAATAAGAAAAAAAAGAAGGAACGTGTAACCACTGAATATGCTGAATGCATTTTGGCTTTTCTCCTTTGGCCCGTCTGTGTGAAATTTCATGAAGCGGCTGCTATCCCCCCCCCCCCCCACCAAGAAGTGTGGGTTTAGAAGGAAAAAAAAAATAGCAACTTTGAAATTAGTTCTTCGCAATATACAAGCAGAGCCCATCTCCTAGGGACAAAAAGTTTTCGAAGGGGGTGGAAATGTATAGCCAGCTAGGGGTGAGGAAGAGGGGGTAGTGTGACGAATATTTCCTTAAGAATGAAACGCGTTTGTGATGCCAACCAGTGAAAAGTGGGGAAGTCCCTGTGAGGGACCACTCCCTCTATTTCTCCCTTCCCAGTACCCCAGTACCGCTCCCCAAAAACGCACGCATGCACGCACGCACACACACACACACACACACTTTATATTAAGAACAGAAAGAAGAATCTTGCCAGCTTAAAGGTATGGCTTTCTAGAAGTGGATCGGTGCGCCCTCTTTTCATTGGGATCGGAGAATAAATACAGCTCTTAGGGGCATGAGGATAAAAATGAGCCTGATGAAAGTTGAGGCAAACTCAGGTCCTTAGACTCGTTTGTCAGCCCCGAGGTGCCTACGCCAACAAAAGAAAATGGTGTTGATCAGAATTCATGTAAGCCGGAATTTTCTCTCTTGCCCGGCATCGGGATGATGTAAAAGGCTTCTTTGCGGCTTGTGCATGGAACGGGGTGCAAAGAAACCCTGAAACACGACGCAAACGTGAGCTAAACAACCAGAGACTCTTCGGGCCCCGTAGCCGCGCGGGCTTTTACAAGCAAAAGGGTGGATGTGGTGGAGAGTTTGGAAGGACTGAACTTTGGAGGCCCTCCCGTCACCCTGAGCACCCCCTGGGGCTCTCTTCAGAGCAGCCTTACCTCGCATCTTCAGTTACAGGGGGCACGTCAGTGTTTACAGAACCCTCAGGTTTCTCATTTTACATCATCTTCCTTTTATAACACATCTGCATTTAAGGAACCACAAGGCCAGTTGGTGTCCCTGAATGGCCACTCCACTCCACAAAAGGGAGACAGACCTACAAAACGTGTACGTTGCTGTCACAAGAAAGCCACAGGGAAGAAAGCCACGGGAAGAGGGGGGCGGGGGGGAGGGGGACAAACTGAGCCTTGTCTCCGGGATCTGGCCTCCGCAGGGAAGGGAGTCGGCGTCTACCTTGAGTCTTCAGCCAGCCGGGCAGCGCGGTGTTCCCAGAGGCGTATGGAAAACTAGGCTCTCTTGTTGGAATCGTGCGTGAGATCAGTGCTCGGGCCTGTTGGCATCTCTGCCCAAGACAGCGTGGACCGCTGCCAGCCCAGGCCTGAACGTGGCCCTAGAGGCACCGCTGGAGCCCACACGAGCCCCAAGACAGGTGTCCGGGGGTCTCTGCTCCCGGGACCCAGCCGGCAGCATTTCTTGGCTACAGGAGGGGTGTGTGGCTCCTGAGGGACTCCCCAGAGACTCTCAGGGCTCACCGGCCGTTACCACGTGGTCCGTGCTGAGGGCAGTACCTCACTTTGCTAAGCACGGCCTCCCAGATGCTCAAAGGGAAACAGAGGAGGCCGCCCTATGGGCTTGGGGCAAATCCGCCTGGGCAAGAGGGGAGAGAGCGGACGTGAGTCTAGAAGGTTCAGGGGCAGAGCTGTGCTTCTGCAGGCCAGCAGGAAGTCTTCTCCACTTTCCACTTGGGATGGGCCCGGGGGGCACGGCGTGGGGCCAGCAGCCCAGAGAGAACTGGGTGGGCATCCCCAGGGAGAACGCGCCAAAAGGAAGCCCGCTCAGGCAAGGTGCACCCAGCCCTGAGTCACCAGTCCCACGGGACTCCCATTTGGCCCCAGCAACCGGACTCCAGGCCACCAGAAGGCCTCGTGGGCTCCTGATTGTCTCTTAGGATGGCATTGAAAGGTCCAGACCAGGCACTTGTAGGCCAGGCCATATTTAGCCTCAGGTTCACCCAGAGAATATTTTAGGTGCTGCTTGAAAGAAGAGATCCGGCCGGGTTGCCAGCTGTCACATGGCGAGTGTAGAATCGCGCCCTTGCAGGCCTGGCCCAGACGGCTGGGTGCTCACCAGCACAGATGGCCCAGGGTCCCCGCCAGGGCTCCGGGGCCACGTGGCAGGTGCCAAGGAGACAGCGAGCGCCCAGGGAGCCGGTTCTGTGTCAGGAAGGCTTTGCGTCCCGTTTTCGTTCCGATGGTGATAAGGTGGCCTCCATTGACAGAGCTCCCAGAGGCTGTTTTCAGCCCCTCTCTTGTCTCGATGGCCCAGTGTGATATGCCAGCCTGCCGTGAGAGCAGCCTTCTCCTCCTTGGGTGTCAGCCACTGTGGAGAGCTTAACCCTTTCAGGGTTAACCCTTTCAGCCAGGCGTGCTGGCTGGCATGGGGGGGGGGGCGCGGCCCACCTGCAGAGACCTTGAAGGCCACAGGCCCCAGGGGGCCACAGGCCTCAATCACTAGCGGCCAGACCTGAGAGGTGGCATCCCGGATCTTAGCAGGCATTCTCCCCGCCTTGTGCCCCATCAGTGATGGCCAGCAGGCTCCCCTCCCCAAGCCTTCAACCTGCAGTTGGTTGGAAACAGCTGCTCCCTTCCCGCATGTTTCCTCGCAGGTTCCCAAGTTGACCACCTTTCCCACAGTCCCCGCGAGGAGGTGTTGACGGATCCGTGGTTTCCTTAGATCAGTAACGAGAGTGGGGAGTAATCAACCATTCGGGGTCTTGGAGGGACGTCACGGGCGAGTCCTGGGAGTCACCTGGTGTCAGGGGACGAGCCTCATGACCCGCGCTGGGATTCCAGATCTTGGTTTTCCGGGCACAGAGGAGGCGCGTCGGTCTTGAAGCCGCCGCACACACACACATTTAGCCAATTACCAGCCAATAATCGTCAGCCTTTGGGGGAGCCTGGGTGGAGCCGCCGCATACCGTGAAAGCTTTGGCTTGTTTAAAATTTGCTCTAACTTTGTACGTTTCTTCCTTTTTAGTTTTGGCTCTTGGTGCTCCGGGAGCCACCACTTCCTGCCCAGCTGGTTCGTTACCGCAGGGAAAATGAGGGACTTTTGGGGGCAGATGTGTTTCTATTCCACTATCATAATGCCCCTAAAAATCCTTATTGCTCTTGCAGTATTCCTCGGGGCCCCTGGGCCGGCTGGGAAGACGGCAGCTCTGAGTTCCTCCAGCACCCAAAGGAGGAGAGAAAGATGCCCCCCCCCACCCCGCCAACCCTCCCCAGACACCTCCTTCTCCACTCACAGCGCTCAGAACTGGTCACTGCCACGAGCAAGAAAAAGGCGCCACGCACAGACATTGGTTGCTAAACATGCTTTTTGTCTCCACGGGCAGAGGGCTGGAAGTCAGACCCGGGAAACAGGGCAGCCGTGGGGACTGTCAGCCTTGGCCTTTGCTCTGGGGGTTCCTGTCGGGGAGGTGGGGAAAGTGGAAAAGAAACAGGCATTACCTGTTTGACCAGGCGAATGAGGCGAAAATTTCACGTTCAGCCTGGCCCTGGGCCTCTGGGATCTTCACCTTGGCACGGGGCCCTGGCCGGTCCTGGCTTTCTCCCCAGCTCCCCCAGACACATCACTTTCCCACTCTCTGCCTCGGTTTCCCCATCTGCCAAGGGAGGGCAACACCCCAGGATCTGGCCTCAAGGCCAGTGGGTTGTACCCAGTGCTATGCGCTCAAGTGCAGTACAAGCCCCGAAGGTGCTTTGAAAATGGGGGAGTTGAGGCATTAACCATGGAAGGTGTTAGTACTAATATTTACTGAACACACGCCTTATATGCTGAGACGACCCAGACATGGAGGAGAGACCACAGCCCAACAGTGAGCACAGGTTTTTGGAATCAGCCTGCCTGCACTTTGTGACCCCCGCTGTGTCCCCCCCCCCCCCACCCAGGCAAATGACTCAACCTCTCCGCGCTGCCATTTCCTCCCACGTGAAACCCACCCCTCGGAATAGCGATCTCCCGAGTCTGATGCACAGACCTACTCAATAATTTTAAGCGGCACCCGGCTAAGGACGTACGTTTCTCTCATAGGTATTTCTTTGTACAGCTCATTTCTATTTACAGCAAGCAGTTGGTTTGCAATTTGGGGCACGGGGAGAAGGGCCCTTTGTGGTACACGGGTGACTGAGCCTGGGGCAGAAATCAAGATGTAGCGGGGTGGGTTCCCAATTCAAATCTGGGGAGGGGTCCGCCTGTGACAGCCTGGATGTCACATGTCTTCCCTTCTCGGGGGTGGCCGACCCCTTCCCTGCTCGCCAACACAGAGACCTCCGCCCCTACACCCACGCAGAGCTCTGATGTGTCTCTCATCTTGGGATCGTGACGACCCATGACCTCACCAGGGAACCTGTCGGCCTCAGTTTCTCGGCGACATGGGGACAATAATGAACCCTCTGTCCCAGATCGAGGAGTTCACAGGGCTCCATGGGGCAGCTATGATGGTTCACCGACAGCCCCATGAGACAGGCAGGGGCCACAGCAGTGCCTTCAGCCTGGAGGGACACTCCTTCGACAGGCCACCCCATGCCAGGCCTGGGCGCCAGCTCCCTGCCTCCCCCCCGCACCCCGGGCTGGTGGCTTTACAGGGAAACAGCGGGCGCTCGGCCCCAGCCGGCAGGGGTGGACTCTGGTTTCACTTTCTGCTGTGTCATGGGGTGGGGGGTGGCATCGGGGCCCAGCTGGCCAGCTGGGGCAGGCACCGAGAGCCTGGCGGCCAGCTGCCGGCCCAGCTGCCAGAGCACAGCCCACGCCCCTGCCCTGCAGGCTGCCAGGATGGGGGCTGGGCCCGCAGGCACCCCTTCTGTGCCTCTCTCCCGCTCAGGGGGGAGACCCCCAGGTGAGAAAAGCCAGGAGTGCCTTTAGCTAGGGACCTCCCCCAAACAAGTTCTTGAGCCACTCAGTCTGGAGGTTCTGAGAACTGCAGCCGCTCATTCTGGATCAGAGCGCCCCGGCTGGACACCGGCTTCCTGCCTCCTGTCACTGGGCACGTGTCTATTGAGGGCCTACTGTGTGCTAAGCACTGTGCCGGGTCCCAGAGGCACAGCCGGGAGCCAGACAGCCCCTGTCCCCATGGGGCTCCCAGCTGAGTTGGGAGGCACAGGTGGGAGAATAAGCAAAGAAATTATCCCATATCGGGGGGTGGGGGGGGGGGGAACGTGTCGCACCGTGTGCGTGGTGTCAGCATCTGAGAGAAGGGGCATGCATACACGCGTGTGTGCTCCGATGTGTGTGTCAGTAATGTGCGGGCTCCTGGGACACAAAAGCAAGATTAGGACCCGAGCCGAAGCCAGAAAATTGACTGCCTGAGCCACCCAGGTGCCCCTGATCCAAACCTATTTAAATGACACCTTCCAGGAAAGCAGGTCGTGGGTGGTGCGGGGCCAGCCCTGACGGCCCCTGAAGGGGGTGCGGATGTGCTTCTGGTTGCTCCCCTCCCCGTCCCAAACCTGTGTGCCAACGCTCTGTAGCAGAGCGCCTTCAACAGCTTCTGGCGGGGAGCTCAGCCTCGGCACAAATATTTAGAGACATGCGGGGGGCCTGGGTTCCTGAGCATCTGTTACTGGGGAAGACGCAGAGTTCAGTTGAAAAAAATACTCAGGTTCCAGTTCTGGGCAGGTTCAAGTCCCAGCTGGGGACCAGGGGGCACCGTTTCCTGGATTGTTAAATGAGAAGGTTTGGATGTGTGGATTAAAGGTCCTTTTTTCCTCTGTTATTACAGGTCTTTTATACCCTCAAAGCTCAAATTATAAATATTACTAAGAAGCAAGGAATCATCTCAAAAGGCTTTTTAAAATGTTTTTTTTTTAATATTTATTTATTTTTGAGAGAGAGAGCGAGCAAGCGAGCAGGGGAGGGTCAGAGAGGGAGACACAGAATCCAAAGCAGGCTCTGGGCTCCGAGCTGTCAGCACAGAGCCCGACGCCGGGTTCAAACTCACCAACCGTGAGATCAAGACCTGAGCCCAAGTCCGACGCTTAACCGACAGAGCCATCCAGGCGCATCTCAAAAGCCTTTAAGATATTTATGACAATGATAAACATATGTTTTCGCCAACTGTTTTCACAGGCATTATCTCCATTGCTGCAGATAACCCTGTAAAGGAGGAGTCAGCAGCTTCCTTTTCTAAATAACATAACCACCCATGTATATGGGCTTTATATATACGAGGCACTTTACACATATGAAATCATTTTAGTTGCCCAAGCAACATGAAAAGGAGGCACAACTGTCCGCAGCTTGCCGATGAGGAAATGCTTAGAGGAAATGACTTGTCCAAGGTCACACACCCAGCAGGTGATGAGCTGGGGTTCAAGCCTGGCTCTCCCATCCCCGGGACCCGCAAACTTTGTCTGTAAACGGCCAGACACTAAATATTTTCAGCTTTGCAGGCCTCGTGGTCTGTGTCCCAGCTACTCCACTCAGCCATTAGGACAAAAAAAACAGACACGGACGATACAGAACAGACATGCCTGGGTGTTCCAATAAAACTTTATTTACAAAAACAGACATGAGCTGAATTTGGTCCACAGGCTGCGATCGGCCCGTGTCTGTTTCAGACTCGAAACCTGCCTTCGGGTTCGGCCCTGGCAACATTTCTTTCCCACCCTCTCTCCCTACCTGTGCTGCTACTAAGAGTTACGTTTTTGGTCAGAGACCCCTGGCTCTGGAGAGACTGAGTCGGCCTCTCGTTTCTTGAGGGAATCACAAAGCTCTTGGAATTTACAACTGCTAGGAATTATTAGTGACTGCCATAACAGAACACGGGGGGGGGGGGTGGGGGGAGGCTTTTAAAATTGTGATTTTAATAGCTGTGACTGGGGAACTTTTGAAGAGGAAAGTGTTAGAGTTTTAGAAAGACACCTCAGCGGGGCACTGTGGCTGTGGAAGGAACTTCTCCTCAAGAGAAGATCGTTTTCTGAAGTCTGTACGACTGGGAAATAGAATGAAAAACATCGTAAGGCACGAGAAGGTGACTGAAAGGAAGACGGCCACTTGTGCGTGCGCAGGGAGAGGGTGCAGGAGAGAGAGAGTTCCTTCTTATCACCCAAAAATTTAGCATCTGCCACCACCACCCCCCACCCCGCCGCCCCACCCCCGGCATCCTGAGCAATCACTCATGTACTTTCTTCTCTGTCGATGCGCCTGTTCTGGACATTTCCTATCAATCACACGTGGCGTGACGCTTTGCGACTGGCTTCTTTCGTTTAGCATCGCGCTCTCAAGGTCCGTCCACGTGGCCTTTTTGTGGCCCAGTGCTGTCCACGTTTTATTCACCCACCTGCCAGCTGACGGGCATCTGGATCGTTCATACGTTTTGGCTGTCAGGGATAACAGAGCTTTCCACACGTGCGTGGGTGTGCCCTGTCACGGTCACTCCTCTTCCGCGTTCTACCTACAGGTGGCATTTTCCGGGTTATGTGGAAGATGCGTGGTTAGCCTTTTAAGGAGTATATACTCAAAGGAGGGAAAATGCTGTAAGGAGCACCCCGGGCCCACCATCCAGGGCCACCGAGTACCAACCTTCGCCAGTTCTGAGTCATCTGCCTCCCGTCCTGCCCCCCACACCCCCGCCCCGGGACTCTCTGAAGAGTTCCAAAGCCAATTCAAGCGCCGACTTGAGGTTGCTCCCTTGGCTGAGAGGTCGGCGCTTGTCTTTTGTCCCAGACCAACAGAGCCTCCTACACCCACATCCTTGTGTGGACGGAAGTGGGGAGAATGGGCGAACTGGGGCACGGTCCCGAGTGGGTCGACGTGGGGTGGAAAGGAAACAGCTCCTGAGAAAAGCAGGGCTGGCTACATAGTTGGCACGGGGGAAATGTGGAGCCCTTGGTTCACAAAGTATTAAGGAGTTCAAGATGACAACATCGGAGCATTAAAGCAAACATAGGCCTTGTGCAACCGTCCGTGTCACGTCCCCAGGAGGCCAGCGAAAAGGGTGCCCAGGCAGAACGAGTTCATCAGACACAGGAAGTTAGAGCCTTGGTGCCTAGGAGAGACCTAAGCACCCCTCACCTCCAAGGCTTGGGACGTTTCCAAGGAAAGTTGGGTCTCCCATGTGGGAGACAGTGGCACGTGGGACAGAGTTCAAGCCTATTCCATTGGAATCTCCAAAAATAAGAGGACCCAGTTGACTTGTGGGTTATAAGTACTTAAAAAAAAAGAATTCGCCATTGGCCTTAAAGCCTTCCTCCCTAAGAGCCTGCCGTGGTTTTATTTAAGCCACGCCATTTTGTCCTGGACCCTGAGTGTCCCCTGATCTCACAGCGGGTCACGGGGCTTCAGGCTGAAGAACAGAGGCCCCCTGGTTAGCAAACAGTCCAGCCCAGCGGCAGGACCCGGGATGCCCTTTCGAGGTAGGTAGCCATGGCGGCCACCGGCAACCAATCAGGGCGCCCCAAACCCTCTCAGCTCCAAAGAGCTCCACCGACCAAATGAACCGGATTTCCCGCGCTCGCGTCTCAACCCAGGAACGTATCAGCTTTACTCAAGACCGCGAGAGACCCGAAGCCCCCAAGTGTGTGTTTGGATGATGCCCAGCGAGGCCCTCATGCCACCAGGGCCCTGTCACGGAGGGCATACGACACGGCTGGGAAGGGGGCCCAGGGGACGAGAGAGGGACTCCTTGAGGAAAGAACAGATAAGGTCTTTGCACCTCCTCCGGCGGCATGCGCAGTAAGTGAACGTTCACCCACGCACTCCGTTCTCCACCTCCACCTTCACCTGGGGGTCAAGCAATGCCCCGCTCGACACAGGGGCGGACCTATAGGGGCAGGAGAGGCCATCGCAAACCAAAGGTGAAAAAAAAAAAATTTTTTTTTTTTTAAATTTGATCAGAGTAACCTAATGGCAGTAGCCAAAAAGAACTACGACAGGTCTGAGTAAATCCCGCAGGCAGCTTTGGGGCTGGGGGACAGAGGAGTGGATCTCCAAGCGTCTGACCCAGGATTGAGGCAATTCTCGGCAGAGTCAAGGTAGAAGCAGCACAGCCAGCAGATGTCTCCGGAGGGGTTGGGTGCCTCTGGGTTTTTGTTGTTGTTGTTATTTGTGGGTCCTGTGTTTCGTGGGGGTTTTTTGTTTGTTTGTTTTTTATTTTTTGTTTTTTGCAAGCACCTGCTCTCCGCCTTCTGCCAACAGACCGGACGCCATGTGCAAATATGGCCGAAGGTGGCCGTCACCCATCCTTCAGCTATAGTAATTGGGCCAAACACCGGCACGTGACCAAATATGGCCAATCACGGCCGCCCACTTCTGTGCCTGACCACAAGCGGTCCGCGTGGGGTCATGGGACCCTAGCAAGGCCAGACAAGGCTCGTCCTACCTGGACCTGGAGGGAAAGTTGCCTCATCCCCACTCTCTGGCGTCCAGAGATACCCGCGATCGCAGAGACTGAAGTTAATAAGCTGCAAGAGGGAGACATGAGCGAGGGGGTGGGGTGGGGAGGACGGAAAGAGTCCGGCGCTAATTTCTGACCCCAGAGCCTGACGGGTCCCGGATCCGGGAGCAGCTCAGCGTTGCCCTTTTTCCATCGCAGCTGCCAGAGTAGCGAATCCCCGATTGTACCTCAGATCAGATCCGGTGTTTGTGCGACCCAGAGCATCCCCACTCAGGACGTGGGGACTGTTCCCTTGGTGGATTGTGTGAAACCGACAGGGGTGGGTTATCCTCGGAACTCATTCTCCCCCCCCCCCCCCCCCCAGGTGTGCCTGCTGTACTTGAGAATACGACAACCCCCAGGCACGTCTCGAGGCACCGCCGCAACGCACCGTTAGTTTCCCACTGGATCAGAGCTACGTCCTTGGACTTGAAGTCACACCCTTTTCCTGCTTGCCTCGGTCTCCCCAACCTCGCCGCCAACACACACCCACTTCTCCTCCCCACCCTGCCCTGCTCTCCGCCATGGGCCGGGCAGGCAGCTTATCCTGGCCAAGCTCCGATGCCTGCCATGTTGTTTGCGGTGATCTGTTTAGGGCTGTCCCCTCCCCCCACCTCTTGAGCCTGGGGACCCTGGACATCTTTGGGCCCCCAGCTGCGGGCACACAGTAGGCAGGCAGCAAGCGTGGGAGGAAGGGAGGTGGGGAAGGAAACTTGAGGGGAGAAAGGGCAGTTCATTCCTATTTGTTGTGGTCCAACCACTGGGTCACTGGCGGGGTCAAGGTCTTGGGCTCCTTTCCTCTGCCGGATACTCTCCCTTCAGGCGGACACACAGCTCCTGCCCACATCGCCTTCAGGGCTCTACTCCAGTGTCACCTCCCCATGCCCCAGCCCCCTTCTGGACACTTGTCTTCCTCCCATGTTTTCTTGTTCTCCTTGGCCCCCTCCACCACCGCGGGTCTTTCTCTATGTTCCATTTATCTTACATACTATCCCTCCCACCTCAGGGATGTGTACCGGCTCCAGGAGGTCAGGCATCTTTGTTCTCCGCTCTCCCCTCAGCACCTAGACCCGGGCCTGTCACCAAGGACATGCTCAAGAAATACCCGTGCTGTGAATGAACGAATCTTTTGTGTTCCCCCCAAACACACAGGCCAGCCAGTCTTTCTTTCTTTTTCTTTCTTTCTTTCTTTCTTCCTTTCTTTCTTTCTTTCTTTCTTTCTTTCTTTCTTTTATGTATTTTGAGAGAGAGAGAGAGAAAGAAAGAGAGAACATGAACAGGGGAGGCAGAGAGAGAGAGAATCCCAAGCAGGCTCTACACGGCCAGCGCAGAGCCTGACGCAGGGCTCGAACCCATGAACCCTGAAAGCATGACCAGAGCCGAAATCAAGAGTCAGACACTTAACCTACTGAGCCACCCAGGCGCCCCCACACTTGTTTCTTAAAATACCTCTGTGCTTCCTTCATGCATTTTAGAGGCGTTAGAAAAGCAGGCGTGGTGTTAGTTCCCTAGGGCTGCCGTAACAAATGACCACAAGCCAAGAGGCTTACAATGACAGAAATGGAGTCTTTGACAGTCCTGGAGGCTAGGAGTCCAAAGTCTGGCAGGGTCACGTGCCCCCCCCCCCCCCCGGAGCTTCAGGGGAAAATCTGTACCTTGCCTCTCCCAGCTTCTGGTGGCTCCCATCGTCCTCGGCCAATGGCCCCATCATTCCAATCTCTGCCTCCGTCTTCATGCTTTCTAACTCTGTGTCTGTCTCCGCTTCTTTCTTTAAGGAGGCACATAGTACTCATCTGGATAATCCAGCATAAACTCATCTCCAGATCCTTGACTTAAACACCTCTTTTGCCACACAAGGTAATGTTCGTAGGTTCCGGTGACTGGGAGGGTAGACGTATCCGGTATCTCTCTGGGACCCACCATGCAGCCCACCACAGATTATTTGCATTAAGAAGCCGGAGAAGCAAGGATCCCCACCACTACTCCATTGGCCTGCCAGAAATGTAAGGAAAGAGTATTACCCTTTTATATTGTTCCTGAGTGTGGACATCATCTTATTTAGTTTTTTAATGCTCGCTTATTCTTGAGAGAGAGAAAGAGGGCAAGCAGCGGAGGGGCAGAGAGAGAGAGGGAGATGCAGAATCTGAAGCAGGCTCCACGCTCTGAGCCATCCACGCAGAACCCGACGTGGGGCTCGAACTCACAAACTGTGAGATCATGACCTGAGCGGAAGTCTGACGCTTAACTGACTGAGCCACCCAGGCGACCCTGGACATCGTTTTAAATACACTATGTTATGTCATTGCCCCAAATTGCAAAAATAATACCATGCTTGTGGCAAGAAAAATAGTACAGAAGAGAAAAATGTGGGAAATGAAGGACCCCCTTGGCCATTTCTCTTTAATTTCGCTTTCTGAAAAGTAGCCACTGTATGCAGTTTGCATAATCTCCATACATTTTCAAGGCATGTTCAGGTGCACTTTTTTTTTTTTTTTTTTTTTTTTTTTTTGCTCATAACGTCAAGAGAGCCGGGGGCGTTCCAATGTACCTTGAAGACGTGACAGCCCAGACCCACCCCATGCTTTCTAATGACTTCTAGCAGTGCACCATACGTCACCTGTCCCCTACCGGCCAGCATTTCACTTAACGGCAGGATTTCGCCATTATAACATACACTCTCTTTGGCACGGGTCTAAGTACACTCCTAGGATACATTCCTAGAAGCGGGATTTCTCAGTCCAGAGCATATGTGCATTTCTAATTCCGACAGCCGCTGTCCGGTGCCCATCCACAGCGCATGCGCGGGGTGCCTGTTTCTGCACCCTCACCCACCCCATCAAGGGCACAGTCCGTCAGGGGAAGCAAGTCCCAAGTGAGGTACGCGGGCTTCCCACGTGGCCCCGGGTGAGGTGGACGTGGCCCCTGAGCTTTCGGGGATGATAACCTGTTCAGAGTTCTCATCAGCTTGGGTTTTATAAACAAAGGCAGAGTCTGGGGAGGGGAGCCAGAACCGTGCAGGGAGAAGCGTTGTGCAGCTCAGTATTTATTTCTTTAGTGCAGTTAGAACTTAAATATGGTCAAAACATATTCTTCTTTTAATTTACACAAACAAATATGTTCCCTGGCTGACACCTCCGGTGCCAAGTTTCTAGGAGAAATGAAATTCTGCTGTGAGATTATAAACCAACCACTTGGGAGAAGATGGGAACAGAAAAGCCCCTGCAAGTTTGCTTTTCACGTCCAGAACTGGCTGCTGAGAGGTGTCTCTTTCTGTGTTCGCTGCAGATAAGCCCGCCAGTAATTTTAGCGAATGAGCCGTGGCACACATAAAGGCCAGAGGATGGAAACGCTCTGGGTTTTGATAAAAAAGCAGTTCTGGCTCGGCTCCCTCCTGCTAGTCGCGCAAAGACCTATCCGGAGAAGGGCTGATGAATTGAGGAACAAGAAACGAGGCCAACGTGAGTCTCCTTTCAAGCGCTGTGCTAATATGAAACCAAACAAGTTGAAATTGTTCCAAGAGGGGATTAAAGCAACATGTTATTTTGAGTGATTGCTTAATTTATTGAGCTGCGGCTAGATCTGTAATGAAATACAGCCCTTGCAACTGATAACGTCCTGCTGCAATTGAACTTCTACAATTAAGGAATATTTTCCAGGAGGTCCTGTGGAACCGCTTAGAACTTTTCGTCTCGGTGGCGGGGTGCTTCTGAGCGCTCACTTTCACGGCAAGTTTGTTTCGTTTTGTTTTTTTAAAGAGCGACAGGCCGATGTTAACAAGGAAAATAAACGGGCATTTTACTGAATGCCCTGTGTGCACCGTGAGCTTAATATACGTGATCTCTAGGGGCGCCTGGGTGGCTTAGTCGATTAAGCTTCTGACTCCTGATTTCGGCTGAGGTCATGATCTCATGTTTTGTGAAATTGAGCCCCGTGTCGGGCTCTGCACTGACAGTGTGGAGCCTGCTTGAGATTCTCCCTCCTCCTCTCTACCCCTCCCCTGCTCACTTGCGTGCGCGCGCGCTCTCTCAAAATAAATAAACTTTTTTTTTTTTTTTTTTTTTAAGTTTAAAAATCCACACATTCCCAGCCTGGGTTGCATCAGCAATTAGTTCAGTGTGGCTCACGGCTGCCACATTGGACAGCATCGATAGAGACCATTCTGAGTACTGCAAAAAGCTCTAGTGGTGGGTGTTCTTCCCAAGATTCCAAGGGCAGAAGCTGGGAGTGCCACGGTTCAGACCCAAGCTAATGATCTTCGAAGGCAACACTATTCCATCATTGCCCCCGACTTCCTCCTTCTCTTCCTTTGGCCAAGGAGGGTGAGCTAAAGCAGTGATTTGAATCTTGGCTGCACGTTAAGATTACCTGCACTAGGGGTGGCTAGGTGTTTGAGCGTCTGAATCTTGATTCTGGCTCAGGCCATGATTCCAGGGTCGTGAGATCAAGCCCCGTGTCGGGCTCCAAGCTGAGTGTGGATCGTGCTTGGGATTCTTCCTCTCTCTCTCTCTCTCTCTCTCTCTCTCTCTCTCTGCCCCTCCCCTGCTCTCTTTCTAAAAAATAAAAAAATATATTATTTTTTTAATTACCGGGACTGGTTTATGGATCAGAGGTTTCCAGCCCCAGGTATTCCGACTTAAATGTGACCGGGAGGGGTTTTTGTAAGTCTCCAAGCGATTCAAGTGTGCAGGCAGGACTGAAAGCAGCTAGGTGAGGGGATCCACACACAAGGGATGGTAGATGGAGCTGGTTCATCTCCCGTGAGAACGTGGCCCCTGGTGGACTTGGACGTGGGCTCCCCCGAACCACCTCTAAACACCCTCCTCAAAGAGCGCTCGGGTTCATGTCTGAGGGGAAAGATTTCAGCGTCCTGCTCAAGGGGAGACACAACAGAGATCTCTGCTTTTAGAAGCAGGCTCTGTCACTCTGTCATGAAAGAAATGAGTGGTGAATGCAAGATCAGAGAGACAGAGTAAAAATCCTGTAGCCCCAGATTCGAATTGGAAGTGTCGGTATGGGGGTGCCTGGGGGGCTTAGTCAGTTAAGCGTCTGACCCTTGGTTTCAGCTCAGGTCACGATCTCGTGGTTTTGTGGGTTCGAGCCCTGCACTGGGCTTGGGCTTCTCTGCCTCTGCCTCTCTCTCTGCCCCTCCCCAACTTGTGTGCTTTCTCCCTCCCTCCGTCTCTCCCTTTCTCTCTCAAAATAAACATTAAAAAAAATTTTTTTTTAAATAACGACCAGTTCAGTAGCTATCAGCACTCCTGGCACCCACATTATGGTCTCTAAACACCACTTCTCACCAGAGATCAGGGCTCTGTGGAAATATGGCCGACTGCAGGTGTGAGGCAGGAAGTATGCACAATGAGCCTGGAAACATCCTGTCACCCAGATCGTGTGGAGCTGTCAGAGACTTCTGGGGTCACGTCAGAAAGGATGCAGGGGACAGTGTGAAGAGGCTCCCACTGGCCACAGATGGGACCATTTGATATCAATAGGAATAGTAACTCCAACGGGTTAAAACATGCCATTTGCATCGAAATCTATGGGTTCACAAAGATACCTAGAAAAACAGCAACTCCTTTGTCATCGTTGGAGGATACTGAGGAACTAACTCATTATTTTGAAAACTGTCAAATGAAGGGAAAGAAGCAAGCCCTTGTCGTTTCTGGTATGAACGATATCTACCTGGCAGTAACCAGACGGTAGATAAGGGCAAGTTTCTCTTTATGGAAGTGTTCCAGCTAATAGGCAAAGACAGAAGGACAGAACTGGTATGCCACCATCTTATAAGGTCCAGTCGACCCGGACCGTCATCATCAATGACTGCTAACACCATGAAGAGGGGCAGCCAGACGTTATGTGCCTTCAAAGGGAAATATTAAACAGCCACTCAAGAGTAGTCATACAAACACACACACCAAACGAAACATGAATCTAAGTGAGCTTCTAGCTCTAACGAGGGATTTATCAGAAATACAGCTGGGAGGGAGGCCGGAGTGGCTCAGTTGGTTAAGCGTCTGACTCTTGATTGTGGCTCGTGTCGTGACTCCAGGAGCTCGCTAAGGAAGGGAGGGAGGGAAAGAAGGAGAGAGAGAGAGAAAGAAAGGAAGAAAAGAAAAGAGAAGAGGAAAGGAAAGGAAAGGAGAAGAGAAGAGAAGAGAAAAGAAAAGAAAAAAGAAAAGAAAAGGAGAGAAAGGAAGGGAGGGAGGGAGGGAGAGAAAGAAATATAGCGGGGAGAAGAAGGCATATAATAACAATACGGGGACGCAACGAGCAAAACTCATTCCGTAAGTGCTGCCAAAGGACAACCAACCCAGGTGTTTCAACAGATAAATTGCCAGAGAAGAAAAAGGGAGGAAGAGAGTACCTACAGATTAAGAGAGACCTAAGAGACATATCCACAGTGTATGGACCTTATATGGGTCCTGATTTGAACCAACTGTGACGAAAACATTCATGAGACAACCAGAGGAATCCGAACACCGGATATTTGCCGATATGAAAGCATTACTGTTTGTTTTCGTAGGGGTGACGGTGGTTAAAAAAAATCCCTTTTTTTTTTTTTGAGTCATATACTAAAATATTTGCAAAAGAAACGGTTGATGTCTGGAATGTGCTTCAAAGTATCTGGGATGAGGGCAGAAGGGAAGGGAGGAGAGATAGAATGAGATCAGCCAAGAGGTGGGATTGCTGGAGGTGGGTGGTGGGTAGCTGGGGGTTACTGTACCGTATACCCCACGCCTGTGTACAAAGATTTTCATGATAAAAATGAGAACGCCCCCCTTTTCCCTCCCTCCTCTCAAGGGTATTGGCTTGGTCTGCCCACCCACTGCTGGCAGCACTGGGGCAAGCCTGGGTCGTAGACTTGAGGTCCATCTCAGCACGTACACACACATGCACATGCACACACACACACACACACACACACACACATGCACATCCATTTCCACAGCATCCAGTGATGGGAGCAAACAGCCTCCCGTATGCTCCTGTCCACACGAGGATCAGGTCAGGCTGCTCCTGTCACGCCATGCCACTGGAGCTGCTCCCTTCGGAGAATTGCCACTCACACATCTTCACAGGGGGCGCCCTCCCCACATCTGCCTGCTCGCACCCCTTCCCTATCACTTTTGTCCCTCCTTCCCCGCCCCCCCCACCCTGAGGGAGCAGAGGCCAGTTCGCAGACAGAACAGGACCCGGGGGCGTCCCGAGGGCATGCTCAACCAGTTGAGCTTCCGACGGCTCAGGCCATGATCTCGCAGTTTACGAGTTCGAGCCTCACGTCGGGCTCGCTGCTGTCAGCCTAGAGCCCGCTTCAGATCCTCTGTCCCCTTCTCTCGCCCCTCCCCCGCTTGTGCCCTCTCAAAAATAAACAACCATTTAAAAAAAAGAAGAACAGGACCCTGAATCAGATCCAGACTTAAATTCTGCCTTCATCACTTAATGGCAGGACCTTTAGCCTCCCTGAGCCTCAGTCTTCTCACCCGTAAAATGGGCAGAATGTGACTTCGACTAGCTCAACAAACCTTTATTATGGGGAGACAGTGGCAAAAAGGACCCTGGCTCCACCTCATGAAACCAGACAGAAGTAAAAGGCAGTTTTTTTTTTTTTTCAACGTTTATTTATTTTTGGGACAGAGAGAGACAGAGCATGAACGGGGGAGGGGCAGAGAGAGAGGGAGACACAGAATCGGAAACAGGCTCCAGGCTCTGAGCCATCAGCCCAGAGCCCGACGCGGGGCTCGAACTCACGGACCGCGAGATCGTGACCTGGCTGAAGTCGGACGCTCAACCGACTGCGCCACCCAGGCGCCCCAAAAGGCAGTCTTAAAAAGAGAAGTGCGGTAAATAAAGCCACTACTTAGGAAAATCCTAAGTCTCCAGCTTATTTTTGGTTAACCAGAGGATCTAACTATGCCAGACACAGAATAATTTTATTTAACTTAGTGCTCGCATTTCCATGAGATAAGTACTCTTATTCTCATTTTATGCAAGAAGCGACTAGGGAAAGAGAGGCGAGCCACCTTGCTCAAGGCTGCACCGTGGATATATGGCCCTGTCCTCTCTGCTCGGTCCTCTGCTGTGATCGAGCTTTGAAAATGCAGCAGCCGAGTTAGAAAATCAGGGCTTCAAGGAGACCGACAGGCTCTCCCCAGGTCAAACTCCGTTTTGCCAATGAGGAAATAGTGGCCCAGAGAGGCCAAGTAACTTGTTCCAGACCACACGGCAAGTCAGCTTGCTAAGCCTGTAGTTTAGGTTGCTTGGGGAGAAGACGCAAGGAAGCCCCCACGTGGTGAGCGAAGATGGCTCTTCTGACCCACTTAATCCCCTCCCAGAGGAGGGGGACCAACAATCCTGGGGTTCCTGGGGAAGGGGATCTTTAGAGGCTGACACCAAGCAGGTCATAGGCAATCAGGATGAGTCGGTCACGCTATATCGCAGAGCAAGGCGCCTAAAGGGGTGTTTTCGAGGACCCGGGGCCCTGGGGCAGAGCTGGCTGAGGACAACCATCCACAAGGCCCCCATGGAATCATGGGGTCCTGCTTGCGGTCCCCGGGGGGTACCACCCACACATCATCACCCCGCTCCCTTCCTTGCCGACTCTGATCTCTTCTCCTCCAACAGAGTGTTGTACCTCAGCTGTAAATCTAATTACCCCACGTCCCAGTTTATAAACCTAAATGGTTTCTCATTTTTCCCGTTGCTTTAGGACAAACTCTTAACTCTGCCGGCCCAGAGGCCCCCCACGCTGGGTTTGCCTGGCCCAGCTGGGCCGTCCAGAAGCCTCCAGAAGGCTGCATGCTACGCGAAGCAGGACCAGGATAGTCAGGGCCCTTCTAATTGCAGGGGCCCCAACCCACATGCCCCTTTCCTAGCACCCACCCGTCCCTGCACAGAATCAGCCCGGTTGTAATCACACGGCTATTTGTGTGATTAAGTCATTACGAATACCTAGTCTCCCCCGCCCCCGGCTGGAGACAGAAGCAGGGACTGTTAGGAGATGTTCACTTCTGTCTTACAGCCCCCGTCTCGGTGGTGAAGGCAGTTACTGAACAGTCATCGAATGGCCCAACCAATGCCGCCATCACCTCGCCTGGGCCTCCGTCTGAAATCACAGAAACCATCTGCAGCCACCCCGACCTCCAGTTCCCATTACAGACAGGCTGGCATCCGTGATGTCACATGACAGAAGATGATCCCAGGAAAAGGTTGGCCAAGAGGCTCCTGGAAGGAGCTGTGGCAGCCAGGATCCGGGAGGGAGGGAGCGTTTTCTTTAATTATTGGACCTGTTCTGCCCCTTCTTTCTTGGCCTTGTTCACATCTGAACACATCAGCACCAGCTCACATCGGCACCAGCTCAGGGGGGAAGAAAAACCAAAACAAAATATAAACAAAACACGAGCCCCAGCGTTTGAGACAAGATAGCTGGCTGGTTCCCTCTGGGCTTGTAATTAATGCTGCAAATGTTCGTGACTTGCCTTGGCCGCAAGGTAATCATAAAACTGCGCTGCCTGATTATCTGCCTACTAATTCCCTTCTCCTTTTTTTCTGCCCCTTTCCTGAAATTAATTCCAGAGTTCCTCCGGATTTCTCGTTGCTAAGCTCTCAAGTTCCAGGCTTCGCAGCGCGGGCGCTGATTGGCAGGGAGGCCCCGGGCGGCTCCAATCAGAGGCCGGCCTCTGATAGCAGCATCCACATCACAGCTCGCCCCGGGGTTTTGGAATTTTCTCGCTGACGTTATGAACCGCAAAGGTTTTTTGTCTAACTCTGCAAAACCTGTTCTCTTGATCTTGTCTGCCTCTCTCCAGAGCTCAGGCTTTGGGGGAGGAGGTGGTGGTGCCCCAAGTCCCGGAATGTCACCGGAGTAGAGAGAGAGTCCCCCTCTCTCTCCCCTAAAACAATTTATCTTTAAGACCACTTTATTGAGGGATGAGCGACCTAGAAAGAGCTGTATATATTTAATGTATACACTTGCTGAGTTTGGAGGGAAGTACGCGCCCATGTAACCATCACCACAACCTATGCCATGAACATATCCTTCACCTCCCAAAGTTTTGTCTTGCCTTCTTTAATTTTTCTGGCGATCAGGACCTTTAACGTAAGATCTACTCTCTTAGTATATATTTTCTAATGTTTATTTTTGAGAGAGAGAGACAGAGTGCAAGTCGGGGAGGGGCAGAGAGGGAGACACGTAATCCAAAGCAGGCTCCACACTGTCAGCACAGAGCCTGATGGGGGGCTCGAACTCGAAACCGCGAGATCCTGATCTGAACCGAAGTCGGACGCGTGACCGACTGAGCCACCCAGGTGCCCCTACTCTCTTAGCACATTTTTAAGTGCACAGCATAATATTGTCAACTATATGCACTCTGCTGCACCTGAGATCTCCAGAACTTACTCATCCTGTACACCTGAAGCTGTGTACTCCTTGACCAGTATCTCCCCATTCCCCTCTCCCTCCCCGCCTACCGAAGTCCCCAGCAATCCTCCTTCCACCCTCTGACTCTAGAAGGGTGGCTATTTTAGAGTCCTCGTATAAATGGAATCATACAGGACTTGTCCCTCTGTGACTGGTTTATTTCACGCAACATCACGTCCTCCAAGTTCATCCCTGTGTTCACATATGATAGGATTTCCTTCTTTTCTCTCCGGATGAGTGATATTCCATCATGGGTATATGCCAGGTCTGCTTTACCCAGCCATCCACTGATGGGCACTGTGGGTGGATCTCGGTCTTAACTGTTGTGCCAGAAACTTCACGTCCACGGGTCTTCCCATCCTGAAACTCCCAATGCACAAACAGAATGTGCTGGACTCCTGCTGGCTCTGCTCCTGCTGCTTCCACCTCTTAGTAACAGGGGAGCCATGCTAGAAGGGAAGTCATGTGACCCAAGCCCGGCCACAGTGATTGGCTCTAAGATGGGCACGTGACCAAGCTGGGCCAATCAGAATCTTCCTTGAACAGACTTTTCTGCCAGAACTATAGGAGAAGGCACCCCTCGCCACTGGATTTGCTGAGCCGGTGACCATCATGAACACATGCAGAGGGGACCTGAGGGTGATATGAAGCCCGTGTGACAATGCTTGAGCCCCAGACGCAGCTGTAGGGGAAGTCAAATCTACTCCCCAATGTTAGTGACAGGAACAGTAAATTCGGTGTTGAAGCCAGTTGGCCTTGTGTGTCTGCTTTTCTTTTTTTTAACATTTATTTATTTTTGAGAGACAGAGCACAAACAGGGGAGGGGCAGAGGGAGAGGGGGACACAGAATCCGAAGCAGGCTCTGGACTCTGACTTGTCCACACAGAGACCAACGCGTGGCTCAAACTCACGAACCGCGAGATCATGACCTGAGCTGAAGTCGGACGCTTAACCTGCTGAGCCACCAAGGCGCCCGGTGTGTCTGCTGCTTCTAAGTGACAGTGTAATACAGACACGCACTTTCTCCTCGGGGTGCCTGGCTGTGGGTCGGGCGATGTGCATATATTCCCACAGGGGGTCCTAACGATTACCCAGCGAGGTATTTCGTTTTGCAGATGGGGAAACCAAGGCTCGGAGTGGCGAGGGAGCCTTGCCCAGATAATGTTGCCAGTATGGACTCCGGGACTCAAGCCTGGGCTAATTCCTGGATGTCTTGGGGGCCCTTCAAATCCAACTTGTCCAAAACTGAATCTAAGCATTTACGTCTTTCCCTGTCCACCTGTCCACCTTCTCCGCAATCTCATTTCTTGAAACCGTGGCCTCAAGAATTGCCTCCCACCTGGTGCTCTGGGGCTCATCCTTGCCTCACTCCTCCAGGATGGCTGCCTTTGGCATCCAGAGGAGTTGTCTCAAAACGCCCGTGTGATCACATTGCCTTGCTGGGGGACACTGGGTCTGATGACCAGATGGCACAGATTTGACTGACTCAGCCATTCCATCATTCATCCCACCCATAGTTGCTGGCACTCGGCAGGCGCCGTTCTCTGTTCTGGGGCTCCAGAGGTGACTCAACAGCAACTCAAGTGAATCTCACAGACCTCTCGCCATGGGCCAGGCCCCGTACTCTGGGCTTCATGACCACTAACTTGCTCACTCCTCTAGCCGCCCTGTAGAGCAGTGGCTATTTCTTTATTTAACAAACGTTTTTTCAATGTTTATTTATTTTTGAGAAAGACAGAGCATGAGTGGGGGACCGGCAGAGAGAGAGGGAGACACAGAATCCGAAGCAGGCTCCAGGCTCCGAGCTGTCAGCACAGAGCCCGGCGCGGGACTCGAACTCACGAACAACAGGATCATGACCTGAGCCGAAGTCGGACACTTAACGGACTGAGCCACCCAGGCACACCAACCAATGGTATTACAAATCCCATTTAACAGAGGGGAACAAAGAGGTCCTTGATCTCACGAAGCTTATATGCTAGTGAGAAAGACCGACAAAATCAAGTTATGCACATACACACTCACACGACATATACAACATAACTTAGAGAGTGATGAGACCAAGGGTGATTCTTGGATGCTGAACCTTCCACATTCTTTGCTTCAACGTGTAGCCTATAACAACTGCTGGACCATAGGCAAAAAGAGAAATGGGGGCCCAGGTACTGTACGTCTACAGATTTAAAAGTTATAAATCATGTAAATAAAATATGTGCTGTCCTTTCTCTTCCACGAACACATCCTCACTATCATCTGGAAGTTCAGGACTGAATTCAGAATTCTCCCAGATTTCTTGACTTCCACGGAGCACCCCATTTCCCTCCCCACCCTTCTCCGTTCTGAACCTTGAGGGGCCCTGTGCACCTGAAATGATACCCCAGCCTGAACGTGCGAGTTCTGCTCTGACCCCCACATATGGCTGTCGCTGAGCCCCCCTTCAGGTTAGGGGTGCACACACTGGGAGGCTGGTGTACCCTCAGCAGGGTAGACTGAGAGAAACACCAGAACAGGCTTTGGAAATGACTCAGGGCTGCTGGGGCAGGAATTCTGGAGTCCCGGATCCCCAGGACGTGGTGCAGAAGTGGCGACTGTGTGGGCCCCAGGGGGGCGCATGCCCCTGGCTCCATGGCTACTTGCCTCGTGGGGGAGGGCCTGACTGGAGAAGGACCGGTGGGAGCCCCGTCCAAATCCCGCGGCCAGCCTCGCCTGAGTCTCACGCAGCGTTGCTCGTGGGCTTCTGGTTCATATGCAGAACCCCTGGCATCTGCACCCTGACCATCCGTCCTTTGACCGCCTCCGCCTTAGTTCCCATACTGGGTTGAATGGTATGCACCCCCCCCCCGCCACACACACACACACCAAATTCACATCTACCTGGAACGTCAGAATTTGACACTATTTGAAGGGTCTTTGCAGATGCAATCAAGATAAGCTGGGGACCTCCTAGATTGGGGTGGGCCCTAAATCCAATGACTGGGGTCCTTGTAAGAAGAGGCGAGGACAGTTTGTCCTCGGCTCAGATCATGATCTCATGGCTTGTGAGTTCGAGCCCTGCGTCAGGCTCTATGCTGACAGCTCGGAGCCTGGAATGTGCTTCAGATTCTGTGTCTCCCTCTCTCTCTGCACCTCCCCCATTAGCACTCTGTCTCTCTCTCTCACTCTCTCTCAAAAATAAACATTAAAAAATATAAAATAAAAGCAGGAGAGGACACACAGACACACACAAGGGATATGGCTCCAAACCAGGGGCACCAAGGATTACGGGAAGCTACCAGAAGCTAGGAAGAGGCAAGAAGGATTCTTCCCTAGCGCCTTTGAGGACAGGGTCCTGCCGACACCCTGATTTGGGACTTCCGGCCTCTAGAACCGTGAGAGTGCGAATTTCTATGGTTTTCTACCGCCAGGTTTTCAGAGCTGCTGCAGCAGACCTAGGAAACGAAGGTAGCTCCTGTTCCCTCTTCCCTCTCCCGGCCCCTCCCGCACCCGGTGTCAGGCTGGGGCAGGGACAGTGTCACTAGCAGGTGGCAACATTCCCCAATCGCTGACAATTCACCTAGACGGCCTCAGAGCCAAAATGCTCCTAAAGGGCCAGCCTTCCCAGGAAGATCAGCTCCCTTCTGTCCACACAGCCCCACGGGCAGCCTCCCGCTCCAGGGGCTACGGCAGGGTCCCCACAGCAGGACCTAGAAGGTGCGCTATGCTCTGGAACAGCAGCTGGCGAGTCCCTCACAGCTGCCCACCTGGGCTGCACCCCAGCCGGGCCCCCATTGGGGATTGTGTGCCAACAAACTCCCTGGGGCTCCGGCCACATGTGGTTTGCTGCTTAGCCTTCCAGTGGGAAGCCTGGCTGAGTTTGTCACAGTTGGTAGTGTTTGGTTACATCTAAACGAGGCCCTGGAGATGGGGGGTGTCTTTGAGAGACAGAGAGACAGAGAGTGCTGTATATAATCTTTTGTGCACAAAGCATGCAGAATTATCTAACCTCCCCCCTTCCCAAATCCGGATGACGAAAAAGTAAACTGAGCAAGAGATCAGGTGTCTTTAGAAATCAGAGTGTTTGGGGGCGCCGGGGTGGCTCTGTCAGTTAAGCGTCCCACTTTGGCTCAGGTCATGATCTCGCGGTTCGTGAGTTCGAGCCTCGCGTCGGGCTCTGTGCTGATGGCTCAGAGCCTGGAGCCAGCTTCGGATTCTGTGTCTCCCTCCCTCTCTGCTCCTTCCCCACTCACACTCTGTCTCTCTCTGACTCTCAAAAATAAATAAACATTACCAAAAAAATAAAAAAAAAATAAAAAAAGCAAGAAATCAGAGTGTTTGAACTCCCTGGTCTTTGCCAGGTGCTGTTTGTTGTCAACTCCATGAAATGAGAGGACTTATCCCCAGATGGGTCGTCGGGACTGTAGGCTGTTCGAACGTCGAAAGCCATTTGTTCGTTCATCCATCCATCCACCCATCATTTGCCAGTCTCCCACTCTCGTTACTGTAATGTTGTTACTAACAGCAGCAATAATAATAGTTGCTTCTCACTGGGCACCTTCCAACAGATACACCGGGTGCTGAGCACTTCGCACGCGTCATCTGTTGGAGCCCCATAAACAGTTCTATACAAGAGATGCCAACAGACCCATTTCACAGTGGGGAAAAGTGGGGCATAGAGAGGTGAGGTCGCTGGCCGAAGACCTCACAGCCCACTGCATGAGATTAAACGTGGTCAGACATCCCCTGCTGCTCCCCCGCCAAGATGTGGACTGTATTTCTTGACCCGCCCCCCCAGGCTGGCCTCGTGACTCGCTTTCACTAATAGAGTGCGTGAGCAGTAGTACAAGCCCCGAGCCCAGGCTTCAAGAAGCCTGGCAGCTTCGCTGACGTGGAAGGGCGACCTGAGGCCTCTACGTGAGTAAGCTGGTCTCATCTCCCAGGAGATGAAAGGCCTCAGGAAGGAGAATGGAGGCTATTGAAGGCAACAGCCAACACCAGCCACACACATGGTGGAGGCCATCCGCACCTTCCCGTCCGGCTGACGCCCTGAGTGAGCCCAGGCATGGCCAGCAGAGGACCTCCCCAGCTGACCCACAGCCTCACGAGAAATAACCAATCGCTGTTTTAAGTGGCTGTGTTTCGGGGGGTGTCACTCAGGAAGGCCCACTGAGACATGTTCTAAGAAGCCAAGATAGGATTCGACCCCAGGTCTCCCATGTCCAGAATCTGGGCCTCTCAGAGCAGGGACTGTGTGTGGCCACAGAACTGAAGGGGACACACCCCTGAGTGTGGAGAGCTCGGGGAAGGGGCGCTCCAAGGAAGACCCTACTGGGTCATTCAGAGGAGTGGGTCAGGAAAGACTCTTTCAAGATGGCGTGCGGAAGCTGAGCCCGCCAGAATGACAGAGACATACAAAGAGTTACAGGGGAAATTATCCGGGTCAAAGGAAGTGTATGAGCAGAGGCCCTGAGTTAGAGCAGAGCCGAGGATTTCTCGGACAGAGGGAGCAGGGTGAGGAGGATTGATGAAGACACAGACAGAGGGTGGGCCAGACCGGATCACGAGGCCTCGGAGGCTGGCTTAATGCATTTGGGCTGCTATAACCCAAACACCACAAACTTGGAGGCTTATCAACAATTTAATCTATTTCTCACAATTCTGGAGGCTGAGAAGTCCAAGATCAAGGTGCTGGCCATTTTGATGTCTGGTGAGGGCCAGCTTCCTGGCTCACAGACGGCCATTTTCTCGCTGTGTCCTCACATGGTAAAGGGGCAAGGGAACTGTCTGGGGTCTCTTTTATCAGGGCACAGTCCCTTCACGAGGGCTCTACCCTTGTACCTAGTCACCTCCCGAAGAGCCCACCTCCTAATACCACGACATTGGGGATTAGGATTCAACATACAAATTTTCAGGGGACACATTCAGGCTACAGCAGAGGCTATAGGGGGAAAAAAAAGGAAATTTCTCCACATGCGCTGGGAGAAATAGCAAGTTTTGAGCAGAAGAGGAACATGATTTTATTTCGATTTTAATAAATACTTCTGTTGGGCAGACAATACCTCAAGGAGAGGTCGTGGGAGGAGGTGACGTGAGACAAGAGAGGAAGCCAGCAAGGACGTGTCACAAAGCAAGTTACTGCTGCTTGAGCAACCAGGGCTCAATCCCACCGAGGAACCTGGGGAGACGGTGTTGAACATACATCTGGGAGGTGAGGGAGCTGGGGTATTTATACACCAGATCTCTCCAATCACTGGTTGAGGGCCACGTGTCACTGCTTAGAGCAGTGACAAAATACCTCATCATCTCCCCATATGCTTTCTATCCACAGCTAGACAGTTCCAACCATTCTTTATATCAGCCAAGTTCTAATTAAGCTCACCCAGAGGTGAGCACGTTGGCCTGGCTCATCTATGCGACCCAGCCCTCTTGGTGCCATAAATGCTCGACACCACTTGCCGAGGCTCTGGAGAGAAACGGAACCCGACCACCACCACCACCAGGGCTGAGCCCACCTCACTGCTTCACCTGGGGCTGCCACCTGTTGGCATGGCCCTCCGTGGCCAGACTGTGGACCCTGGGATCCCGTGGCGGGGTGGGGGCAGGGAGAGAGGGATGTCCTGCCTCCCAGACCCACACCGGCATCTGAAAGCTCTTCTCTGGAGCAACGGCAAGGGAAGGAGGGTGTTGTGCATCGTGGCTTCTCTCCTCCTGGCCGCATGAATGCTGACCAAGGCTAAGTGGAGCAGGGAGGCCTCAGTCGAACACCAACGGCCACCCCGTTCCTTCCGTGTGCGGGCCAGCCTCGCCACCCGGCAGACAGTACAGGTATATAGGTGCTCCCGCCCACCCCTCCTCGCAGACCCCAGCTCCAACCTTGACCTCTGCCCTTGGCTCTGCCTGCAGCTATGTCCCGGGCTCTCCACGGGGCTGATGCTTCTGTCCTCCCGGGCTGGGGTCAGGCGGGACCTGCTCAGAGAGGTCTGGGGGGACCGACCTCAGGCTGGCCCCTCACCCGTCACCCACTGTGCCATTTTCACAGCGTGTTGCTCTCTCTGAAATGACCGTGAAGTGCGTCCTCACGTGTCCCTCTAAGCCACGATATGGACCTTGCAGAGCGTCCCCCGGGAGCACAGAGACTTACCGGGCCTTCCCACTGTACCGTCCCTGAACTTGGCATAGTAGCTGGCATGCAGCCCGTGCTGGCAGTTACGGTCACCGAAAGAAAGGCCACCCCACAGCCCATTTGAAGAGGGGGCCAGGGGCTTAGGGCATGACCTCCAGGTCACTAGGTCGCAGTGTCCCTGTCACAACGACAACCCCTTTGCCGGGTGCTGGGATATCCCAGTGGCCTCACCACTCCCGCTATCACCCAGCAGCCTCCTCCCCAGAAAGCAGAGGAGGGGTGACCCTGGTGAAGAAAAGGTGAGGGGCACTAGAAAAGAGCCACACGTGCCCTTTTCCCAGGCAGCCAAGGACAATCAAGGCCATTAGGGTCACCGGGCCATCGTGGAAAGGCTGAAGACCACCCCAGCTGGCCTGTGATAGGAAGTGGCCACCTTCTGCGGCTCCAGGCACCTCTGGCCAGCTTCTCGGTGGCTGCTGCCCGACCCACAGCCGAGTGACTGACTAGGCCGTCCCGGCTCAAGCCAGTCTCCTGCCCTCCCGGCCTGCACACGGCTGCTCCTGTCACCCACCCATGCGATCATCGGTTGTTTACTGAGCGTCTGCTGTCAGCCGTGTGTGACACCGCAGCAGGGGGATGCAGTGGTGAGCAGAGGAGGCCCGGGATCCCAGCCACCATGGTTGTGGGAGACCAAATAATGGCTTCCCCAGCACGGCCACACCCTCATCCCCAGAACGGGTGCCTGTAGCCTCACCAGAAGTGGGGACGTGGCAGGTGTGGTGAAATTCGAGATCTTGAGATGGGGAGAGTCAGCTGGGTTATGTCGGTGGGCCCCACCCACTCACAAGTTCTTGTAGGCGGAGGCAGGAGGGCCGGAGGCCAAGAGATGTGAGGACAGAAGCAGAGGTCAGAGCGGAGAGAAGACGCTTACAGTGCTGGCCTCAGAGATGCAGGAAGGGGCCGCAAGCCAAGGGGTGCGGCCGCCTCTAGAGCCTGGAAAAGGCAGGCAAACGGACACAGGAAGAACACAGCCCCGAGGCCCCAGGTTAGACTTCAGACCTCCACAACGGCAAGGGTACTACAAATGGCATCGTTTGAACTCCCTCACCTGTGGTAATTTGTTACAAAGGCCAGAGGGAGCGAAGGCAGGGGTCTAGCAGAGGGAGGTGCTCAGCTCGTGGATCCTACTAGGACCAGCTACGCGATTTGCAGGGGGCTCGGTGCAGAAGAAAACGCGGGCCCCAGTTTAAGACTTACTAAGCGTTTCAAAACGGCGCCAGCAGAGCATTCGGCCAAGGCTGGGGCCCCTCTGAGCGAGGCCCGGTGCGTGGCACAGCCCACCCTGAATCCCACAAAGAACTAATGCATGACATGGTGGGCTCAGGCCAGGAAGCAAAAGGACAGGGGTCCCTGAGAGTGGGTGACAGTGGATGGGGCCCCGAGACCTCTTTGAGGTGGTGAATACAAGTGTTCCAGGTAGGGGAACAGCAGGGACAAAGGCCAGGTGGTGGGGAAGGGTCTGGTTCCATGCTTCCTCACCCAGAGACAGCAGCTCCCTCCGTGAGGAACACCTTTTCTCCTCCAGGACTCGACATTTCCCCTCCACCCACCCCCATTCAGGACACCTATCCTTGACTCCCTCGACTCAGCACCTCCCGTCCCTGATTAACTACAGCATTTTGCCCCCGTCAATGTTAATGCCTGTAAACACACTTTCTTACGGAAGAATTTTGGATCGACGGAGGAACTGCAAAGACACAACTGCCCGGCCTTCGCCCAGCCTCCCCGAACCTAACGTCTGGCAGAACCACGGTACTTTTGTCAAAACTAAGATATCAACATTAGTACGTGACTATTAACTACACCCCAGACTTTATCCAGACTTCCCGTTTTTTGCACCAATGTCTTTTTTCTCTCGCAGGACCCAATCCGGGGCGCCACATAGCATTTGGCTCCCCACCCCTACCCTAAAAATTAGTACCTCGGTGTTATGACGTGCCAGCCCCTGTCCCTAGCATTTCATATGCTCAGCCTCCGTGAATTGTCATAATTATCGCGGCCGCCATCTTGCAGATGAGGGAATTGAGGTTGATGTTAAGGAAGGAGAGGGCCTCGGGAACTTCCCCCACCGAATCTGGCTGCCATCTCACCATCTCAAACCCCTACCATGTGACCCACCAAGCCCCTGCCCTATTCCAGAGCTTCCCAAACTTGAGTCACGTCCACAAAGCACATGGCACTGAGGACGGGAGCCGGCAGAAGTAAACACTCAATAGCCGCACTTATTAAGCGCCTCCTGCATACCAGACACTGCGTGCCGTCTCACCGAGTCGGTCCCGTTTATCAGCCCTGTTTTACAGGCGAGGAAAGTGAGGCTCAGAAAGGTTACGGAGCTACCTACGGACACACAGGAGTGAAGAGATTTGATTGATTCTACGTGCCACGTCCTGCCCTCTCTACCTCCGAACCCTCTCTCTAATCAGGTGCCTCAAGTCTCCTGCCAGCATAACGGGAGTGAGTTGCTGGGTTAAACACCCACCTCCTCCAGGCCCAGGGCCAGGTATCTGACACTGTGGCACGTGAGCCTTGGGACAACCCTGAGCAGAGGTGCTTTTCCCAGTTAACAGATTGGGCGACCGAAGGTCAGAGATGATGGGTATGCTGCCCAAGGGAAGAAACAAAGTGGTGCGACCCGGACTCCACCCCAGACCAGCTGGACCCCCCTGGCCCCCGCCCCCCGAGCAAGAGGCCTTAGCCGCCCATCCGGTGCTCTTGGGATGTACAAAAACCCAGGACATTCAAGAAAGAGATGCCAAGAGTCAGATGACCCCGGCAGCATGAAGCACAGGGAACTGTGGGCAAACCAGGGCCAGAAAATATATCTTCCTTCCCAAAGGTCAATTAGGGAGTGATATCTGACTTGACAAAGGTTTTCAAGCATGAGCTGGCGTTTGAGGGTGAATATCTGCGTGGCTTTTCAAAGCAGGAGCACTTTCTGGACCTGTGTGGCTTTGGGTTCCAAAGACTTAGGCCAGGGTGGGGCCAATTACAGCACACTGTACTTTTCTTTCTTTGTTTCTTTCTCTTTCTTTCTTTCTTTCTTTCTTTCTCTTTCTTTTGTCTTTCTTTCTTTCTTTCTTTCTTTTTTTTCTTTCTTTTGTCTTTCTTTCTTTCTCCTTTCTTTCTTTCTTTCTTTTGTCTTTCTTTCTTTCTTTCTTCTTTCTTTCTTTCTTTCTTTTTTTCTTTCTTTTGTCTTTCTTTCTTTCTTTCTTCTTTCTTTCTTTCTTTTTTTCTTTCGTCTTTCTTTCTTTCTTTCGTCTCGTTTTGTCCTTCTTTCTTTCTTTCTTTCTTTCTTTTTTTCTTTCTTTTGTCTTTCTTTCTTTCTTTCTTCTTTGTTTCTTTCTTTCTTTTTTTCTTTCTTTTGTCTTTCTTTCTTTTTTTCTTTTGTCTTTCTTTCTTTCTTTCTTTCTTTCTCTTTCTTTCTTTCGTCTCGTTTTGTCCCTTCCTTCCTTTCTTTCTTTCTTTCTTTCTTTCTTTCCTTCCTTCCTTCCTTCCTTCCTTTCTTTTAGCATGGTAACATTTCATATAACATGAAATCTACCCTCTCCGACAAACTTCTCAGTGCACAAAACGCTACTGTTAACTCTAGGCACAGCGTCGTAGAGATCTCCAGAACGTTCTCAACTGGCATGACCGAAACTTTATATACCCGTTGAAGAAGAACTCCCCATTCCCGCTGCCCCCAGGCCCTGGAAACCACCCTCTGACCCTCTGCATCTGGGAGCTGGACTACTTTTGATGACTCGAGGAAGCACCATCACACGGTGTTTGTCTTTCTGTGACCGGCTTGTGCTGCTTTGCCTACTGCCTTCCAGGCGCATTCAGGCTGCGTGTGGCCGAACTTCCTTCTTTTTGTAAGGCTGCATAGTATCCCATTTGCAGGTCTTGACCACATTGTCTTGATCTATCCCTCTGTCACTTAGGGCGTTTCCACATCCTGGCTGCTGTGCCTGGTGCCTGCTTTCCAGCCCAGAAGTGGCATTACTAGATCATCTGGTAGTTCTATTTTTTTTTTTTAATGTTTATTTATTTTTGAGAGAGAGACAGAGCACGAGCAGGGGAGGAGCAGAGAGAGAGACACACAGAATCCTATGCAGGCTCCAGGCCCTGAGCCGTCAGCACAGAGCCCGACGCGGGGCTCGAACTCACGGACCGCGAGATCACGACCTGAGCCGAAGTCGGTCGCTCAACCGACTGAGCCACCCAGGCGTAGTTCTATTTTTAATATTTTGAGGAGACTCCACAGCATTTCGAGAGCAGGCACACCATTTTACATTCCCACCAGCAGGTGTACAAGGGTTACAATTTCTCTGTTTCCTCCCCAACGCTTGTATTGGTTTGGTTTGCTTTCGCTGGGTTAGTTTTTTGTTTTTTTTTTTTTATAACAGCCACCCCAATGGGTGCAAGGTGATACCTCACTGGTTTTGATTGGCACTTCCCTGACGACGAGTGATGTCGAACATGTTTTCATGCGCCTGTTGGCCAGCTGGGACTTCTCTGGAGAAAGGTCTATTCGAGTCCACTGCCCATTTTCTGACTGGGTGGTCGGTTGCTTTGCTATTGAGCTACAGGAATTCTTCCTCATATATTTTGGATGTCAACCCCGATCAGTATGTGGCGTGCAGCTACTTTCTCCTGCTCCGTAGGCTGCCTGTCCAGTCTGTTGATTACTTTCAAGACTAGTGCAGCAAAAGAAACAAAGCTTTCAAATATTTTTTAGATCAGAGACATTTTTTGAAATAGAAGGGACGGAACGTTGTGTAAGGTCAAGGTGTACCATACGTTAACACATTTAGATATTGCAACATGATTATACGGTAGCATCAGTTAACATCTTTCTCACGTCGCGTATTTATCATTCCTTTTTTCAGTGATGCAAATAAAGTTGTATTGGAACACAGTCACGGCCATTTGCTTGACATCCTCTCTGTGGCTGCTTTTGACCTACAGCGGCAGAGTGGAGTCATTGCTACAGCGACCAGACAGCCTGCAAAGCTTGAAATATTTACTCTCTGGCACTTTATGGATGCTTTGCCAACTCCTGTCCTAGCCCTCAGGGGCTTCGGCGAATTGAGGCCAGGGTACCACACTTGCGCCAAGAACATGCTGGAAGCCAATAGGGTAAAGATTACACTGAGAAGGGGAAGAAGGGAGGAAGGGAACACCATTCTGATTCTTGAGTGTTAGACTTCTAGAGGGAAAAAAGAGGACCCTGAACACAGGGTCCTGTCCCGAGCAGTCCCAAATTCCGGAACCTCAAGGGGTTCCTGATATCCCCACACGTCACCTGTTTCTGTCAGGGCCTTCGGACCACAGCGTCAACTCTGCAAGGCAGGTTAGTCCTGAAAAAGCCAAGCGGAACATCTCCACCAGCCTGACCAGATGGAGGCTTAAACAGAAATGAAATGAATTTACAGAAAATCTGAGTTCCAACATATCTGAGTCTGGAGCTGTGTCTTACACAGCCACCCAAGTTCACCTTACCGAAAGAGCAATTGTGGGCGCCTGGGTGGCTCAGTCGGTTGAGCGTCTGACTTGGGCTCAGGTCATGATCTCGCAGTCCGTGAGTTCGAGCCCCACGTCGGGCTCTGTGCTGACAGCTCAGGGCCTGGAGCCTGCTTCGAATTGTGTGTCTCCCCCTCTCTCTGCCCCTCCCCTGCTTTTGTGCACACCCTCTCTCTCTCTCTCTCTCTCTCTCAAAATAATAAACATTAAAAAAAGAAAAAAAAGCAATTGTGACAGAAGTCATGTTGACTCATATTTCAGGAATGTCTCCACTGAGTAAAGGCCGACCGACACACAACACACACACAAACGAGATCCCCTGGTCCCTCCGGAGCAACCGCCAGCCTCAGCTCCTCACCAGGAGAAGGCGGGAAGGTCATCATCCCCATTTCACAGGTGAACAAAGGGAGGCACAGGGGCTGTTTATTCAGTGAAACCACCCCCTAAAGCCATGGTTCTATTGAACCTTCTAGAAAAAGCTCTCCCTGGGAAGTGGGAGAGCCCGCAAACTGCTAGACTCTGGATGCTTCGTAGGCAACTTCTTGACTTGGGGGAGGTGGCGTCCCTCTCGGCTGGTGCTGTGGACTACACTTGGGGTTCCTCATTCTTAGGGTTTCCAGAAAGTGGAGCCAAAGGTTCAGGCAGCGCAGGAGGCCGGAGCTGGCCCCAAGGGGGACTCCCCATTCCGTGTCCTCACGCACAGCGCCAGCAATCTGAGGCTCACGCATTTTACATCAACCCTCTTCCCCCCAGGTCCCCAGCGGATGCACGCTGAGGACTCAAGCCTACCAGAGCCCGCCCTCCCTTGCTGCCTGCGTGGGGATGGGAGGGGGAGGGCAGGGAGAGACCCCACTGTTGCTTAATGAGCAGCTCCCACGAGGCCAGGGCCCCCGCAATGGAGGACAGACAGCCACCAGACTGACAGAAGAGGGCTCACAGCGGCCCCGGGATTCACATCCTGCCACCTGGGTCCCAGTCCAGATGGCCACACTTTCAGGAAGACCGCAGACGCTCACTCTTGCTGCTTGCCTACTTCGGGCCAGGCGCTGGACACAGTTGATCTCATTCAATTCTCCCAACGGCCCAAAGTTGGAGCTGTCATGACCCCTGTTTCACTGATGGAGGAACTGAAACAGAGAGGTTGAGTAACTTGCCCAAGGTCACACTGCTCTGAGGGCCTGAAATGACATTCAGAGTGACACTCACGCCAAAGCTGCTGCTTTAAGACAGTCTTTGTTTTACAGATGCTACAATTTCCCTCAATTTGGAATTTTGAAAAGTAGGAAATTCACATGAGTCCAAAAAAGAAAGAAGGCCTCAAACAAATCTCTGTCCCCTCTCCTCCCCAAGTCCCCATGTTTCACCCCCCACCTCCGTAAGTAACACTTAGTCATTCAGTGGGTAGCTGCAGTTTCTTTATGTAAATAGAAGCTAATACAAATATAGACGCATCTTTCTCTTTTAATGCAAAGAGGTGTGTATATGCTGAATGCTTTTGGAACCTTGCTCTCCTCGCCTAATAAAGCTTAGAGATGGTTCTTCACTGTTCTTTACAGCGGCCGAGTACAGTATCCCGTGATGTGGATTCTGCCAGTTTCTTTAATCAGCTCCTTACCGATGTGGGTTTAGGCTGTTTTCAATCTTTCCCTTTTATAAACAATGTTGCAAAGGATAACCTTGTACATAAATCACGTCCCACGAGCCTAAGTTTATCTGCAGGATTGCCGCTGGGCTGCAGCCCAGCTGGGGCAGAGGGTTTCTGCATTTGCCACTCGGACAGACATTGCCAAAGGAGACCGAGCTCCAAACACAGTGGGCTCCCATCCCCAAAACCCTGGGGAGCCAAACCCTGGGCGGGGGCCGAGACCTGGTGAAGTACCGCCTCTTGGGGGCGTAGTCTGGGTGGGGCCAGGGCAGGGGCGGGGCCTGGAGGGCGATACAAGCATCCCAGCATCTCAGCCCGCCTGCTTCCTCTAAAATTTCCGGTGATGGCTTCGCTGTCATGGCAGCACATGGCCTTAAAGGCACATGATGAAACATCACACAGCCACGGTGAGCGGGGGTGAGCACCAAGGTGTGTTAAAAAGGAGCAAAATGGGAAAACTTGCCGAGGGGTGGGGGGGGGGGGGAGCCTTCGCCACCCTGTGTGTCCCCCAGGGATGCCGTGCAACGGGGCGAGGTGTCATTTAGTGGACCTTCCCCGACAAGCGGAACCGTTAAACAAAGACACTGAGCTGCCTGCCGCGTACTCTGGGCATTTTCTCATCAGGACGGTATTCGTGGCAGCTCGTCCCTGTGCCAGGGCCCCAGGGTTTCACGTGCATTATCCCAGTGAAGCCTCCAGCCGCCCGTGAGGTCAGTTCTATTATTACCCCGGTTCTCCGTCCTCCCAAAGAGGACTCAGGTGAGGTAACTGCCAAGCCCCGCTCCACAGAAGGCCTGTGTGGATCATCAGGGCCACAGTCATGAGCAGGCCATTTGAAGGGGGTGGGTAACGGGGCTAAAAATGTTTATTCGGAGCAGATTCTCTGGGCAGGCCACATTCCCATCCAGTCACCCACCTCCTGTTCCAATCGCTTTGAGGACAGGGAAGGATGGGTGACTGACGACGGCTCCAACCCCAGCTCTTCTCTTAGGATATGCATGGATTTATTACTTGATGAAAGTAATGCATGCCTAGGGCAGCATATTTGGAACATACTGGGAGAAAATGAAATTGATCCATAAACCCACTACCCAGGGGAAGCCTCCATTAGCATCACGATACAGCAGCTGCCAGTCTGTTTCCAGCACGTGCCTATGGGCCAATGCATTGATGGAAATGTAACACATATGTGGGAAAGAACACGGATCAGAAACGTACAGCTTTCTGGATTTTCAGAGCGAAATCTCTCACGTAATGAGCAACCCGATGAAGAAACAGAACGTGACCACGAATGCATTTTTTTAAACAAAATCAGGGTCCTGTTGTGTTGTGGCTTGATTTATGTCCTCTCCCCCCGCACCCAACCCCCACCCCCCCACCCTCCGCCCTGCAAGAGATACACTGAGGTCCTAACTCCAAGTTCCTGATTTGGAAATAGGGTCTTTACTGATATAGTCAAAATCAAGGTAGGATCGGACTGAATTAGGGTGGGCCCTGATCCAGGAACTGGGATCCTTCTAAAGAAGTGAGGAAGCCATGTAATAGCTGAGGCAGACAATGGAGTGATGTACCTATGGAACCAGGAGCACCAAGGATTGTTACAGCCACGAGAAACTAGAGCCTTCAGACAGAGCACAGCCCTGCCAACTCCTTAATTTCAGAGTTAGAGCCTGCAGAACTCTGTGAGAACCCCCTTCTATTGTTTTCAGACAAGCTCTTGTTATCAACTTGCAATGACAGCCTGAGGACAGTAATACGTAGGGTGTATACAGTTTAATTTTTTTCACTTTTTTTAATGTTTATTCATTTTTGAGAGACAGAGCGTGAGCGGGGAGGGGCAGAGAGACAGGGAGACACAGAATCCGAAGCAGGCTCCAGGCTCCGAGCCGTCAGCACAGAGCCCGACACGGGGCTCGAACTCAAGAGCCGTGAGATCATGACCTGAGCCCAAGTCGGACGCTTAATCGACTGGCTCCTGCACCTTCCAACCTCATCTTACACCTTGCTTCCTGTCCAGCCATGCGGGCCACCTTTGGCCCCTTCTCCTTTTTGTTTCTGCTGCCACAGGGCCTTAGTCCATGCTGTGCCATCTGCCACAGATGCCCCCATTCTCCCTTGACATGGATGTAGCTCATCGCCCTTCTTCAGATCTAAATTCTTTCCTGCCCCCCACCCCCGCCCACATCATGTACCCTTGTAGCCCAGTGATCTGTGACTTCTCCTTATGGAGGGGGCTCGGCTTCCCCAGCTCCCAGAGAGGACACCTCCTCCCCAAGCCACCACTGGCCACGGGTCCCCAGCACCCCATCGAAACATCTCCCACATCTCACCCCTTCTGACTATCCACGGCCTCCTCTTGGCATTGTATTGGTGTCTCTCCCCCATCTACTCTCCACCCTCAGCTGAGAGCTCCAGGTAAAACACGTCCCACTCCTTTACTCAAGGATCCACAGTGAGGTTAGGGCTTTGGTTTTCCTGAGTACCATCAGTGGGGACTTGCTTTGAATTATGTAACGAAAAAGGTCACTGTCAGGCTCTGGGACCAGGTGCAACAGGCTATAAAAATGCTCCATGGGCAGCATGAACACTTGGGGTTTTGTCTAGAAGCTCAAAGGCCCGGGATGGGGAGACAAAGCTGGACACACCATCAGCAGTGACTAAGAGCACCCAGGGTTCACATCCCTAGAAAGGCAGCGAGGGGTGGCGTCGTTAGCAGAGGCGGGTGGGAAGCCCACGTCCTGAGGAGCACGCAGCCGTCTGTGGTCTGGGTTGATTTCCTCACCCTCTGTCTGCGGAGGTGACTCTCTCAAAAGCAGATTGTCAGGGATGGTTTCCCAGGCTGAGAGGCAAGGGCCGCCTCCCTCCTAACAAGATCAGGCAGCCCGAGATAGGGAGGGACTCTGGGGGCAAGTCTGTGCACATCTTGGGCAGGGTCCCAGTGGAGTAAAGCAAACCTCAGCCTACGTCTGCTCATCACCCGCTCTGTGCCTCTCCAGGGAAGGCTGTGCCCAGCAGGGCCTGGCACGCCATCAGCTCTCAATAAATACCTGTTGTATGGCTGGCTGGCTGGCTGGCTGGACTGACGGATGGCTGGATGGAGGAGTGGCTGGACAGAGGGCAGATGGATGGATGGATGAATAGATGGGTAACAGATAGATGATGCATGGACAGACAGATAGGCAGATGCATGGATGGAGGGATGAACTGATGGATGATGGATGGATGGATGGATGGATGGATGATGGATGATGAACAGACAGATAAATGGATGGGTAGATGGATGAATGATGGACAGATGGACAAACAGATGGAAGCAGAGATGACACTGTAAATCTTTAAGGACAGGGGAGAAGACGCTGCAGGCCCAAGGTACAAACTGGGCATGACAGAAACTGCCCAGTCTTTTTTTTTAAATTTTTTTTTTTCAACGTTTATTTATTTTGGGGACAGAGAGAGACAGAGCATGAACGGGGGAGGGGCAGAGAGAGAGGGAGACACAGAATCGGAAACAGGCTCCAGGCTCTGAGCCATCAGCCCAGAGCCCGACGCGGGGCTCGAACTCACGGACCGCGAGATCGTGACCTGGCTGAAGTCGGACGCTTAACCGACTGCGCCACCCGGGCGCCCCAGAAACTGCCCAGTTAAAGGTAAATCTCAGCACCCAGCAGGGAGGCCATTGTGGAGAGTGATTTGGGCAATTCACACCCTCTGGGACACATGGCGATGGGGAGGGGCGTGTGACTATACTTGTACACCTCCAGAGCTTGATTTGTAACCTACCTTCCTTCCTTCCTTCCTACCTTCCTTCCTTCCTTCCTTCCTTCCTTCCTTCCTTCCTTCCTTCCTTCCCTCCTTCCTTCCTTCCTTCCCTCCTTCCCTCCTTCCTCTCTTTTAGAGAGACAGCAAGCAGGGGAGGGCATAGAGAGACAGAGTCTTAAGCAGGTTCCATCCCATCAGCACAGATACCAACGCAAGGCTCGATCCCACGAATTGTGAGGTGAGATCATGACCTGAGCCAAGATCAAGAGTCGGACGCTTAACCGACTGAGCAACCCAGGTGCCCCCAGACCACGCTGTATGGTGACGGTCTGTTCACTCCTGACTCCCCAGTGTGCTGTGAGTCCCTCAAGGGTCAAGCACACACCAGGCGCCCCTTTCTGTCCCCAGTGTTAAGCGTGCCACTCAGTACTGCTCAGAAATCACCACTGAACCAAACCAAGCACAAAGAGGACTGCATTCTGTGCCCCGCCCCCCCTCCCCCCGCTGCCCGCCACACAGACAACGGGAATTAATCAGAAATACACTTATCCAACCCGACCTTAAAAAAACAAAACCTGGGGCCGTGAAAGAGAAGCAGGCTCAGAAAGGAAACTACAGAGGTCCAAACTTGCGGTTCGATAGAACAGAACATCTTCGTATTTACATAGGGCACCATGGTTCACAGAGAGCTGTCATAGGAGTCAACTCAGCAAATCCTGTCCAAAGAATCATCTTTGCTATGTGACAGGGCCCTGAGCTAAAGTGACCTGCCCAGGGTCACAGCCAGTACTGGGACCAACGCCCGGGGTACAGGGCCCTCACCTGCCAGTGCCCCTGTCTGCCTTCTGACCACTGGGTGTTTTTCAGGTTGTCAGTCTGTTGATGGTCAGGCCAGGTTGGGAAAGCCTGATTCCCCTGCTGGGAGGTGACAAGAAGGTTCAGAGAGCCCAAGTCACCCACCTGGGCTCACACGGCTGGGAAGGCAAGGTGTGAGGTAAGGAGTGGCTGGCTGGAGAGAAGGGCCAGCCTGGAACACCTCGGGCCAGGCAGAAACTTCATCTCTAGGGTGCCTCCAGGGTCACCCGGACCATTTGTGAACTGGGTGAGCCTCTGAACGCCTATCTCTAAAGTGGCAGTAATCGGGGCTGCCTACAGGATGGCCATGGCGATCACATGAAGTCATATATCCGAGCACCAGCCACAGCATCCAGTGAACAGTAGGTATTGCTATTCTCACCGCCAAGGGCATCTTCACGACATCAGACACAGCAAAGAGGATAGAGGCTCAGAAGTTGCGGCAGGGAAGAATGATGAGCAGAGGACAGGTTTTCTGTGCGTTACCCACAGCTCCTCAGGCTCACAGGGGAGGACAGGAAGTTCCAGGGTGTAGATGGGGCTGGTGGGGAGCCCACCCGTGCAGGGACCAAGGTGCCAGGGAAGGCAAGGTCACCTCCTGGGGCCAAGGAGACCCGGCTAACAACACAGGACCAGCTCCACCTGTGATGGAGGGAGGGAGGGGGTACTACAAAAGTCAGCCCAGCAAGGAGAGAGAAGCCGGGCCTTGGGCAGGCCCCGTCTCCCCTCCTATCACCAGGTCTGTGCTCCCCCACCACGTCCTCCCCTTCTCCGGTCTGCTCCCTGCTCCCCCAAACATTCAGTACCACGTTCTGCAACCCAGCAAGGGTGGGTGTCAACCTCACAGGCTGTGGCCCGGATGGGGCTGGATTTGAACCCTGGTGCTCCCCACTTGCTGGCTGTGGCCTCAGGCAAGCTGTCTCTGAGCTTGAGAACGCTCTTCTGGAAAGCGGGGCTGCACATCGCCTGTGGGAAAGGGACCTCACGGGGAGCCCGGGACACAGGAGGTGTTCAGTGGATGTGGGGCGCAAATAGGCTGCTGAGGACGCCCCGGGCCAGCCCCGCGGAGCTCCTGTTTACAAAAGCATTTCTTCCAAAAGCTAAGCCTGTACAGTCACTCTGGAAAAGAGCTTGTCTGCTTCTTAAATACTGAACGCCGATGTAGACATTTATGCAGCCCCACTCCTGAGTGGGCATTTACCCCAGAGAAACGACAACTTCCATCCACACAAACATCTGTAGCGGCTTTACTCACGGTGGCCAGGAACCGGAAGCAGCCTGGACGCCCCTCGAGAGGTGGCCCGTTAAGCAGACTGGGGTTCGTCCATTTGGTGGATTGCTACCCAGCCTTAAAAGGCAGGACAACTCAGGGGAGCCTGGGTGGCTCGGTCGGTTACGTGTCCGGCTTCGGCTCAGGTCATGATGTTGCGGTTCACGAGTTCGAGCCCCGGGTCGGACTCTGTCCTGACGGCTCAGAGCCTGGAGCCTGCTTTGGATTCTGTGTCTCCCTTTCTCTCTCTGCCCCTCCCCTGCTCATGCTCTGTCTCTGTCTCTGTTTCTCTCTCTCTCTCAAAATTAAATAAACATTAAAAAAGTAACAATTAAAAAAAAAAAAGCAAGACAACTCATGGCTTTCAGGGGCATTACGCTGTGTGCGGGGGAGAAAAAGGCCAGTCTCCAGGGGAAAGTGCGATGTAATTCCATTTATATAACCTTCCCAAACGACAAAACTATACAGATGAGTCCAGATCAGTGGTTGCCCGCGACTCGCGGATGGGGGGACAGGGTGGTGGGTGTAGGAGATCTTCACAGTGATTCAGGAGTTCTGTTCTCTACTGTGGTGGTGGCAAAGTGAAGCCACACACGTGACAGAATGCCATGGAACCACAGGCACATACACACCTTCCTAATCTCGTTCGGGGTTTAGGTATTGTAGCATAATTACGTGCGGTGTAACCATTGGGGGAAACCGGGTGAAGGGTGGAACACAGCACCATGTGGCTTTATCTTCTCAATACCCTGCGGCTCTAAAATTATTTCATAACTCAAATTAAAAAAAAAAATTTTTTTTTTGTAAATGACACGCATGCTCCGATGTCTGCCGTTTGCGTTCAAATACTCCAGCCAAATGGGGAAAAAGCAGGAGAGGGAGCCCATGAGGAGGTGATGAAGCAAGACTGCTAAACCTTGCCAGGGGTGACGCGGCGGGGCGGGGATGCCGGAATCACCGTCTGGTCTTCCCGACTTCCGTGCATGTTCGAAATTTTCCAAAGTAAAGACGTTAAATTAAACACGCTGATATGCAAGGGCGGGTCCGCGTCCGCCCGGACAGCCACGCGCACGCGCGGGAGCCCAGCGCCCTGACTGTCCGCCCGCAGCCGGGCTTCCTGCCAGGCGGCTGTGCGTGTATACGCGCGCATCAAAGGAAATAAATAACGCTTAACCACCGCTGTGGAATCCGGCCACGCCGGGTCACACGTCTGTCGGGCCATCTGCAGGGCAGGGCCAGGCCAAAAGGGGTCCACAGGGCTGTTTTGAGCTCCAGGAGAGAGAGAGAGAACTTTCTGGGAACTGGGGTTAGAGGGTGAGTGATGGGGGGTGGGAGATGGCTCCTAATGGCGGGGGTGGGGGGGTGTTAGGAAGAGAAGAGTCCCGAGAAGAGGTCAGATCCACGCAGTGTCCCCAGGTGGCCGCAGAGTCTGGAGACCTGGGGGGAGTTGGCTCCTAGGCAAGGGAGGCTTCGGGTGGGGGAGGGGCTGGTCATTGCTGGGGAGGGGCATCTGGTCTCTCAGTGTGCCTGGGGGACGGGGGTGGCCGTGACTGTCCACCCCACCTCATCTCCTCAAGGGCATTATTACTTCAAGAGATTTTACAATGATGTCTTGACCTTGGGGGGGGGGGTCACTTCTTGCTCTGAACCTCAGTTTCCTCAACTATAAAATGGGTCCAGGGGAGGCATGAATGAATGTCACAGGATTGCTGCAGAGGCTGAGTGAGGTGGCCACAGCCATGCCCTGAACGCACGTGGTGCCAGGCCCTGCACTGAGGACTCTGTGCGTACCAGATCCTTCAAGATTAGACCACCACCACCACCCCCATCTGCCAAATGAGAAAGCAAGGCACAGAGAGCTTAAGAAACTTGCCCAAGGTCACGGACGCATTAGCTTGAAGAGCTGTGATTCAAATGTGCAGGTAAAGCACCAAGTTTAAGGCCCTCAGAAAACGTTATTTTGAAGGTGATTTTAAGTTTTCTCTCTTTTTTTTTTTAATTTTTTAATTTTTTTTTTTTTTTTTTTTTGAGGGAGAGAAAGAGTGCAGGCAAGTGGCAGCAGGGCAGAGAGAGAGAGGGAGACACAGAATCCGAAGCCGGCTCCAGGCCCCGAGCTGTCGGCACAGAGCCCGACGCGGGGCTCGAACTCACGAACCGCAAGATCATGACCTGAGCAGCAGTCGGACCCTTAACCAACTGAGCCCCCCAGGTGTGAGGGTGATTTTAAGTTTTAAAGCATGTGCACACAGCTGAAGCCCGTGTTGGGAAGGAGATGGAAAAATGTCTCTCTGTTCCCATTTGAACACCTGCCCACGCTTAGCCATAGCTGGGAAGGTGGGGACTGGAGGGGCCTGGCTAGTCCAGGCCAAAGACCACAACTCCTGCCAGAAAGAGCCAGTCAGATTTGGCAAATGGGGTGAGGGGAGCTGGGAGGGAGCCCCCAGCCCGGCCACCCCAGTGACTGGCCTTCTCGACATCACCCGTCACAGAGGAGCCAGAGGGCTGCAGCAGGGGCTTGAAGGCGAAGGGCAGGCCTCCCGGCTGCCAAGCTCAGAAACAATGCCCCCCTCCCTCATCACTGTGCCATCAAGCCTTTATTTCCCCCTCTGCGCAATGGGGCCAGTACTATCCAGGGACTTTGAGCTGTGGCCAGTTCTCCTAACACGTCCACAGCCATCCATGACTTTCCTTCCCTCCTGAAGCGTTTCTTCCCCGCAGAGAGGAAAAGAAGGCCATACCACACAAAAATGAATGGCTGGTGTGTGGGGAAGAGACAAATGGCTAGAAGCAGCTAGAAGCGATATCTCCAGCCTGAAGCCCACAGGGACAAGACCGTCTGTGCTCGGTGAGACCCGCACACGCAGGGGAAGCCCCACGGCTCTGCCCCCTCCTGGGCCGGAAACTTCTATCTAGGGTCTCCTTCTGAAAAGCCCTGAGGAACTCTGGTTTCCACAGGCACTGTCAGCACGGGGTGCTGAGTCACCGAGAACCTTGGTCAGTGGTTCCTGACTGAAGGTGCACACAGGCACGGGGCAAATGCAAGCAGAGCCCTGGGGACCCTGCAGAGGCCCTCCCACCAGCCAGGCACCCCGAACCAAGGCTCCGCACCCAGGGGGGAGCCTCGGGGTGGGGCCGAAAGCCTTCACTTATCGCCGATGACCACCTCCTGGCTAGCTTTATGGGGCAATTTCTGGAGGGTCTGATCCAGACTTGAAGAGGTTCCTTGCGGGATCAGAGGTCAGCTGGAAGGACGTGATGGGACAGGGATGGAGGGCAACGGGGAGAAGGTGACAAAGCCCTGGGCTGTCATCGTGAGAAATCCAGAAAGACCGGTCTGGGCCAGAGGCTAGAGTGAGCCATCCTTCCATCCCACACCCACTGCCTGCGGTCAAGGCTTGTCAGCTCCCGCGGGTGGGGAGACCATGACACCTCGGGCTCCTGGCACACTTTGTCCCCCCCAAGCCATCCCCCAGTCTCCATGGCGCTCCCTAACGAGGCCTCTCATTGCCCCCAGCTGGAACCACAGACTCACAGGCCCTCAGGGAGAGGCCAGGGACCCAGGAGTGCAGGAGGCAGGTGGGAGACGACAGGCGTGGTGGGGGCTGTGAACAAGGGGGCTCCCAGGCCCCCAACGCTGGGCAGCAGTCACTCGGCTCCAGCCGGTGCTTGTCATGCAGGAATGTGGGCCCAGGGCTGCCAGAGTTTTCTGTTGTCCCAGCAAGTCAGACACCTGGATTATTTTTTAATCCTGATTTATAAACGCCACAATTCCAAAAATATATATAGAATCTAGGGGCTGGACAAGCCACGCGAAGCTGGACTGTAGCCGGCTCCGCCCCTCGGCCTCAGACAGAGGGAACCCTGGTGGACCAGCCTCTGGCCGCCTCCCCAGGCCCCTCTCCTCCTTCTCCTGCCCTCAGGGAATCCTAGAGGAGCTGCAGTTCGGACACAGACAGTGGTTCCCAGCTTCCTCCACTACCCCTCGCCCTTGGAGTTTCATCTCACAGAAAAGCATCCCTGAACTCCCTGGGGTGAGGGGACCCCATTCCCTGGGGCCCCCCAGAGCCTCTTAAAGTCATGCAGCACACAGGATTCAATTAACTGCTTTCCTCCCTAACCCACTGCTGATCTGGTAAAAGCATCTAAGGAGACCAAAAATGTACATATACTGGTTCAAATCCCACCTCATCCCTAACATCCAACATGACGTGGCCCCTGGCAACCTCTCTGAATGTTACCCCCTCCCTCATTTCACTCTCTAACAGCCTCACTAATCTTTCAGCCCCTGAATGTGTCAAACTCCATCCTGCCTCAGGACCTTTGCACACACCACTCTCTGTGCCTGGAATGCTTTCCCAGCAGATCTAGAGACGGCTTGAGGCTGTGGGTGTGTGTGGGTGGGAGAACACTCATCTGCCGGCCGTCCCCAACCATACTCCCTTGTAAAGTGACCCCTTCACTGGCTTCAAGCCACCCAATCAGGCCAATATCACTGCATTGCTTTATTTCCTTCTGGAACCCACGGCTCCCTGACATCACCTTGTTAATGCGTTCCTTTCCCTGGTCTCCCCGGGTGGATGTGAACGCCACAGAGCCAGGGCCTTCATCGATCTCCTTCCTGCTGCCTCCCCAGGGCCCCGCAAGCAACCAGCCGTCAGTGAGCGACAATAAACACGTTATGTCAAGGCCTCTTCAACAGGCTTGCTATTTGGAAGACATTCAGATCTTGGAAATTATTCACATCGGAGGGAAAACAACTACATCTCAGACGCAAGAAAGTATCGTGTCTAAAGTAGGTACCCCCTCGGCACCCTTGCCCCCTACAAGGACATGTCTGTGCTGTCTTCTCCTGGGCGCCCTGTGCCTGGCCCCAGGCAGCATCTTGGTGGCTCGAGGCTGTGACCCCACTTTCCAGGCCCTTCCTTCCGCAGAGGACGAATACGTAGTTTGAAGCACAGACCAGCTCTGCGAATGCCAGGCCAGCATGACCTCTTGTAAGAGGCTCAGGCAGCAGGTGGCATTATCCTTATTTTTCAGATGAGGAATCTGAGGCTGGCTCGGGAGGCTGAAGATGAGCCCCCCCACCCCCACTCCCCAGTCTGCCCCTTGGGCTGTCATGGGGAAGCTCAAGTAGGGACAGGAGGAATCAGCTGGAATGCCTGCCAAGAAAGCTCAGCTTCGGGCCCAGCCCCAGGCCGGGGAGCCACTTCCTGTGGCCCTGCCGGGGTGGCCCCAGAGGAGAACCTGCTGGAATGTTTTCATCCACATGCACAGGCAGTGAATCAGCGGGGCCTGGCACATGGACAGATCTGCTCATGGGCCCAGCCTCTAGGGGACATGGCCTTTGCCCCCAGGCCCGGGGAGGAGCTGCCCTTCTGGCCCAGCTCCCACCTCAGGTTCAGTCTTCTCCTCTTTAGACCTCACACAACAATGCTGTGGAGGCATTTTCTGTAGAAACCAGCGATCCTCTGACTTGGGCTGGGATCGGGGAGATACGTGGTGCCTCGTGCCCCAGAAGGGCAGCCGGCCCATCTCTCAGCTGACCCCAAACCTACCCCATCTGTAAAACAACAACAGTGTGAGGGGCTTCAGGCCATGCAACTGAGCTGATGTCGTGGCTCTTTCATACCCCAGGGCCTTTGCACTGGCTACGCTCTCCTCCTGGAACACCTTCTCTGCCTTGTCCCAGCTGCTTTGTGGACATTTCCCTCCTGAAACTTTCCCCAGCTCCTCTTTACCCCCCGCCCCCCGGTAGAACTAACCCCTGTGTACCCAGGGTCACTTCTATCACAGCACCTCTAAAGGGGGATCCCATTCAGCAGTCCATACATCTGCACCGCTTGGCCATGCTCCTGATACTTGGAAGGGGTCAAGGGCATGTTCAATATCAAGAAGACACTCCCAAGACAGAAGGACAGGGGGTGGCACGCCAGGTCTTCATGAATCCCCAAGAGTTGCCTCTTGGCCGACACCAAACCCATGGGATGGGCCTCAGGGAGCCCCCCACTTCTTCCTGGCCTTTATCTGGGGACCCATCCCCTGTAGTATGCACCTCAACCCTCAGAGTGAAGGACAAAGACGGCTGAGCCATCACCAGGCCAGGGTTGACCCTCCTCTAAGACAGCCCTCGATCCAAAGGGCCTCTGTCCCATCCCTCCGTCTCCTAGACGCCTCGTTCCATCACCCACGTTCAGCACGGGCCCCAGCAAAGGCAGAGCGGAGGGTGGCTGGAAACACCATCCTGTCCCCTGCCTGTCCCCCGAGGGTAGCACCTGGCTCTCTGCTCCACACCCAAAGGCAAATGCCTGATGTCTAGAGACACTCCCAAACGGGTGTGAATGATGAATGAAGGAAGACCCGCGGGTTGAGGGTCCAGCAACCTCCAAACACGCACTTATCTGACACTTACTGTATGCCGAGCCCTGCCAGAAGTACCCTCCTATTTTGTGGTTTAAGCCGCAGGAGGCCTCGGAGAGACACGGCGAGGAGCCACAGAGCTGGGACCCCGGCGGTCCAAACTTTATCCTACTTTAGACACACCAGTTGGTCGGGGGTCAAATGCTTAACGGCTTGCGCCCCCTGGCCGTTGGGGTCCTGCCAAGGAGACACGAGGCCGAGGCCCGTGCAAGCGCTGGGGAGACCCCAAGGGGAGCTGATGCATACCCTGAGGGGCTCCCCAGATGTCGGCAGGGGGAGTCTGCTCTGCGGGGCCCAGGGATGGGGAGCCCCGGGCCCCGCACCCACACGAGGGCCACGGGAGCTACTGGCCAAGCTGGGTGGGTGTGGCTGCGTGGCGGGCCCAGGGCCCGGCTCACGGTCACCCTGACCTCCGAGGCAAGCCAGCTGGGAGTCACTCTTTCCAACCCAGGCAGCAGAACTTGGCTGTGGCCGCAGCAGGAAGCCCAAGGTAGAGGAGGCTATGGGCTTTTGTTTCCAGCTGCTTCCACCAAGATCGCATTTGCCAAACTTCATCAGTGTCTCCCCGGCCCCTTCAGGTCGCTGCATTGGTGTGTGTTATCCCCACAGTCACTTACCTAATCCCCTTTACAAGAGGGGCCCTTAAAAAATACAACCGTTATGCACTTGAGATGGAAATGTTCTATCACTACCTGGTGAACTCCCAGTCCAAGGGGCCACTTACACCCGCCCTCGTGGCTTTAAGGACAACATGTAACTGTAAGAATAAAGCATGGCTCACCACTGTACCCTAAGACCATCATACATTCATCAGGAGTACAAGTGTTCCATTCTAACTTCTGGGAAAGGGTCTTAGTCACTCCTTTCTCAACCCCCAGACCCAAGAGGTCCCCTTTCTAGGCTTAAAAAAAAAAAAAAAAACAAAAAAAACATGAGGGGAGCACCTGGGTGGCTCAGTTGGTTAAGCAAGTGACTCTTGATTTCGGCTCACGTCATGATCTCATGGTCGTGGGATCAACCCCTGCCTCAGGCTCTGCGCTGACAGTGAGGAGCCTGCTTGGGATTCTCTCTCCCTCTCTCTCTGCCCTTCCCCTGTGCTGGCACCCACGCTCTTGCTCTCTCTCAACTCTCTCTCTCAAAATAAATAAACTTAAAAACGGTGGGAGTTCTGGCACATTCTTTTGGCCCTCTGTGCAGCAGGCATGAGATGCAGGGTTATAATCCAGAGTGCCCCCATGTCTTCCCCGGGCAGAGACCTTGAAATGTGAGTCCAGCTGGCAGTGAGGTGATGAGAAGAATTCCACCTGCATTAGGAGCCAGGGGCCGAGTATGAGCCCCAGGCTGTGGCTAAGTCTGCATGTGACTGTAGCCCATCCTTCCCCCTCGTCTGGGCCATGACTACAAGCAGGTATCGGCCTCCCAAGGGGATCTGACCTCCCTAAAGCTCCCAGGATGGCTGCCAGCCTATCCTGAGCCCTCAGTAAGGGACAACAATGACTAGTAATGCCCCTTCCATTCCGACACCAAAGGGGGAGGTGTTTGCACCTCATAGCTGAGGGGCATGGACAGAACCATCCCAGCCCTGGAAAAATTCCCGATGCTAACAGGGTAAGAGAGGCCAGCAGGCACTGCTCAGTAATGTTCAGTGGTCTCTTGCTGGCAGGATACCACTATGGCCACTCCCTTCCAGGGGTCCCTGCCTCAGTCTCTCCATCTGTGAAACAGACAAGACTCCCGTCGAAGCAGAGACAAGAAGGGACTGAAATTCAAACACTGCCTGGGTTTGTGGATTTTTCATTCTAGACAAAGTCTCTCTGGGTGGGCAAGGGAAGGGACACACACTAACCAGCACCATCCTAATTGTGGGGACCTGGGGTGATTTCCCCAGCACCCCCTTCAGCCTGGTGGAAGACGTGGACCCCACATCACCCACAAGCCCAAAGTGAACCCTGACTGGCTTAAACCAATCCCAGTCCTACACATAGCGGCCCAGACCTAAATCAGTCAGTCTGGGGCTGACACAAGGCTCAGGGGTGGAGGGTAGGGCCTGCAATCAGGACTACATTTAACAAATAACAATACAAGACACCCAATTAAATTTGAATCTCAGTTCAATAAATTTTTTTCAGTATAAGTATATCCCAAAGTATAGCCCACTTTAGTGTAAGTATATCCCAAAGATTGCATGTGACATATTTATGCTAAAAACTTACTCATTTTTTTATCTGAATAACTGAGTGTCGTGTATTTTATCTAGCAACGCTGCTTAGGACTCTGCTTAGCCAGGACACCGAACAGGAAGCAAGCCTTCTTGCTGTGGCTGCTACCTCCTATCCATAGAGGAAGGTGGCAGCCAGTGCACAAAGGAAGCCAGGAGGAAGGCTCAGAGGGCAGGGCTTTGCTGGGTCTCCTCCACCATTGCCTGGTGGGGTGCTCACTTTCCTTCACTGAGCATTGTAGGACCAGGCATCACGCTAATGCTTTAATTATGTTACCTCTTTGTATGTTCGCAAGAAAGCAAGGACAGGAAAAGAAATGAGTTCAGAGTCACTTGGTAACTGTAAATCAAGTTGCACTCAAACCCAGGTAATTCTGCTCCTCGGGGGATAGCCTGAGCCACTGCACTACCTTTTGTAAATGTCCCTCACCTTGCATGGGTGGGTATGGCGTCAGGAGGGCAGTGACTCCTAGTGATTAATGTGTATTTAACCTAAACTTTATGGGTCAGGAAACACAGAGCGGGATGGTGCTGTGACACCCAAAGAGTGTGGGACAGGAACAGGGAGGCGGGCCACCAGCCTGAGGTTGCCCGCAGCTCCCAGAGAGGGACACCAGACCTAGAAGGAGACCTGTCCTGGTCTCCTTCCCATGAGATTCTGTTCCTTTTAGGAATAGAAGAATTATGATGGCAAATCCCACAGTGGGGTGGTACAATTCCATTAGGATTCTAGTCCAGCAAGGAGAGGGTGTGGGCCCCCAGGGCTGGGCTGGGTGAGAAATCCTCATCGGCCCTTGGGGGACAGACCCAGTCCCTGAGCCTGTGCTGGGTGAACAAAACAGAGTCTGGTTGCCTCTGGGCTCACACTGCTATCTTCAAAGCCAGCAGCTCTAATGCTTGGGGGTAAGAGGTGGGGTAGGAGGAGAAAGGAGGAAAGAATGTTCTGGAAGCTGGTGGCCCCCAGCCTGGGGTTCTGTAGGGGGGCATGAACCCCAAAGGCCACTTTGAGGCCCTCTGGAAGGAGCTGGGGTCCAAGTCAGGGGTCTAATAAGTCAGGCTTGGAGGCCCTAAGGTAGCCAAGACCAGGGTTCAGGAGACTCCCTCACTGCAAGGGAGAAGGGTCAGGGGTCAAGGGCCAGAGTATCCCGACCCTCCCAGGCAGATGTCAGAAGAACAGGCCTCTCCACTCTGACTGCAATCCCAGGCCAGCTGGGGCCCGGAGGCACCCCAGGGCCCTGAGCTTCCCCCCAGGCCCTCCCCAGCCAAGCCGGCTCAGACCTCAGGCTCCACAAACAGCTGGCCCGGTGGTCCAGGCAGAGTCTTAACTGTGGGATCTCACCACCCTCCGGCCTGGGCCTGCACTGGAAACAGACCACAGATGCCTTCCTTCAACTTGTATCCAGAATATATAAAGCACCCTAACCCCTCAGAAACAGGATGGCAAATAACCCGACGAAAAATGAGCAAAATATCTAAAGAGCCGTTTCTCCAAAAAAGGTATATAAAAAAAAAAAGTCCACTGAGCACATGAAAAGATGCTGCCCAACCACAGGAAGGACTGCAAACGGGCACCAGGACTTGGGGGGCAGGGGGTGAAAGTCGCACAACTGCATCGTGGTGATGGTCGCACGGCTCTGTGAATTTACAAACACGGAGGGAGGCACGTTTTATGACGTATAAAGTAGATTTCACTCAAGCTTGTTAAAAAAAGAAGGCCTCCTGGGAGCACCTGGGTGGCTCAGAGGGGTGGGCGTTCCGGTCACGATCTCACGGTGTGTGAGTTCGAGCCCCGCGTCGGCCTCTGTGCTGACAGCTCAGAGCCTGGAGCAGGTTCAGATTCTGTGTCTCCCTCTCTCTCTCTGCCCCTCCTCTGCTCACACTGTCTCTCTCTCTCTCAAAAATAAACATAAAAAAATTTAAAAGAACAAAAAGAAGCAGGCGGCCTTCCAGAGGTATATGAAGACCGCGCCCTCCCCCAGGCCGCCCAGCCAGACCCTGCATGAGGCCGCCAGCAGCCTTCCCGTGCTTACCCATCTGTAAAGCAGGAGGAGGGGACCTCCCTGCTGTGGCAGCCACCCCACCTCCTCCAGGGCCACCAGCGGATGAGGCCCCCAGGGCTGCCAAGGCAGGGAAGGAGCCCGACCGCTTGGGTAATCAGTGCATTGGGAACAGGACCGCTGGCATCAGGCCCCCCACCCCCCCTTAGCCCTTTCTCCCCCACGGCTGGCATCAGCCACATTCAACCCCCACCCCCAGGCTCCCTGAGCAGACGAGAGCCCCTCACCCCTGAAATGCCACAGGGCAGAGCGGCATCCCAGCCCCCACTAGCTCAGGGGTAGGAGGCATGGCCATTCAAAGGCCAGCGTGGCCACTATGAGCTGGTTTGACACCCAGCAAATTTGGTCACCTCTCAGACCCTCGCTTTTTTAGCCCTCAAACGGCCATAATAAGGTAACAGTGCCCACCTGATGGGCCACTGCAAGGAATAAGGTGATGGACACAGAACTTTCTGGGATCCTCGTCTCTTCACTGGGTCTCCTCCTGATGTAGGAGCTGGTGCATGGCAGGGCCCAGCGGTGGGACGGGTAGAGGGGATGCTTTTTACTTTTTGCTTTTTGCTCCCCCCCCCCCCCCACGGACAACTGGCCCCTCGTGTAAAATGGTGCAGCCGCCGTGTAAGGCAGTCTGGCGCTTCCTGGGACAGTTACACATGGAGGTGCCCTGTGACCTCCCAATCCCGCTTCCGGAATACACCTGAGAAGGCTTCTGTGCACACAAAACCTTGTGCACAAAAGTCCACGGCAGCATTATTCCCAGGGGCTGCGTGTCCATCAGCAGATGACCGGATCGACAAAACCACACAGCCACGCACGGACTGTCCTCCAGCCACAAAAAAGCAGGCAGTTTCAACTCGTGGGGAGGCACGTGTCCTGAAAACCTTACACGACGTCGCAGAAGCCGGACAGACAAGGTCACATGTTCCCCGATTCCATGATTCACATCAAAGTCCAAATAGGGGAATCTGTGAGACAGCGAGTACGTGAGTGGTTGTCTCCAGCCAAGCTGTGCTGTGTGGGCGGGTGGGGAGTGGGCAGGAGGGTGATAGCTAAGCCGGTACCGAGTTAGTTGTTTGTTTTCACGGAGCTGTTGAAAATGTTCTGATTATAGTGATAGGTTGCACCTATCTGTGAACACACAAAGAACCAATGAATTTTACTTTAAGCGACGAAAATGGATGCTATGTGACTTATATCCGAGTAAATTGTCTTAAAAAAAAAAAATCCCGGGGTGCCTGGGTGGCTCAGTCAGTTGAGCATCTAACTCTTGATTTTCGCTCAGGTCATGATGTCACGGTGGTACGTGAGATCGAGCCCCGCACTGGGCTCCGTGCTGTTCACGATTCTCTCTCTGTCCCTCTCTCTGGAGTTCAGATTCCAAAGGATCAAAGGATGTTCAAGGCCACTGGGTCCAACTCTGTCCCTAAAGACGAGCAAACTGAGGCAGGGGGAGAAGGAGAGATCTGCCCACAGGCACTGGAGCCTGCTGGGGTGTGTGTGATTCCCCTGAGTGGGGTGGGGGGGGGGAAGCACTGGGGACACAGGAAGGGTGGGTGTCTCTCGGTTGAAGGCAGGTACCCCGCCTCTACTCTAATCCCTCAAGTAGCCCAGGATCCTTCATTTCTGGCAAGCTGAAGGGGCAGGAGGGACGGGTGTAGACAGATCCCCTGACGGTGCAGAGAAGGTGGGTGACGGCTCAGGCGTGTCAAATAATTCCCTCATTTTACAGAGACTGAGAGAGGCTCCGAGGGGTGAGGGGGCTCATCCGGCCAAGGTCACAGAGCAGGCAGGACACAGGGCAGGGCAGCTGTGGGATCCCAGGTCCCGCAGATGGGAGGGGCCCCTGTCCCAGGCTGGGGGAGGGGAAAGGGCCACTCACCCCAGGCCATGGGGGTGGGAGGGTGGGGATGTTCTCTGCTGAGCCACCATGGCGAGTCCCAGGGGCCCCTGCCTCCACCCCCTGGGGGTCTCTCACCCCTCTCCACTCCCCTGTGGACCTGGGAGCCCCCACCTCTCCTGTCCACTCCCCCTCAGGGGCCTGAGGCCAGTCCCCTCCTTGCGCTCACCCTCCCCCGAGTCCTGTCCCTGCCCAGGGCACCTGCGGGGCTCTTACAAGGAGGAGTAGCAGGGGTACCCAGGGGCTGGACTGTGCTCCCGTGTGCTCCCCCAGCGCCGGAAGCACCTGGAGATGGGGTGAACCCATCCCAGGAGCAGGAGGGGAGGGACAGACCTCTGGACCACCAGACCACCAGACTTGTCCTTGGCTCTGAGTCGAAGAGCCCGAAGGGATCCGGGAAAAATGGGGGCACCTGTCAGATAGGCCTTCACTACCCCCTCTTAAGCAGCTACTTCCCCGCCCTGGATCCGTCTTACCAAACCAGACCCACCAGGCCACTCTGCTGTTGTCAAGCCTTCAGTGGCTTTCCAGCACCTGGCACGGGGGACACCGCCTCACGCTCACCCCATCCTCTGAGGCCTCCTTGCTTTGACACTTTCCCAACTGCCCTTCCCCCCGTTTTGCCCAGATCATTGTATCCAGTTACTAAAACTCAGCTCCAAGTCCACAGCAATCACCCTTGATGGCCTGGGGGAACCTGCCTCACCTCTCCTCTCTTTTCATCCTAGAAAATCGTGTCACCTCAATACATCATCTGAACGGCTCGGGCCTATGATTTGATTTGAACTAGACCCTCACGAGGTGGGTCCAGTATCCGGATTCTGTAGGCCAGGGGGGAATTTAGAGACTGTGTGACAAAGAGTGGGCAGGACCCGTAACAACGTGAATCGACACTTCCACAGACGAGAACAGAGCCCAGAAAGAGACTCAGAATCTAGTCTGCAGGGAGGTGGCCTCTCCAAATAGCCGGCAAAGGGTTGATCATGCCATCAACCAGTTTGGAAACTGAACAAAGTGAGTTCCTACTTCACCTAGAAACGATGACCAATAGTCCATTAAAGAGACACATTGTAAAGGGACGGGGTGGGGGGAGGGGGTGCCTGGACGGCTCAGTCAATGTCCAACTCTCGATTTCAGCTCAGGTCATAGGTCGTGGGATCAAGCCCTGTGTCGGACTCTAAACGGAGCATGGCGTCTGCTTAAGATTCTTTCTCTCTCTCCCTCTGTCCCTCTCCCCCACTCATGCTCTCCCTAAATAATTAAATTCTTCTTCACTGAGGACTAAGGCTCTTGGGAGAAATGGTGGATCCCAGCTGAGCTTAGGATATCTTAGGTCAAAAAGCGAGAAAGCTATCGACGACAAGAAGAACCCAAATGGGGCTTTTGAACATCAGAAAGAATAGTAGCCATAACGAACTGTAATATATTCAGTAAATAAAAATCCCTGTGTCCACACTGAGCCTCCTCACTCACAGATTCGGTCTTTGCAAATTTAGCTGCTCACTGAAATTTATTTGTAACCCCCAAATCAATATGGTACTTCAGTCATTCTTGGACACGCACGGAGTTGTACAAAAATGAGTCAATGGGATGCCTGGGTGGCTCAGTCGCTTACGTGTCCAACTTCAGCCCAGGTTATGATCTCGTGGTCTGTGGGTTCGAGCCCCGGGTCAGGCTCTGTGCCGACAGCTCGGAGCCTGGAGCCTGCTTCGAATTCTGCGTCTGTCTCTCTCTGTCCCTCCCCCACTCGTGCTCTCTCTCTCTCAAAATCAAAGAAACATTAAAAAAAAATTTTTTTTTTTAAGAAATCTTAACAAAAGCTGAGTCATCCATCAGACACGCGTGTTCCTAGCTGAGGTTGAATGAGGCAGCACTCTGCCTTCTTGTTACAGCTCTCCGACTGTAAGCAAAAGTCCTTTCTGTGGTCTATGCAGTGCCACGCTTTTCACATTTCTGTGGTGTTTTGTTGGTGACTCTGCTGCTTAAAATGACCCTCGAGCATAGGAAAATGAAATTTTGTTCCTGAGGATAATAATGTATTCATCTCCCACAGTACGGTACACCTGGCATCTAGAGAGGCCTCGGTCCAACCCCTGGTCAGAACATGGCGGCTGTTATGACCACCACTTGAAGTCAGCCCTGGGCGAGGGACAGTGTGTGCGTGGGGTCTGGCTGCCCAAGTTTGCATCCTCTGGCTCTGCGACCACAGGGAATTTGCTCAACCTCTCTGCACCGATCTGTAACATGCTGACAGCAATAGCACCCAACTCACAGGGCTGCTTGAGGATGAAAGGGGGTAAGGCCTGCGAAGGGCATAAAGCAAGTTCTCAACAACGTGAGAGGTTTGCAGATGTGGAAAGAACAGGTCGGCTTTCCACAGGCCGATTGTGACCAGTGACTGACCACGGTAGGGCTCCTAAGGCCTCTTTCTAAGAGGCATGGAGTAAACACGCGCGCACACACACACACACACACGTGAGGAGTCTACCTCCAGATCTGTGGACATATACGGACACACATGCAATCAGTCCTCATTACTTAGTAGCAGACGTTGTGCGTGTAAAACTGCCTACTCGCGAGAATTTATTTACAACCCCAGCAACGATATTCATGGGGCTCTTGCGGTCATTCACAGACATGTGCCGAATGGCAAGAAACGCGCACGTGGCCAGCTGACGCTGAACAAAACCACACCCTCTGCCTTCTTGTCTCAGCTCTCATCCTGTCAGCAAACGTCCTGTCGAGATCTGTTTAGTGCCCCATGGGGGGTTTTGGGTGGCATTTTTTTGTGCTGTTTGGTTGGCAATTTCAATATTTTAAAACTTTTTTTTTTAATGTTTATTTTTGAGACAGAGAGAGAGAAAGAGAGTGTGAGCAGGGGAGGGGCAGAGAGAGGGAGACGGAGGACCCAGGCAGGTTCTATGCCGACAGCAGACAGCCCAGGGCAGGGCTTGAACTCACGAACCGTGAGATCACGACCCAAGCTGAAGTCAGACGCTCAAACGACTGAGCCACCCTGGCGCCCCGGCAATTTCAATACTTTACATGGCCCCCGAGCGTAGCACCGAAGTGCTGCTTAGTGTCCCCAAGTACCAGCAGGTTCGGATAAGCCTCACAGAGAAACCACACATTAGGTCAAGTTCATTCAGACACAAGTTACAGGGCTGCTGGCTGTGACTTCAATGTCCATCAATCAACAACGTGTATTAACTAAGGTGACTAGGGGGTCTCCAACCACACACACACACACACACAAAACCAGTTTACACACCAGTCAGTCGATAAAACCGTGAGCTAAGCCTGTACAACCCCTAAGAGCAATGGCTTGGGATTTGCTAATCCCGCGTTTGCAGTAAATCTGTAGAATATAAATACCGTGAATAACGAGAACCCACTGTGTATGATTTACCATTCCGATTATGCAGAGGAGAAGGACGGGCTTGGGAGAATGCAACCCCTCTCCAAGGTCACAGGGCTAGCTGTCCTCAGATGTGGGATTCAAACCTGCCTCTGAAGACGCCCATTCTGCGGCCCCTCCCCCAGAGCCCAGGCATCTGGAACCTTTAGGGCTGGGGTTCCCCATGGCTGCTCAACCGTGATGCTGCCTCCATCTTGGCACACCCACGAAGTGGTGCGGAGCCTTGTTTCCCAGCCTGTCCCTGAACAGGTGGCGATGAGGGCTAGGGGGCAGCTGCCTATTGGTGGAGAAGCAGGTGGCTGCAAAGGGAGCCTCGTGGGTGGCCAGTCACGTATGGCTGACTCATGGAGGGTGGCCAAGGGTTAAGGAAGGCCCAAGGAGACCGAGTCTGAACCCTGCTCTCCCCCGGCTGGCTCTGACCTCAGGCTAGCTCTTTAACGCCTTTAAAGTCTATAAAAGCGGAGTTACCTTCACCTCTCTCAAGGGTGGAGACGCATACTCAGGACACTTCGCCTTGCATCTGAGAGGCCAAGTAACACAGTGATTCGTGTGCCCCTCTGAGCGAGCTCAGGGACAGGAGCAGGCCTTAACGCCATCCATTTCACAGATGGGGAGGCGGAGGCTCAGTGCCACGGACCCACAACACCCAGCGTTTTTGCTCTCATCACACGCTCCCAGTGCAAACACAGCGTGGGGAAGGGACACCGGGGACGCCAAGGCCCCTTGGAGGACAGAGAGGAAGACTAGAGGGGACCTGAGTCTGTCACAGAGCTCCCCCGACCCCTTTTATCTTTGCCTGTTTCTAACTAAAGTGAAGACAACAGATGGGGCTGGGCACAGCCCAGAAAGGCTTGTCCCTCCCCTACTATGTCCCAAGCACCGTGCTGGACAGAGGGATATGTGGATGCTGGAGCCTCGGGAGGCCACAGTCCAATATGGTCTATAAATGCCTGTGTGCAGGGGGCTTGTGAGGCCGAACAAGAACAGCTTTTCGCTGGAAGTAGAGGGTTAGACCAGCTCTCGCCTGCAGGATTAGCAAGCCGCCTGGGAGGAGGTGGTTTGAGGAGTCACGGTGGGGGACGGGGACAGCCGAGGAAGAGGCGGGGGTGCACGTGGGCGGTGAGGGCATCTTTGAGAACAGGGGTCAGCAAGCTGCAGCCACCAAGACCAACCTGGCCCACGTCCTGTGTTTATAAGTAAAGTTTTATTGGAACACGGTTCATTTACATAATGCCCGTGGCTGCTTTCCTGCGGCAACAGCCGAGTTGAGTCCCTCCTTTAGAGACCAGATGGCTCCAAGAGCCTGAAGTATTCACTACGTGGCCCTTTATGGATACAGCACGCCCGCCCCTGTTTCAGCATTTCCGAAGGCACAGGAGGTTAGGGCTTGGTTAGTGCTGTCGTCTGCTATCTTTCCAGCACCTGGTGCGGTGTCCAGCCCAGGGTGGATGCTTCGGACGTGACAGGAAGCTGCTAATAACATCACTTTCTAGCTCTGTTAACGTGGGCCATTTCCAAGCACCTATTCAAAATCACATCTTCCAGACAAGTCAGTATCCAGCAAGTTTATCTAACCCTTGATAGAACAATGGGAAATAAGGAGGGGGCCCCCACCCAGTGCGGCCCTCACCTCCTTCTCGGCCGGCCTGTCCCCTGGTGTGGCTCATCTCCTGCCCTGCCCTCGGTGGCCTGGGGCTGCCCTGCAAGCCCGGCCAAGCCTGTGAATCACCGTGGACTGACTCACTCTCTGTCTAAAAATACATATTGTCTCATGTTGGCGGGCACCGCTTTGATCACTGTTTGCACTCAATCTGGTCTTTTTCTGCTTGACTTTTGAGCCGTTTGCAGGCAAGACCTGGGTTTTCGACACTCTGGGGCCCCAAGGTCAGGCTCTGTCTAGCATCTGGGAGGAATACCTTGGGTCCTGGGTTCACATTCTGTGCTACCACTCATTTGCTGTGTGACAAAGGCAAACCACCCAACCTCTCTGAGCTCACGTTTCATCCCGTGTTGCCAGGATGGGATGAGAAAAGCTGGCGCTGCCGATACCTGATTATGGGGAGGGGAAGTGACCCGCCCGATGACCCCCAGCCAGACTTTTCTCTGCCAATGAAATCATTTGACATCATTTCAGCATCCAAGGAAATCAGGAACCTGAGCCGACACCGAGTCCCGGATCTCAGTGCCAAGCGCTGGGAAAGCTCCGGTTACAGAAAACAAGTGAAAACCGCAGGCCCTGGGCTGAACGTGGAACTAATTTGGGCAGCAGTGAGGAATAGCGGAACATAACCCGGAGCCTGGGAGGCAGAGCTATCCTGAGCCAGGCCACTGTCCAGGTGGGGAATCTGGGGCCTCTTGGAATTCTCCAGCCCGTACTTCTGCAGAGGGCAGGGTAGAGAGCAGGGGCCGGGACGGGGACCCACCTCAGGACGCCTGGGCGGAGACGTGGAGTGTGGGTCTCATGTGGGAGCAACTTCAATCAGATCCTGGCCTCCTGGCTCAATGCCATGTGACCTGGGACCTGTCACCTCACCTCTCTGAGCCTCGGCTGCCATAGCTGTGAAGTGTAAGGATCAGGGGTACTTCCCTCAGAGGGCTTTGCACAGTGCCCGGGACCAAAAACAAAAAGCCTTCAGCAAGTTAGAAATGTGGAAACGTGGCAGGCGGGGAGGGGCAGTAGCATCCTCCTAATTGAGGTGCTCATTCAACAGATCCTTACTGAGCATCGATTCTGTGTCACACATAAGGCTACAGTGGGAAACAAGACAGACCCAAGCCTGCCCCCAACAGAAAATGAATAAATAATGCTGCAAGATAAGAGAAAGTATATATTGGTCTCTCCCCTGGTTCCTGCCCCGGAGCCCTGGAAACCCTTGTCACTTCCTAGGTGCTAAGAGAATCTAATCCTCTAATGAGGAGATTCAGGGCGGGCTAGTGGAGGTTGACAGTCCCAGAAGAAGAGGGAGGCGCTTGGCTGGGGAGCCAGGGCAAGAGGTCTACCTCAGACGCGACTCAGGGAAGGGCCGTGAGAAGCCAATACCTGGGCAGAGGCCTGACTTGAACGGGGCACAGTCAGAGGATGAATGGGCAGGGGGGGTGGGCACCGGCCAGGTGAGCGGCACCGCGGAGAAACTGAGGCACGACATGACTGCAGGAAGTGCTGGGGGTTCCTCAGGGCTGGGGCCGGGCCGCGGGCAGGATTTTGGATTACGCCAACCATCCTGGGGAGCAGGTGAAGGGTTTTTGAATGGGGCCTACACCATCCACAAGCCCCTCCCCTCCCAGGAGAGGGTCTTTCCCTGGAGCACAGGGCTGACCCAGGTGGCCCTCCACAGGCACAAACTATTCCACAGGAGAGCATGGCCCAAGACCAGAAACGGGCCGGGCCTGGAGGGGTAGCCTTGAGGAGCCTTGGGGACTCCCCGGCCCATCCTACAGAGGAGGAAACTGAGACCAGAGAGGAGAAGCGACTTTCCCCAGGTCACATGATGAGTTAGTACCGTTCATTCTTCTTCTCTTTTATTAGTTTTTTTTTTTTACATTAAGAAAATCTTTTCAACGTTTATTCATTTTTCAGGGACGCAGATACACAGGGTGTGAGTGGGGGAGGGGCAGATAGACAGGGAGACACAGAATCCGAAGGAGGCTCCAGGCTCTGAACTGTCAGCACAGATCCCGATGTGGGGCTTGAACCCACAAACCGGGAGATCATGACCTGAGCCGAAGTCAGATGCTTAACCGACTGAGCCACCCAGGGGCCCCTAATCACCATGAATTTTTTTTTTAGTTTTTTTTTTTTTAATGTTTATTTATTTTTGAGACAGAGAGAGACAGAGCATGAGCAGGGGAGGGGCAGAGAGACAGGGAGACACAGAATCTGAAGCAGGTTCCAGGCTCTGAGCTGGCAGCAGGGAGCCTGATATGGGACTTGAACCCACAAACCAGGAGATCATGACCTGAGCCGAAGTCAGATGCTTAACCGGCTGAATTAACCCAGACACCCCTACAGTTTGTTTATTTTGAAAGAGACAGAGACAGTGTGAGTAGGGAAGGGGCAGAGAGAGAGGGAGAGAGAGAGAATCCCAAGCAGGCTCTGTGCAGTCAGTGCAGAGCCTAACACGGGGCTCGAACTCATGAAACTGTGAGGTCATGACCTGAGCCAAAACCAAGAGTGGGACGCCTAAGTGACTGAGCCCCCTAGGCACCCCACCATTCATTCTATCCCTCTGCCCAGAAATCATCTGCTGAGCACGTACAGCGTGACCAGCCCCGGACAAGCACGAGGGAGAGGGTGGGGAACAGTAGGACACAGCCCTTGTCCCAACACTGCCCCGACTCCAAAGATGGGACATGCAACCTGACAGAGCAGCTGGCCCCCCAAATCCTCCACCTCCCCTTCTCCCAAGCCTGATTTGGGGGTTTTGTGATGGGGGGCCAACAGGTGACACACACATCCCACACCTGCCTGACCCCCAGATGCAGAGACATCGCCCAGTCCTCCTACCTTATCTTCGGGGAGCCTGTCTCAGAGCAGTGGAACCAGGGAAACAATATGTCCTGGACAGAAGGACAGATGGAAGGGACAGATCAAAGCAGTCAGCCTCTCCCATTAACCCCACCTCTACTTCTCCACTGGGATGTCACCAAGGGACCCTCCAGCAGGAGCCTGGCCCATCCCCAGTTCTCTAGATGGTCCAGCCTCTGATTCTGTAACAGCTGCCCCACGAGTGATGCCAACTTTGCCCGTGGAAGGAGGTCCTGAGGGAGGGGTATTTAAGGTACAGGTGGAGAGGCAGGGGACATACCAGAATGGACACAGAATATAACAAGAAACCGTGTTGCCTGTCTCCCAAAAGCTCCGTGAGCTGGGTGACAGCAGGAAGGGGTGAGTGGGTGGGAGCCCCTGTCCCCGAGACACCAATATCAGCTGCCAGGCCCCGACCAGGCAGGTCAGCACAGGGACGGGATGAGCTGGACCTGGGTGCAAAACATCTCCACTAGAGGATTCCAGCATGGGCAGCACATAACTGCGGCCAGCACCATTTCCACCTGTTGCAAAAAGGGAGCTCCCTGGCTCCCACCCAGGGCTACTCTCCCTCTCTCAGCCCCAAAGTCCAAGTTCAGGGGCCGCAGGAACTTTCTGGGGCAAGTGACGACTCTTGTTTTGCTGGGACTAAGATTTCCCGGGACATAGGAATTCTAGTGCTAAAACCAGGGTGGTCCTGGGCAAAGCAGGGCATTTGGTTCCCCCACTGGTGAGAACTGAGATTTGTGCAGAAGCTTCCTGACCGCTTCATTACCTCCCCTCCCGTTACTCTGCGGCCGGCACCAAGTATTGGCCTCCGAGTCGGAAACGACCCTTTCAGTGTCAACTGATACATTGAGGAGGGCAGGAGAGGCAGGCACGTCTGTGCCCCAGCAACCCCTCTTCTGGGAGTTTCCCCGGAAGAACACGAAGAACAATTTGCCCAAGGAGATGTGCAAAGGGTTGCCCCCTGGGTATTGGATACTGACCTACACTACGACACAGATGAACCTGGAAATCATGATACAAAGTGAAAGAAGCCAGACACAAGTAAACCCATGTTGCATGATTCCATTTGCATGAAATACCCAAGAAAAATAAATCCAGAGAGACGGCAAGTAGGTTAGCAGTGGCAGGTGTTGGGGGGGGGGGTACGCTGGAAAGAGGAGGGATCGCTTAGTGGGCACAGGGTTTTCTGGTGGGGGGAGGTGATGAAAGGTCTTGGAACTTGACAGAGGTGGTGGTTGCACATTATGAATTCACTAAATGCCATGGAATTGCTCACTTTCAAATGGTTAGTTTTTATGTGATTTACACACACACACACACACACCTTACTAATAATACTGAGACCTAGAAGGCACCTGCCTTCCCCCCATGCCCCTGGTACAGTGACTGAATGGGAGTCTTCTTGTTCCCCACCCCACCCCCCACCACATTTAACCTGCACCATGCCCTGTGTCCAGGGGTCAACGGCTGGGCTGGCAGGACAGGTGCAGAAGGCGGTCCCTCAGGGTGGGGCAGTCACAGCCTGCCCTGCTCTGCCTAGATATCCCCATTTTATTTGTTCTTCTTTTTTTTGTTTTTAAGATTTTATGTTCTTAAATATTTCTCTCTTTTTTTTATGTTTATTTTTGAGAGAGAGAGAGAGCGAGCGAGCATGTGACGAGCGGAGGTCAGAGAGAGAGGGAGACGCAGAATCCGAAGCAGGCTCCAGGCTCTCAGCTGTCAGCACAGAGCCCAATGCGGGGCCGAACTCAGGAACCGTGAGATCATGACCCGAGCTGAAATCGGATGCTTAACTGACAGAGCCACCCAGGAGCCCCTAAGATTTTATGTTTTTAAACTAATCTCTCCACCCAACATGGGACTCAGACTCACAACCCCACCATCAAGAGTCCCACACTCCACCGACTGAACCAGCCAGGTGCCCCTCCATTTCTTCTTCCCAGCTGAGGCTCAGCCAACCTGCCCACTCTTGCCAGGCCCTGGGAGCCCAGTTACCTGGAGATAACCAAAGAGGATTTGACCGTGAACCTTTATGTGAAAAATTTACAAGTGAAAGCATATAATGTCTGGGATTTGCTTACAAGCCTCCAGGGGGATTGGAAATGGGGGCAGGGAAGAGGGAGGAAAGAGAAAGGGGAAGATGTTGATGATGGGGGTTGGGCGGGGGGGGGGGGGAGCTCACTGCGGCCTCCTCCCTGTTTGGGACTGGCTAAAATCTCCCACACAAGAAGGAAAAACAATGCACCAAAATAGGATGGATAGATGCATGAGACAAGAATGGAAGGACAGGAGAGAAACCGAGTGTAGGAAAATGCTCATGAGTCCGTGTTGTGGTTTGAAAATTTTCCTAACAACATGTTGGGGGAGAAAGTAGCAAAACAAAAAATATGTTTAAAGAGCAAAGATGCGGGGGGTGCCAGGGTGGCTCAGTTCGTTAGGTGTCTGACTCGCGATTATGGCTCAGGTCATGATCTCGCTGTTCGTGAGTTTGAGCCCCGCATCAGGCTCTGCCCTGAGTGTGGAGCCTGCTTGGGATTCTCTCTCTCCCTCTCTCTTTCTGCCCCTCCCCGCGCTCTCACGCGGGTACATGCACTCTCTCTCCCCCTCGAAATAAATAAACTTAAAAAAATACTATTTAACAAATAAAATAAAAAAAAAAAAAGAGTAAAAGTGCAAAGCCTTCAATGGTCCTCATTTCCTAGGACCACCTCCCAGGGCTCAGCCAGGCAGCCACCCTCCACCTGGCCCAGACCCCAGACCCGCCTGGTGTGCTCTCCCAGCGAAATGAGGGTGCCCCTCCTGGGGTAGTCGAGGGGTCTGGACTTCATGCTGGCACGCACTAGGCACTCGGGAAACGCCGCCTCCAACCCTCGGCTCTGGAAGGCCCCTCCGGTGACGCCCAGATTCCTGGGGATGCCTGGTCACCCAGCATTTCCCGGGAGCTGGAAGCATCCACTAATAGGAGTGCCCTTCTTGTCTGCACAGGGGTCTCTCAGTCCCACGGTGCAGAAATATTTCCCGCGTGCAGGCCCTGGGCTGGGTGCCGGGCTCAAGTGCTGAATCTAACCGGTCCTTGCCTGTAAGGAACCCCTTCGGAGATGCAACAGTTGCAACCCAGTCAAACGCTCCGAAGCAACCAAACCCAGGACTCCGAGCAGCAAAGCCGGCCCACACCAGCCTGGTCAGTCGTGCACCATGGGCAGGCCTCAGACTGCCGACTCCCAGCGAGGCCCCGAGGAGGCCGGGGCCTCAGCACAGGCGAGACCGTGCATCCAGATTCGGGAGCCCTGGGCCCCTCCCTGGCTCCATGGCCCCTTCCTCCTCCTCGGTGAGCCCGCCTGAGCCCCTGGCCCTGAGAGGCAGAAGCCCCAGGGTCAGTCTACAGCAGCCACAGTGGAGAACGAAGGGCAGCTCAGGGCAACGGAGGGAACAGAAGTGTCTGCTCCAGCTAGAGGCCGTGGCCGCCATTCAGGGCCTGAATCAGGACACCTCCGGGGGGGAGGGGGGGCACCCAGGGCACAGATCTGGGTCCGCGTTCCTCAGTTTGGCCACCAACACAGCTGCGTTCTCCTCAAGCGCGGCCCAGGGCCCAGGGTTATGCTCAAGGAGCTCATTCCGCTGCACAACCATCTCGGGAGGCAGGCGCCATAATGGCCCCCAACATGGAGGTGGGGAAAGTCAGGTACAGAGAGGTTAGACAGCTGGCCCAAGGTCACCCAGAGCCTGGCCTTGGCCACTGCCTCTTCAGGCAAGGTCATCGACCACTTCACATACATCATCTCCCTTAAGCCCCAAACTGCCCGAGGAAGGAAAAAATCATTGTCTCCATTCTACAGAGCAGGAGACTGGGGTTTGGTAACGCCGGGAGCAACTCAGCGGGGAGACAGCAGGGGGAGGAACCGCGATGATCACGGCATCATGGCGGCCATACTCGTGTGTTACTACTGTTGTAACAGTTAGCACAAGCTCAACCACTTAAAAGAAGACAAATGTATTCTCTTACAGTGTTGAAGGTTCAGGAGTCTCCAACCAAGGCGTGGGCAGGGCTGTGCTCCTCTGGGGGGCTCCAAGGGAGAAGCTACTTCCATGTCTTGCCAGCTTCTAGAAGCTCCGGCATGGCGTGGCTTGCAGCAAGGTCTTGCTCCATTTTCAAAAACGCATTCTCCCAGCCCCTGGCTCTGTCTGCACATCTCCTCTCTCTCCTCTGATCCTCCTGCCTCCTCCTCGAAAGACCCCCATGATGGCATCACGGGCCCAGGGGATAATCCAGGAGCACATCCTTATCTCAAGTTCCTTAATCACATCGGCAATGCCCCTCTGACCAGGTACATTAACATATTCACAGGTGCCAGAAATTAGAGGAGTCACAGGCACCTCAGCAGATAATATACTTCCCACTTGAAAGGGCACACAAGAGGGGCACCCGGGGGGCTCAGGTGGCTGAGCGTCCAACTCTTGATTTCAGCTCAGGTCATGATCTTAAGACCCCTGAGCTGCAGTCCCTCATCGGGCTCTGTGCTGATAACGAAGAACCTGCTTGTGGTTCTCTCTCTGCCCCGTCCCCTGCTCGCTCACTCTCTCTCTCTCTCTCTCTCTCTCTCTCTCTCTCTCAAAGTAGGTAGATAAACAAACAAACAAACGAATTAAGGGCATACGAGATCCCTGGGGATCTTGTTAAATTGCAGGTTGTGGTCCAAGAAGTGTGGCCTCTGGGCCACAGGATCAGCTTCACCTGGATACTTGTCAACAAGCAGCTGAGCATCCGACTTCGGTTCAGGTCATGGTCTGAACTCTCGGTGAGTTTGAGCCCCACCCCGGGCTCTCTGCTGTCAGCCTGTCAGTGCAGAGCCCCCTTTGGATCCCTCTGTCCCCCTCTTTCTGGCCCTCCCCCACTGTGCTCCCCGCCAGATCAATAAATATTTAAAAGTTAATGGGGCGCCTGGGTGGCGCAGTCGGTTAAGCGTCCGACTTCAGCCAGGTCACGATCTCGCGGTCCGTCAGTTCGAGCCCCGCGTCAGGCTCTGGGCTGAGAGCTCAGAGCCTGGAGCCTGTTTCTGATTCTGTGTCTCCCTCTCTCTCTGCCCCTCCCCTGTTCATGCTCTGTCTCTCTCTGTCCCAAAAATAAATAAACGTTGAAAAAAAAATTAAAATAAATCAGTAAATAAAAATGCCGAAGCCATTCTTTGCTGCTGATCCACGCAAAGCCAGACGACTGGCCAGATCTGGCCTGCTGGCCGTCGTCGGCAGATCCCTGATCTGGAATGTCGGCTCCAGGAGAGCACAGATGTCTGTCTCGTGTTTGTTCGCCGAGCACCTAACAGCTGCTGAAAACGTCTCTGATGAATGAAAGTGCAACCCTCTCATCCGCACCCACAGCTACTTGACCGAGGCGATCGTTCTTGTAGCCAGGCTTGCAGAGGAGACGCTGATGAGAGTATTTTGTCTGGATTTATTGACGGGATAAAGGGCGCAAAGAGGGGGTGTCCCAGGACGTACCGCTGGCCTCACTCTGGCCCCGTCTGTGTCCTTCCCGGCAGCCCGGGGGGCTCCCTCCCCTGCAGCCAGCACCACAAGACTGCGTGCTGGCTCCCGCCACGTTCTGCTCCCGGAAACAGCAGGTCTGGGGTCCTTCACGCAGCCACACCTGGAGCCAGGCCTCGAGCCAGGTGGAGGAAGCCGACAACCCTCTCCTTTGGTGGGTGGGAACAGCAAACACGCAGGCACTTCCGGCCTGGGCAACCAGGAAGCAGCTCCCCCGGGTCAGAGGACGCTGGTAAACGCTGCAGCAGGTCAGGGCCTGGTAAACAGATTCCCTTCGGGGGTCAGTCCGGTACCATAAACATGTGGAATGGGTGGGGTGGAAGCCTCAGGTGCCAAGTTGCTGCCATTGCCACAAGCGGTGACAGCTTTCCCGTTTGGTGTCTTTTTAAAGCTCTCTGGGGCCAAGGGAACACATCAGCCTGAATGATGCCAGGTGTCTCCTCTCGATTTTACAGACTGTGAACTCCCACCCCAGGCCCTTTGCCCATGCCGTTCCCGCAGCCTGGAATGCTCTTCCTGCCCCCATTAATCAGTTGCTTCTCAGACTTCAAGTCCCAGAGAACCCTTCCCCAGCACAGGCACCTCACGCGTCCCCTGTCACACTAGCAATTTCACATTTTCGCACGTGATGATTTCATCAACGTCTGTCTGTTCTCACATCAGTTTTCTAGCGTTGCCGTAGCAAACAACCACAATCTTGGGGGCCTCAAACAGTAGGAATTTCTCCCTCACAGTTCTGGAGGCCAAAAGTCCGGGAGGAAGGAGTCGGCGGGGCTGGCGCCCCCTGGAGGCTGCCGGCGAGAATCCATCCCACGACTCTCCCAGCCGTTGATGGTTAGCAGCCATTCGTTAGCTTGTAGACACATCACCCCAGTCCCGACCTCTGTCTCCTTCCCTCTGTGCTTCTCCTCTGTGTCTGTGTCTGCCTCAGATCCGCTCTCTTCTGTGAGCAGCCGTCAGTGGACGTAGGGCCCATCCTAAATCCAGAATGACCTCATCTAGATTTCTGCAAAGATCCTATTTCCAAATAAGGCTGCGTTCACAGCTGCCCGGGTCTGGGATGTGAGTGTGCATAGTGGGCCACTGTTCAACCCACTGCAGCCTTCCTCCAGTGTCAACTCCATGAGGACAGAGCCTACGTCTACCAGTATATCCCCGGGACCTGCCACACAGCTTCACACACCTTCAGTGGTCTGTAGATATCTGTCAAAGGCAGGATTGGCTATGAAATCTGTGGGGCCCAGTGCAAATGAAAATTCAGGCCATCTTGTTGAAAAAGCAACAGGAAGGGGCGCCTGGGTGGCTCGGTCGGTTGAGCGTCCGACTCTCGATTTTGGCTCAGGTCATGATCTCGCGGTTCGTGGGTTCGAGCCCCTCCCCACCATCAGTCTCTGTGCTCTCCTCCTCTCTCCTTGCCCCCCTTCCCCTCTGTCTCTCAAAATAAATAAATAAACATTAAAAAAAAAAAAAAAGTAACAGTAATTTCAAGATGGTGACCACAGAGGATTCAGCCTACCTTGGGATCAGAAGGAAAACAACTCCAGGAGGTTTGCCCACAGTTGAAACGACTCACAGACTTGGCCTGAGCCCCTGTGTCAATCAGAGCAATGTTTGCTGGGTGCTTGGCCCGGAGCGCCAGGAAGACATGCTGCCTTATCCCCATTTTACAGGTGGGAGGCTCCAATTCAGGGTAAACTGCCCTGGGGGGTCACTGCCATTTTCTTCCTGCTCCATCTGACTCCAGAAACTGAGGTCAGCACCTTGCACCTTACAACCCCTCAACAATAATGCCAACACCAGAGCCATAACCCATGCAGCCCCTTGCCCCCATCTCTTAAACACAGAGCGGTGGCGTGCCCAAGGCCACATGATCGGCATGGAATGCAAACCCAAGCGGTGAGCTTCCCGGGTCCTTGCCTCTCACTGCTTGGCGATGCCCCTCATGAGGCTCACGTGGTGTCACACACAGGGGCCAAGCAAGGAACGTGCTACCCTCGTGGGCAGGAGACACCGATCCGGTAGGTGGGGAAAGCGTCTGGGAGTCAGCCCTCCCCACAAGCGCCCCCTCCAAGGCAAATCCAACGCAGGGACGAGGGCACAGAGTGAGGAAGCCGCCTGAGCCCCGCCGACATGGCCGGAGCATATGCCCTGCTGTCTACACAGCTCACCTCCTGGAGCCTCGGCTTATAAAGTGGGGGCAATGTGGCACCTGCTTCATGGGTGTGTTATGAAGACTGGATAGTTCATAAGGCACCGGGTACAAATCGGCACATGATAAAGGCTCAAAAAATGCCTATGGGCATATGGGACACAAAGTATTCGAGCCTGTCAACCTGCTCCCAAGGAGCCGTAACAAACCCCAGCCCTAGTGAGGGGGGCCGTCCTTTCTGGCTTGCCCAGAACCAAGGGGTTCCGAGGATGCAGAGCTTTCAATGCTAAAAAGGGACAGTCCTGGGCACACGGGGATGAGCTGGTCACCCTAGGCCCTAGCTGCCCAAGGCCTTCTCACAAAGAAGCAGAGACTTCTCTGTGAGCTTGAACAAGCCGGGGAGGGCTGGTCGGGGGGTGCAGTGAGGATGATGTCCCAAGAGAGATGCCATACGGCCTCTCCTTTGAAGTGGCCCCAGCTGCAAACATAATGTGGCCTTTTCTGCTAAAGCCTTTCGTCGGCTGAGAATTTCTTCTCCCGGAAAGGGGCCCAGGGTCCCACTCAAAGTCTCTAGGGGACGGGACAAGAAGTCCGTGGCTCAGGAAAGCCCCTACGTTGGACTCCCAGGGCTGCAGTAACAAAGTGTCACAGACGGACTGGTGGCTTATGCTCTCACAACCTTGGAGGCTACAAGTCTGAAGTCAAAGTGCTGGCAAGACTGTGCTCCCTCTATAGACTCTAGGGAAGAATTCTTCTGGCCTCGTCCAGCTCCTGGTGGATGCAAAAGCCCTTGGTCTTCCTTGGCTTATGGAGGCATCGGTCCCCTCTCTGTCGTCAGCTGGCATTTCTCCCTGTGCGTGTCTGTGTCCCAATTTTCCTCTTCTTATAAAGACACCGGTCATTGGATTTAGGGCCCATCCTAATCCAGTGTGACCTCCTCTGAACCAGATTACATCTGCCAAGGCCTTCTTTCTGGGTCACATTCACAAGTGCCAGGTAGACATGAATTTGAGGGATGCTCTTCAGTCCTGTAGAGACCCCTGCTCCGCCCCCACCCCGGACAGGGGATGCACCTGCACCAGGCCTGGACGGTGGGTCAGGGGCTGGGCCCCATCCACCGCCTTGGTCTGTGCCGTGGCAGTGGAGGAACCTGGGCAGGAGGAAGAAGGCGCTGTCGGTCAAGGCGTGCCAGTGGCCAGGGTGGGGGCTGATGGTGATGGATGATGCAGTGGCATCTTTTCTCCTCTTTGTGGCATCAAGGCCGAATTTTCTTTGGAGAACTTGCCCCTTCTCCGCTCTCGGTTCAAGAGGTTTGGGTAGAGAATACCACGCCTAGTTCAGGTGTGGCCTGGCCAATCAAAGCAGTGCATCCCATGTGACACAGGAATTGGCTCAGGCCTGGAGAGATGACCCCATCAGCACCAAGGACACTCGACCTGGGCTTCTGTTACGACTTACCCTAGGGAAGCTGACAAGTTGGCAGCCATCTTGCTGCTATGACGACAGAACCTGCATTTGTGTGAAACCACCCCGGAGAAAACTAGAGTCAGTACAAAGGATTCCTGATACCCCGTTTGAGGGCCTGGATCCAGCTGCTCCTGAAGCTCCATCTACGCCTGCACTGTGGGAGAGAACTGGGATACGGTGCAAAAGCACCTTGAACCAACGTATTGACATGGAAACTGAGGTCCGGAGGGGGCTGGGCAACTTTCCCAAGGTTATTGTCCTGACACCTGTATTGTAGCAGGTGCTGGGCTAGACAAAGTTTGGTCCCTGCTTAGTGGAAGACAAGGAACAATTACAGTGTCAAGGGACAAGGCCACTTTGAGCATTTCAGTCCCCAGGCCTACCCAGGAAGGTAAGAATCAAAAAGAGGAGTTCAAGCATGGTCCCAGACCACAGAGGGATGGAGTGGGGTAGGGGCATTCAAGTGGACATGCTAAAGAGGGGGCTGGGAACAGTTCCCCAAGACTAGGGAGGAGCCTGGGGCTTGGCAGAGGCCCCTGTGGGGAGACAGAGGGTAGAGTGAGGGCTCTCAAGACTACGAACGTTCTTTCTGGCTGCTGGGAAGGGGCCTGGTCCCCACCCTTGGCTCAGGAGTAGTGGAGCAACCACCTTGGAGGGCTCCGGGCACTTAGAGTCAGAACACGGGCTGGCAGTGTGGATTAGAGACGAGAAGGCCTTTCCATGCGTGTTCTGACTCCATACGGTCCTGAGACTCTCTCCCCAATGTAAGGAGCGAGGGCGGGAGCCCCGGTACCAATAAACAGATAGTGACTCAAAACACATTCCCCTTGACTGAGAGGAGTTAAAGACGGACATCCTGTCCACCCAAAAGCCGTCAACGCCACCCAAAGCCATCAACAGATTCTATTACACACCACTCACAAAAATGAACTCAAAATGGATTCAAGACTTAAAGATAAGAACTGAAACCATAAAGCTCCCAGAGGAAAACACAGAGAAAAATGCTCCTGGACAATGGTCTTGGCAATGAGTTTTGGGACATTCCACCAAAAGCACAAGCAAGAAAAGCAAAAATTACCGAGCGGGACTCCATCAGACTAGAAAGCTTCTGCAGAGCCAAAGAAACCATCCACAAAAAGATAAGGCAACCAGAGATGGGAGAGAATATTTGCAAATAATACATCTGATAAGAGGTTAATATCCAAACTATATAAAGAGCTCCTACAACTCAGTAGAAAACAATCCGTGTTTAAAAATGGGCAGAGGATGGGGCGCCTGGGTGGCGCAGTCGGTTAAGCGTCCGACTTCAGCCAGGTCACGATCTCGCGGTCCGTGAGTTCGAGCCCCGCGTCGGGCTCTGGGCTGATGGCTCAGAGCCTGGAGCCTGTTTCCGATTCTGTGTCTCTCTCTCTCTCTGCCCCTCCCCCGTTCATGCTCTGTCTCTCTCTGTCCCAAAAATAAATAAACGTTGAAAAAAAAAAAAAAAAGTTTTAAAAAAAAATGGGCAGAGGAGGGGCGCCTGGGTGGCGCAGTCGGTTAAGCGTCCGACTTCAGCCAGGTCACGATCTCGCGGTCCGTGAGTTCGAGCCCCGCGTCAGGCTCTAGGCTGATGGCTCGGAGCCTGGAGCCTGTTTCAGATTCTGTGTCTCCCTCTCTCTCTGCCCCTCCCCCGTTCATGCTCTGTCTCTCTCTGTCCCCAAAAAAATAAATAAATGTTAAATTTTTTTTTCAAAAATTTAAAAATGGGCAGAGGAGAGGCGCCTGGGTGGCTCAGTCGGTTGAGCATCCCGCTTCAGCTCAGGTCGTGATCTCACTGTTTGTGGGTTCGAGCCCAATGTCGGGCTCCGTGCTGACAGCTCAGAGCCTGGAGCCTGCTTCGGATTCTGTGTCTCTGTCTCTCTCTGCGCCTTCCCTGCTCACCCTCTGTCTCTGTCTCTCTCTCAAAAATAAATAAACATTAAAAAAAAAATTTTTTTAATGGGCAGAGGAACTGAATAGACATTTTCCCACAGAAAACATACAGATGCTCAACACGACGGATCATCAGAGAAATGCAAATCCAAACCACAATAAGGGGCACCTGAGTGGCTCAGTTGGTTAAGCGTCTGAATCTTGATTTTGGCTCAGGTCATGATCCCGGAGTCATGGGATCGAGCCCTGTGTCAAGCTCTGAGCTAAGTATGGAGCCTGCTTGAGATTCTCTCTCTTCCTCTGACCCTCTCCCCACTCATGCTCTTCTCTTTAAAAACATGAAAAATTTAAAAAATCTTGATAAATAAGTTCTGGGGATCTAATGGATAGCATGATGACTATAGTTATTAACACTGTATCGAATGATTAAAAGTGTTTGTTTTTCAGGTGTTTTTGTTTTTGTTTTTATTTATTTTGGAGAGACAGAGAGTACGAGCTGGGGAAGGGCAGGGTGGGGTGGGGGAGAGGATCAGAAGCGGGATCTGTGCTGACAGCAGAGAGCCCAGCTTGGGGCTGGAACCCACGAACTGTGAGATCACGACCTGAGCTGAAGTTCGTAGCTTAACCGACTCAGCCCCCCCACCCCTTTAAAGTATTTAAGACAGTAGATCTTAAATGTTCTCACCACGAAAAAGAACAGGTGATTAAGTGACACCACGGGATGCCATGCGGGGGGGGGGGCGGTTAGCTAAGATATGGTGGTAATCATTTTGCAACATGTAAGTATATCAAATCAACACTTTGTATTCCTCAAACTGACACAATGTTATATGTCAATTCTATTGCGATAGAGCTGGAAAATTTTTCGAATAAACAAGTGTTTTTAAAAGGATTGTGATGTTAGGTTTCTTCCTAGGTATCTTATGGTTTGGGGTGCAATTGTAAATGGGACGGATCCCTTGATTTTTCGGTCTGCTGCTTCATTATTGGTGCATAGAAATGTGACCGGTTTCTGTACATTGATTTATATCCTCTGACTTTGCTGAATTGATACATCAGCTCTAGCAGTTTTTCAGGGGAGTCTTTTGTGTTTTCCACGTAGAGTATCATGTCAGCTGCGAATAGCTGAGAGTTTGAGAGTCTGTACGTTGAACACTGTAGAAAGCTTATGAAAGAACCTGAAGAAGACCCAAAAAACCCGGAAAAACATCCCATGCACATAGACTGGAATAACAAATATTCTTAAAATGTCTATACTACTCAAAGCAATATACACATTCAATGCGATCTCTACCAAAATAACACCAGTGTTTTTCACAGGGCTAGAACAAACATTTGTAAAATTGGTATGGAACCAGAAAAGACCCCAAATAGCCAAAGCAATGTTGAAAAAGAAAACCAAAGCTTGAGGCATCACAATCCCAGACTTCAAGTTATTATTATAAAGCTGTAGTGATCAAGACAGTATGGCACCGGCACAAACACAACCACAGAGATCGATGGAACAGAATAGAAAACCCAGACACGGACCTACAACTGTGTGGCCAACTAATGTTCAACGAAGCAGGAGAGAATATCCACTGGAAAAAAGACAGTCTCTTTAGCAAATTGTGCTGGGAAAATTTGGTAGTGACATAGAGGAAAATGAAACTGGACCACTTTCTTACACCCTACACAAGAGTAAATTCAAAATGGATGAAAGGCCTAAATGTGAGACAGGAAGCCATCAAAATCCTAGAGGAGAAAACAGGCAACAACATTTAACTTCAGCTGCAGCAACATTTAACTAGACACGTCCCTGGAGGCAAGGGAAATAAAAGCAAAAATGAACGACTGGGACCTCATGAAGGTAAAAACTATTCCTTGCACGGCAAAGGAAACAGTCAACAAAACTAAAAGGCAACCAATGGAATGGGAGAAGATATTTGCAAATGACATATCTGATTAAGGGTTAGTATCCAAAGTAAACCAAAGTCCAACTCTATAAAGAACTCACCAAACTCAACACCCAAAAACCAAATAATCCGGTGAAGAAATGGGCAGAAGACATGAACAGACACTTCTCCAAAGAAGACATCCAGATGGCCAACAGACACATGAAAGGATGCTCAACGTCACTCACCATCGGGGAAATGCAAATCAAAGCCACAATGAGATACCGCCTGGCAGAATGGCTCACATTAACAACTCAGGCAACAACAGATGTTGGCGAGGATGCGGAGAGAGAGGATCTCTTTTGCATTGTTGGTGGGAATGCAAACTGGGGCGGCCACTCTGGAAAACAGTATGGAGGTTCCTCAAAAAACTAAAAATAGAACCGCCCTACGACCCAGCAATTGCACTACTAGCTATTTATCCAAATGATACAAAAATGCTGTTTCAAAGGGACACACACACCCCAATGCTCATAGCAGTGCTATCAACAGTAGCCAAATTATGGAAAGAGCCCAAATGTTCATCGACTGATGACTGGATAAAGACTATACAATGTATATATACAACGGAGTATTACTTGGTAATGAAAAAGGATGTAATCTTGCCATTTGCAAAAAAACAGGGATAATAAGTCAGAGAAAGAGATATCACGATTTCACTCATATGTAGAATTTGAGAAACTCAACAGATGAATGTAGGGGAAGGGAAGGAAAAATAAGAAAAACAGAGAGGGTGGCAAACCATAAGAGACTCTTAAATACAGAGGACAAACTGAGGGTTGATGGAAGGTGGGGTAGGGGGAATGGGCTGAATGGGTGATGGGCATTGAGGAGGGCACTTGGGATAAGCGCTGGGTGTCACATGTAAGAGATGAGTCACTGGGTTCTACCCCTGAAGTCAAGACTACACTGTATATTAACTGACTTGAATTTATATATATATACAAGTTAAAAAAAAAAAAAAGGAGTGTGATGTTTGTGGAGTGAAATTCATTCATCTAACTAATGATGGCAGATCCCAGCAAGAAGGCTACTGACTGCTAACCCCCACCAGCCTCTAGCCCCTCTATCTGCCTCTTCTGAGCCAGGGGTCAGCTGTTAAACACACACAAAGCACTTAGAGCAATCTCTGACTCACAGCACGGCCACATAAATGCCTGTCCTTATTATCACTGTTATGACCCTGTCTGGCACTTTCCAAGCCTCAGGTGAGAAGTCCTAAAACACCTGGACATCCTCCTGGGACAAAAGTCTCTTAAAGTGCTGAATATTAGACAGGGGGGAAAAAAAATCAAGTTTTCTTCCAAATCTTTAAGGAGGAAAAAGTAAAGATGCATCGGTGAGTCCCTGAAACGGCCCCTCCTTGGGCCACTGACCTGACGGAGAGCCTAACCTTGTCATTACTGCCTTGCTGCGCCACTGTTTTTAGAAACCATGGCCAGTGGCTACCTGTTTCCTCCCAAGCTGGTGCTTCCCTTAGAAACCTCTTCAGGGCTCAGTTTTTGCACCAGCTTCACGCAGAAGATTCTGGGACCCACCCCACAAACAAGGTGAGGCCACCATGTTCTCTCCTCACTGGATTCCCTGTCCAGCCCAAGACAGCCATGCACCCAGACCCCCGCTGCCTTCCAGTTGAGGCTGGCTCCCACGATGAAACATAAGAGAGAACAGTCCTGCTTCGCTGCAAACACACGACCACCCACGACAGTGACAAGCGGGTGCACGCAGAGCATGGGGTGGGGGAAACCAGGCTGAGAGAGGGAAACCATCCCAAATGAATCCTGATGCACACGGGGTCCCCACCCGGACACCCTGTGACCAGTGACTTTTGTACCCACAGCTTTAGCTCTGGGGTTACAAGGCCACCCCCCGGGGTCTGAAAAGGTGAGGGCTAGGAAGTTGCCGCTGGCTAAATACTGACGCCAGGGTCACAAAAACGCAAGGTAATGTTTCCTATGGTTGACACAAGAGGCCCATTGTTAGCCAACAGCCAACTCACTCTGTCTTTCCAGTGTATCAAATTCCTAATAGAGAATATAATGGCAGAGCTCGGTGTGGAGAAAAGCAATCACCTGGGTACCGGTCTATAACTCTGTCGCTAAGCTGAAGACCATCAATTACTCATCGCCAGGACTCAAACTAGGCACATACCCACCTCCCTGCTGCTTTATAAACGCTCCTGTTCTTTATCAGAGCAGAAGTGTTAATTTCCTCCTCTCCCGCGCAAAGCCCCCCTGGGCACATGCGTGTGTGCGCACACACCCACTCACGCGGCTCAGTCTGCTCTCCCTTCCCAGAGGAGAGGGTGTTAAACCACTCCACGCGTCATTTTGTTGTGACAATTTCCTAAAGTCAGAGCGCTTGGCCTCTCCATGCCTTACCTCCCCAGGGCACGCCGGACTTCTCAAATCAGGTGTTCGTGGAGACATGAGTAGACAGTTCTCTGCTCTTACAGCATTCATTCTGGTAGAGTTCCTCTGCAGGAACCTCTGGTAGCGTTTGCGACGTCATGCTAAAAACGTATTTAAGTCAATTTTTCAAATTCAAGAAAGCGTGTTAACACAGCATTCTTCTGTAAGTTCTTGTATATCCTAGTTCACTAATGAAAATAACAAGCCGGAATATTGGCATATTTTATCTTTCATCATTAAAGTCTTGGGACTTGTCCTTTGTTTGTTTGTTTGTTTGTTTCTCCCTGGAATATTTGTTTTCACTGAAAGGCCTTGGTCGTTATCAACCCATTCTGAACAACTGAGATTTTCATTGTATGTGAAATGATTTGGGAGTCCACCTTCTTCCACAGTGAAAAAAAAAAAAAAATCCCTACATCCTTGAAGGTTATAATACAAGGGGAGACTCAATTCTTGCCTTAGTTAGGTGCACACATTACTGTGGAACCCAGGGGAGCATTCTCTAGATTTTTCTCCCAGTTATACACATGGAGAATAGACTCTCAAGACACTGTACAGACCTTAGGTCTTTCTGGTCAGGTAAGAGGAAAAGTCCTCAAAAGCTCAAAGGGAAACCAGGAGAAAATACGAAGCTTATTCACTCAAAAACCTCCTCACATCCCATAAACCTGACTTCAACTCCTCTTGGGGAGAGAAAATTGGGCTCAACTAATGCAATTTCTTTAAAAGAGAAAAAGGAAAAGAAAAAGGAAAAGGAAACAAAAAAGACAAAGACAAAGACAGACAAAGACAGACACAGACAAAGACAAAACCAGGGAACTTTACAAGTGCTCCAAACCCTGGGCTCTGCCTCAGCAAGAGCAGTGCAGAGAGAAGGTAGAGCAGAAGGCAAGGATATCACTCCAGAGGGGTTCAGAGCGTAAGAGGGGGGCTGGATTAAGCCCCCTTTCCTCTGAAGTCTCACCGTTTTGTGAGCCCAACAGCCGGCTTGGGGACCTTTGGTTTTGCAGGAGTAGTCACTCTCCGGGCTGGATTTGGTGGAGTCGGTGGGGGTGTGAGCTGTGGAAGGGAGAGGGAGGAAGGGAGAAAGGAATAAAAGTCATAGCACAACGGCATCTCCTGGGGGAGTTTGGCAAGAAGCCTGGGAAGTAGAGTCTGGACGGTGGCCCTTCACGAATCACCTCGGTCTGTGCCCTTTCTGGGTGCAGGTAGACCGTAGGTGGGCACTCTATAGACTTCCCTCATTTCATCCTTACAACAGGCAGGCAGGGGCGGGAGTGACTACTGGCTGCTTCCCGGGCCCATCTTCCCTTCCTCCTTACTCACAGAACCCTGGGAATGTGTTCACTTGGGAAAGTGTATTAGTTGGTTGTCGCGTGTAACAAAAGAGCCCAAAATTTAGCAGCTGAAAACAACATGTTTTGTTTCTGTGGGTCAGTGTTGTGAGCTTTCTGGTCAGGTGTCTCAAAAAATTGCAGGGGCGCCTGGGTGGCTCAGTCGGTTAGGCATCCAACTCTTGGTTTCGGCTCAGGTCACGATCTCACGGTTCATGAGTTTGAGCCTGTGCCGGGCTCGGTGCTGGCAATGTGGAGCCTGCTTGGAATTTTCTCTCTCCCTCTCTCTCTGCCCCCTCCCCGTTTGTGCTGTCTCCGTCTCTCTCAAAATATATCGATAAACTTAAAAAAATAAAAAACAAATGAAATTGCAGTCAAGATGGCCCACCAGGGCTGTGGAAGGACAGCCTGGATGTCCTTCCAGGCTCACTCGTGTTGCCAGAGACACCAGTCCCTTGCCACATGGATCTCTCCATAGGGCAGCTCACATGTCAGCTGGCTTTCCTCAGAGCAAGAGAGGGCACCCAATATAGAAGCCGCCATCTTTTTGTAACCTAATCTCAGAAGTGATTACCACATTTTTGCCAGATTCTATTGATTAGAAGGAAGCTACTAGGTCTTGCCCACACTCAAGGTGAGGGAATTGCACAAGGGAGTGAACAGCAGGAGGCAGGGATTGTTGGGGCCAATTTAGAGGCTACCTCCCACAATTACCTTTCCCCCAGACTCTCTTGCAGCCAGACATGACCACGTGACTCACTAGTAGCCAATGGAACGTAAATGGAAGTTTTATGGTGGACTTCGGGGACGGCTTCTAAAAAGGTGAGTCATGGGTGCCTGGATGGCTCAGTCGGGTGCAGGTACGACTCTGGCTCACGTCATGATCTGACAATTCATGAGTTCGAGCCATGCATCGGGCTTGCTGCTGTCAACGCAGAGCCTACTTTGGATCCTCTGTTTCCCCTCTCTCTGTCTCTCCCCCTTTCACACACACACACACACACACACACACACACACACACACACACTCTCTCTCTCTCTCTCTCTCAAAAATAAAAATTTAAGAATATATAAAAACTTCTTTAAAAGGTGAGTCAGAATGTACCTCCTCATTCTTACAGATTGGAATGTAATGGCTGGAGTTCTAGCAGCCACCTTGGACCATGAGTAGACCTTTAGAATGAAACTAGCGCTGGAAGACTGAAGGAGCCCGGGTCCATGATTTCACAGATCTATCCTACAAGCCTTGACTGCCTGCCTTGGAAGTCTTTTCTTTGTTTTTTGCAAATATCCTTTTTGGTTTTTGTTTTTTTGTTTTTTTAAGTAGGCTTCACGCCCAGTGTGGGGCTTGAACCCATGACCCTGAGATCAAGAGTCGCATGCTCCACCAACTGAGCCAGCCGGGAGCCCTTATATCCTTTTTCTGAATTAAATTTTTTTAATTGTGATTTTATATTTTGAGTTAAAATACACATAACAAAGTATGTCCCATCGTAGCCATATTTAAGCCTACAATGCAGGGGTACTAAGTACATTCACACAGCTGTGCAACCACCCCTGCCATCCTCCCCCAGCACACTTCTCATCTCGTAAATCTGAACCTCCGTACCCACTGGACACTAACTCCCCATTCACCCTCTCTCCACAGCCTGGCAACAATCACCCTTGGATGTCTTTTACGAGTGTTTCAAGCCACCATATGCAGACCCCTGTTGCTCACAGCTGAACCAGTCTCCAGCCCTACTGCATTCTTATCTCCATTGTACAGAGCAGAAAATTGAGGTTCACAAAACTTATCCAAGGTCCAAAGCAAGCAAGTAGTTGAACTTGGTCTTTTTTTTTTTTTTTTTTAAGGAGGCTCCATGCCCAACATGGGGCTTGAAGTCACAATTCTGAGATGAAGAATCACAAGCTCCAACGACTAAACTGCCAGGTGCCCCCATAGCCTGGTCCTGACTTCTAATTTGTCTCATGACAAAATGTATCCTTCTCCCAATGCTTCTAGGGATCTGTGGGGGGATATCATCTGAAGTTCCTGCCCCATCTTCTAGACGGTTTATACCACGTGAAGGCAAGCGGAAGACAGAAGTGGTCTATGATTGCAGCCTGGCAAAGCGGTCCCTTTGCTAGGGTGGGAAGCAAAGATGGCTGGCTTTATTTGTCGTGTCCCCCATCTCTCCTGTGGGGACACTCAGCAAGGAACACTGCGGACCGGACAGTTGTTGGTTTGGGAAATGTTCCCAGCTTCAGAAAAGGCTGGATAGAGCAAGAAGTCTGGACAACAGATGGTCTGTGTTTGAAGCCAGTGCTGGAGGCTACGGGCCATATGCAATAACGCCCTCTCGGAGCAGAGACCGACTTACACGCTCCAAGGCACAAGGCTGTCCCCTCTGGAGAAGAGCCTCGTCAGACCCCTCCAGAGTAGGAGGGCAGGTTCTCGCTGAGACGGGGCATCCCCCAAGCAGTGAACTCCATTTCAAACCCCAGAACCTGCCAGAGACAGCAGCCTTCCATCAACCAGAGGTCTGCGTGGCCTCTTTGTGGGTAAGGACTTTCTTCTCCTTCCATGCACTCACCCCGTTAACGAAGCTTCCTGGATGAATGGGGAAGAGGGATTTGCTGTAGGTCAGTGACAGTTTCTCAAGGGCTTGAAAAGCCTGGACTTTCTCAAGCTAAGCTATACACACCCGTTTGACTCTGTGCATTAGTCTACAGCCGGTCTATATACTGGCGAGCTGTTTTCACAGACTGCAGGCCCCCCCTGTGCCGAAATATTCCCTCTCACGGTCGGGGCTTCTATGGTGGCAAGGGACAGAAATGTGACTCAAATTGAGATAAGCGGGAAGAGGGAGGTGACACACTGATGGACGTCACTGGAAGGGACGGGGTGGAGGGATCCAGTAGTGGGAAAACACGGATCCAGGCCCCCGGGGATGCCGTCTATATTCATTCCCAAAGCGGGTGGCCTCCTCGACTATGGCGGGTGGGTTCTCCACGCGACCAGAGAAATGGTTGCCCAGCAGCCTCGGGTCACCTTCTTCCAGCGCAGCGCCCCAAACTGCCCAGGGAGTGACTGGCCCCTCCCGGGGAGACGGGGGCACTCTGACCCGCTGGGCCCGGGGCGTGTGCCCACCTCCTGGGCCCTGCTTGCAGGGAGGGGGGCTGTGAAAGGCAGGTCCTGCCAGAAGCACATGAGAGTTCAAAGAAATGGGATGCTTCCAGAAAAAAAACAAAAAACAAAAAACAATCCATTTCTGCGTCAGTCCAACATTGCAAATACGTAGATGCAGCTTTGTGCAAACCCAAGTGCCCTACTGCCCCAGCTTGTTGCAGATGCTTGCTCTCAAGGCACTGCCACTCCTGAACTGGGCAGCGGGCTCCCTCCCCCTCGCCTCCCTCTCTCCCTCTTCCCTGCTTTCTGTCTTCCTGAGAGTCTCCCCTCATCCTTCCCACCTGCTTGTGTTTGCAGGGAGATCTTAACCACCAGCTGGGGTGTTCCTGGGGGGCAGACCCCTCCATTCTCCCCACAGGACGGTCCCCCCTGAACACGCGCTTTCTCCGTCGGCAGAGAGGGAACCCCCACTCCAGTCCCCACCTAAGCCTCCCAACAGCTGCCCTCATGCCCTCTGAAGACAGAAGAGCTGCCTGTGAGCCGGGCTGCTAATTCCAGATGACATTGGACCTTTTCAACTCCTACCGCAACTCCTCAGAGAGCCACAGCGGCGTTGACAGTTCTTGGCCACAAGGAGCAAAGTTAGAGACCCCATCCAGCTCCTGCAGGAAGGGGCAAGCGGGTCAGATTTGCTCGATGTGTCCCAGTTCTCCGCAAGGTGACCTGGGGTCTGCACCCATTTATGTGGTGTTTTTTTTTCCCCCTCCAAACTACTTGGGCCATAAACTAAAATGCTCCTTTCCAAGGAACATGACTCTGTCGTGACCCTGCACGTAGCGTGGCCGGGAGTCCAGGGCAGAGGACCACCCAGATGGCTCTCGGGCTTGGCCCCACTGCGGTGGCAGGAGGTCGGCCGACCCTGACAGCGGTCACTGCCGCTCCCTCGCTGCTGCGGACAGGCCAGGGTCGCTCTCCTAAGACAGTGCCAGATGAGCACGGAACAGAGAGAGGGCGAGAGCAGCCTTCCGGAGTCACGATGGACCTCAGGAGTCCGTCCTGCCACCTTTCCTTCTTTCACAGCCACATCTCAACCCCCGCTGGGCTGTCAGGCTGGTGTGTTAAAGGACACCTTGCTGAGGGGCACTGCCCTCGATCTCTAGAAGTCCGCGTTTTCTGTCTAGCCACACTTTCTCCTGCTGCGCACCGTCCCCTGTTTTCTTAGCCGTGTCACCCGTGGGGGGGCAGAGCCGAGAACGAACATGGCAAAGGGGAGCCGGGCCCGCAGACCTGCTGGGTTTCCAGGCGCTGACTTGAAACCTTCCTTTTTGCCCTGTGTTTCCACTGGCCCCACTGGTGACGGTGGAGCCCTGGTGACAGGCAAGACTGCTTTTGAATGTTTGGCTTTTCTCGCTCTCGCTCCTCAGTGCTGGGGTCCAGAGGGAGGCAGAGGAGCGGGGCCGAGCCTTCCAAAGGCCCCGCTCAAGCTCCGCGCAGAGGGACATTTGCTTCCAGAATGGAGCCATTTCTCGGCATCTCGGTCTATTTTTGCAGCAGGGCCGGCTGCCCCGTGCCAAAGTTTCTTCCCACAAATAGAACTTCTGGAAGGGCTTCCTGGTTTCCTCTCGGCTTTCAGACACCTCTTCACATTTCATTTGGCTTCCCTTCCGTGGCTCCAAAAGGGAATATTTGCAGTCTCTTCTGTTTTGATGGCAGGCCCTCTTGAGACCCTCCGCGGGGATGCCTCTGGGGTGGTGGCAAGCCTTCAGGCTCTTCGGTCTGGCCTCTGGTATCCCCCACTGCCACTCCCTGGAAGTTGGGCCACCAAGCCCCAGGGGAAGCCAGAGGGCCAGTGTGGATCCCAAACTGTAGGCTCTCTGCCCGCCCCGCCCCCTCCCGCCCAGGGCAGGTGATAACAGACAAAACACATGTGCCCACTCTCAGCGTCCCCTCAGACCCCTGCGCTCCCGAGTGACTCTGGCCCCCGCCTGTCCCTTGACACAGGACTTGAGAGCTCATTGCATAAAGTGTCACAGAACTCAAGTGATCTACAGCTGAGACGCTCACCTACCAAGGGATGTCGGCAGTCCGGAAACTCTGGAAGAAATCCTTAGGAGTCAAAACGAAACACGTGGAGGGAAACAAAAGATCGCCTCGCTAACCTGCTAGGGATGGTCAACCAGGCAAGAGTTAGGTGGGTCCAAGAGCAGCTTGGGTTTGTCCAAGTACGAGGCTACAGGAATCGGGGGGAAAGCTACTACACAGCTTCGGAAGATTTCAGAACAGCAACAAACCCAATCATTTGAAAGGCGCCCGCGTTATGGAAGGATCTCAACTCCTTCTCTCAAGTGGTGTGGCCATGAAGGGCACAGTTTCTGGCAGACAGACGGGGTTCCAATTTGAGTTCTGCCACGTACAAGCTGTGTGACGTTAGGCTGTTGCTAAACTGCTGTAAGCCCTCCTTTTCCCTTCCGGAGGGAATAATAACAATAATAATAAATAATAATAATAATGTGCCTGGCACATAATACACCTCTTAAGTACAAATAACAATTGCCTAGAAGAGCTAGATCCTTAACATGAAAGAGTAACATTTTCCACATGGTTCTAATTATCCACCTAAAGATGCGAACCAGCTAAGGTGATGATGTTGACCGTGAGCTGGAGATGGAAGTGACCTTGCCCTTGGATTTGCTCCCGGCCCTCACGGAGTCGGTTTATAAAGCGTGTGCATTACCCTTGCAGCTTTCCCAAGACCGGTGGCTCCCAGACCTGAGCAAACACTGGAAATACCCAGAGGGCTTGTTTCCAGACAGCTGGGCCCCGCCCCTGGAGTTTGTGACTCAGTAGGACTGGGAGTGAGGTCCAAGAATTTGCATTTCTAGCAAGTTCTCAGGTGATGCTGACACAGCTGCTGGGAACACACAAGCTTCAAAGACCAGGGTGTGCCTTCCAGCTCTGGATCCCCCCCAGGGCTTCGTAGGTGAAATGACTGGCTGGCTGGCTCACTGGGCAGGTGGGCCTTTCCCACACCTTGCTGCTCAGAGTGTGGAGGCTTCTGGTGGGATCCTAAAACGGAGATCGATTTGGCCATGCATGTCCAGAGCCTTTATGATGCCTCTGCTTCCTGATGCTGTAAATCCTCCTCTGGGAAGCTGTCCCTTAAGGAATTGTCTAAGACGCAGACAAAGCCTTATCATCACCTGTAGCTTGGAGGAGGAGGTGGCAGGTCTGGGATGGACAGGGTGGGGCGGGGGTGTGAAGAGAGGGGGAACTTGGCCACAGCCCAGTGCACGGACTCCAGCCGCACACGGGACGTGCCCCCACGAGCCGGCGGCCCCGATTCCCTCAGGACGTATACTGCTGTCACTTCTTTATTCCTGTTTCACGTGATACCCCTCATGTGGACATAAGGCAGTGACAAGTCTTGATTAGGTACATGGGCATCACTGGGGTTTGAATTCCGGCTCTGCCACTGGCCGTGACCTCCAGGGCAAGTTACCTAACTGCCCGGGGCCTCGGTTTTATCTTCAGTGGGGCGTAAGATATCTACATGTCAAAAAATCACAAAGCATTTAGAATAGAGTATGTTTCTATATGCATTCCCCAGTATGATTACAGAAAAACACACAGTAGGGTAGACAAGAAATTTTACTTTCTTTTTTTAAATGCTTATTCATTCTTGAGAGAGAGGGAGACACAGAGAGAGAGAGAGAACCACACACAAGCGGTGGAGGGGCAGAGAGAGGGAGACACAGAATCGGAAGCAGGCTCCAGGCTCTGAGCTGTCAGCACAGAGCCTGATGCGGGGCTCGAACCCACGAACCGTGACATCATGACCTGAGCCGAGACCAAGAGTTGGATGCTCAACTGACGGAGCCACCCAGGTGCCCCAAGAAATTTTACTTTCAAAAAGCAAGGATTGAAGACTGGAGGAGGAGTTTACTGTGAAATGGAAAGTTCCAGAGCACAGGGGTTATGTGTTTTCAAAGAGGAGACTCTTGGGTTTTTCCCAGTGTAAGTGAATGACGGCAGCCAAGTGGACAAAGACCTATTATCTGGGAGGGGGTGGCGGGGGTCCGGCTGGAGGGACAGGAGACTGAACTTGAGCTGGCGTCCTGGTCCTGGCCGTGAGCTCAGATCTGGACAATCCCCGACTGCAGATGCTGGGCCTCACAACATGCTGCCTTGACCATGCGGTTTCTCAAGCCGGGGTGTCCGTGGAAGGGCTTCCAAGTTTAAGAGGCAGTGGGCAGATGGGAAAGGGGAGACAATGAGGGCTCTGAGGCTCCATAAGGTGGGGCGCGCCCGATTCGCACTCCACAGAAGAGGGATTCAGCTGCGCCATGGAGTAATGATGGGGGTTGTAAAATGAAAACACCCAAGGACTCTCCACCTCCCCGACTTAGATACAGCCTCCAAAAGCGGCACAAGGCTACACTCCCGGACCACGATCATTCATCAAGGTGGCTTGTAGGCACAGAGCCCCCTTCAACAAATGAAGGGCAAGCTTCCGGGTAAGATCAGCCCTTCCTGAGTCCAAGGAATGACGCCGGGTGCCCAGATTCTGGGTGTTGAGAATCAAGAGGCTAGGCCGACCGGGCCGCAGTGCACAGAGGGGAGGAGATATGAACACAGTTTACTTTCCTCGTCACTGTAGGAAGAGGGAGGGAACCCCCTTCAGTCAGTGTTTTTTGGAGGCCTGGCCATTTGCCAGTAATGAAGATTCCACCTGCTGGGGAGGCGGAACGGAGGGTTGCTGTCTCCACCGTCCTTGTGCTGGAGCAGGCAAGCGTCAAGAGGCAGGCGCCTGGTCCTCCGGCTGGTCTCAGAAATGTGCAGTTACATCCCCACAGATGGATCCCACGAGACAGGTCTGGGTACACTGGCTTCCTCCGCACAGGGTTCCCACGTGTACACGCATCACACACACAGGCGAGGTTCTCTGGCTCCAAGCTCTCTGTTCTAGTATTTCCCTATGTTCTCATTTAAAAGAAGCAGGCATAAGGGTTCTATCTCTTTTCTGAAACACATTCCCTTCCTCAAAAAGAAAAAGAAGAAAGAAGAAAAAGAAAAAAGAAAAAAACGGGGGGTGTCTTTCTAGTTTATTATTCTTTTTTAAATGTTTTATTTATTTATTTTCAGAGAGACACATAGAGTGTGAGCAGAGGAGGGGCAGAAAGAGAGACACACACAGAATCCAAAGCAGGCTCCAGGCTCTGAGCTATCAGCACAGAGCCTGACTCGAGGTTCCAACCACGAACTGCGAGATCGTGACCTGAGCTCAAGCCAGACGCTCAACTGACTGAGCACCCCAGGCGCCCCTAGTGGGGGACTCTTTCTGATTGTCCTTTCTTTTATGACAGAGTTGTCTTGTCTAACACATTTCAGTTTTAAATTGTCTAACCCTCTCAGCTTTCGTGGAATGTTTTCAGCAGGGACAGCCACACCAAGAGCTTTTACTCAAGTTCAGGGCCATGGCCTGACTGAGACCGAGGGGGGCCCGAGACGGAGACGGGCAAGCGGCAGAAGACAGACTGAACTGCTCTCACCAGGGACCAGACAACTTGCAGGCCAGGGTGGCTCACAACCAGGGGAAACACGAACTGGCCTCCAGGTATTCCATTTCCCCTCCTCGACAAAATCGGACGCATCAATTTACCCCATGAATCATTTGGGGGGAAAAAAAGATTTCAGTCGAAGTCATGAAACTTAAGTCAGGAGATTCAAAACAAAACAAAACAAAAAAACATCCAAAAAGACTGGACTATTTTTAACACTCACTGGTTTCCCAGGTCAGGAGAGAGTGGCCTGGCGTCAGCAGGAACCAAGGATCACAGCATTTTCCTCTCCGCGTCAAGTGAACGGCCCTAAGATGTCAGAGTGGGAAATGCACACGCAGAAACGCATGAGAGCCTCTCTGTGCTGCTGACTGGCCAGAGTGACAGTGCACTTTAAAAGCACACAGGATGGGGCACCCGGGTGGCTCAGTCAGTTGAGCGTCCGACTCTTGATTTCAGCTCAGGTCACGATCTCACTGCTTGAGGGTTTGGGCCCTGCGTGGGGCACTCCGTTGACAGTGCGGAGGCCTGCTTGGGCTTCTCTCTCTGCCCTTCCCCCACTCACACTCTCTCTAAATAAATCAATAAATGTGAAATAAATTAATAAAAAAAAAACAGATAAAGGCACACATGCTAAGACCCACCTTTGTTAGTAGGTCGCAAGATTTTTGTGCAAGGCACCAAAGCAATCCAATTGGAAGAGTGTTCTTTACAAATGGGGCTGGAATAACCAGATATCCACATGCAAACAAAGGGACCTCAACTCCCGCCTCAGGCCGTACACACAGAATGAACGCAACACAGATCGGACACGTAATCGTAAACCCTGGAACCCTAAAGCTTCCAGAAGAAACATGAAAGGATACCTTTACAACCTGGGGGTTTCTGAGAAAGGGCTGAGATATGGCATGATATCCCCACAGATGGGTCCCAGGAAGGAAGGAAGAAAAATGTACGAAATAGATTTCATTAAAATCAGAAGCTTCTGCCCTGTGAAAGATACTGTTAAGAAAATAAACAGGCTTCTGGGAGGTTGATCCTGAATGTTCTCACCACCAATTAAAAAAAAAAAAAAAAAAAAAGGTGATCATGGGATCATGTTGGCTAGCACTATGGTGGTTATTATTTGCAGTGTAGGAATGTATTGGGTCAACACGCTGAACACATTAAACTTACACAATGTTGGGGCACCTGGGTGGCTCAGTCGATTAAGCCTCTGACTTTGGCTCAGGTCATGATCTTGCAGTTCGTGAGTTCAAGCCCCGCGTCAGGCTCTGTGCTGACAGCTTAGAGCCTGGAGCCTGCTTCAGATTCTGTGTCTCCCTCTCTCTCTGCCCCTCGCCCACTCACACTGTCTCTCTTGCTCTCAAAAGTAAATAAACATTAAAAGAAATTTAAACTTACACAATGTTGTGTATCAACTGTCTCTCAGTAAGGCTGGAAGAAAAAGAAGGAAAAGAAACAAGCTATAAACTGGAACTAAACATTTACACAATAATTATCAGACAAAGGACTGATGTCCATAATATATAATGAGCATCTACAACTTACTAACAGAGACACAACCCGATAAAATACAGGCAAGAGGACTGAACAGATACTTCACAGAGGAACACATACAAATGCCCAATAAACACATCATCAGCCATCATCACGGAAATGCAAAGGAAAACTGCAATGAGATGTGCGATGTATCTGCCAGGATGGCTGAAGACTGACAACATCAAGTGTTGCCAAAGACGAAAGCTACTGGAACACTCATACATTGTGGGTGAGGATGTAAATGCTACGACCACTTTGGAGAAAGACCTGGGAGTTTCTAGAATGTTCCCAGCAGCTTTATTCCTAGAAGCCCCAAACCGGGAACAGTCATAGCGTCCATCAGTTAAAAGCATGGGGCTTCTGGGGTGCTCAGTTGGTTAGGCGTCCGACTTCGACTCAGGTCATGATCTCGTGGTTCAGGAGTTCGAGCCCCACATTGGGCTCTGTGCTGACAGCTAAGAGCCTGGAGCTTGCTTCAGATTCTGTGTCCCCCTCTCTCTCTCTGCTCCTCCTCTGTTCTTTCTCAGCAATAAATAAACATTGAAAAAATTCTCTAAAAAACAGACTCAGCCACAAAAAGGAACTCCTGACACAAGCAATGGCATGAATGAGACTCAAAAACATCATGCTGAAAGAGGCCTCACTGGAGAGCACACCCTTCATGATTCTATTCCCATGAAGTTCCAGAAAAGGTCAAACTACTCTGTAGTGGAAAAAAAAGCAGGCTGGTGGGTGCCTCTGGGGGGTGGCAGCGGTGTTGGGGTTGACTGGGAAGAGGCAGAAGAGAATATCCTGGGGGTGATGGGGATGTCTGTATCTTGGTAGTTATGGTTGCATTTGCTAGAACTTCTTAATTGGTACACTTAAGATGTGAGCATTTCGGGGGCGCCTGGGTGGCTCAGTCAGTTGGACGACCGACTTCGGCTCAGGTCATGATCTCACGGTTCATGGGTTTGAGTCACGCGTCGGGCTCTGTGCTGAGAGCTCAGAGCCTGGAGCCTGCTTCCGATTCTGTGTCTCCCTCTCTCTGCACCTCCCCTGCTTGTGCTCTGTCTCTCTCAAAAAAATGTTAATTAAAAAAATTTTTTTAAAAAGATTTGAGCATTTCACTGTAAGTTTTATCCCCACTGACTCCCCCATCATCAACAAATATTAAACTCTGGCTAATGAGAAGCATGCTGAAGTATCTGGTAGGGGGCGTGCACCCAAGTTTATGACTTCCTTCAAAATACATCAAAACCTAGGCTGAATTGGGGCACTTGAGTGGCTCAGTTGGCTGAGTGTCTGACTCTTAATTCTGGCTCAGGTCATGACCTCACGGTTTGTGAGTTTCACCCTGTGTGGGGCTCTGTGCGGATGGCATGGAGACTGCTTGGGATTCTCTCTCTCTGTCTCTATCTCTCTCCCTCCCTTCTTTGCCCCTCCCTTGCTCTCTCTCTCTCTCTCAAAATAAACAAACAACAACAACAAAAACTAGGATGAACCGATGGAAGAAGGCATAGCTGGTTATGTAACAATGCAAAGATAGCAAAATAGTAGCTGTACCATCTAGGAGGTACATGAGTAAATGGGTGTTCACTGAATAATTCTTTCAACTTCTCTGCATGTTTGAAATTTTTGACAACAGAATGTGGCAGGGCGGGGGTGGGGGGGGGAGGTACTGAGTGAATTCAAAACTATAGACAAGGACAAGAGCGCAGCATTCAGTCTCCACCCCAGCTCTGAAATCAAAGGACCACAGAACTGTCTGCAGGGAAAAACGGAGGTCCCCACTTCCACACCCACCTGCAGCTTTGGCTCCACACGTAACAAAAGCCAGAAACACAGATACATTATCATCATATGGCCCTGGGCCTCCGCCTCGAAAGCCAGAGCACCACCCTAGGGTTTGATGCCCCAAGAGACATCGAGAAAGCCTGTGTGTGTGGAGTGGGTTGAGGGCCAACCCAGGACAAGTGTTCCAAGTGACGGGGTCCAGTTGGGAAGAAAATAGGGGTTTGAGCACGGATGAGGGCTCCGCCATGTATTTAATCCTGAGCCAAATCCCCGGTGACTCAGCTCCAGTTGACAGACGACGACACAGGGTCTCAAAAGCGTCATCCTCAAATCTAACTGCCATTTACCGCGCACTTGTGTATGCTGGGCCTTTTACGTGATTTCCTTTAGTCCTGGCAACCACCCTGAGAGGCAGGTTTATCGCCCTGATTTTATCACTGAGGAAACAGAGGTGGGGAGAGGGCAATGTGTCCGAGAACCCACGGCTGGAGCTGGGGTGCAAGTCCAGCTCTAGAAGGTTCCAGAGCACAGGCCCCTTCCAGCATGCCCCCTCCCCGAGCCCTCCTCTGGAGTCAGAGCAGCCGTGTGTGTGTGTGTGTGTGTGTGTGTGTGTGTGTGTGTGTGTGTAAAGCTTTCTGAGCAGGGAGAACCAGGCTCAGGGTGCCACGCAAATGTGTTCCTCAGGCCACACGTACTTCTCCCACGTGCGCCAATCACAGTCTGTGGTTGGTTTTCCCTCTTGTTTACTATGTTAGAAAGTATCAGGCACTACCTGTTCCTACCTGTCAGTTTCTGAGACCCGGCACAGCCCTGGCAGTGCCCCATAAGCCTCCTGTAGACATCAGCCTTTATCTGCACCTCCCTGTGCACCACCCCGCTGGGCTGTGAGCAGGGACGAAGCTCTAGAAGGGGTGGGAGCTCCTCCCAGACAAGTTTGGGTTTGTAACTCCGCACAAACTCTTGGGTAAGGCGGGGTGGGGGAGGGAGGGGAAGCGCTAAGAGGCTCTCAACCGGGGAGAGTGTCTCACTGATCCGAATTCACACAGCACCACTGATGGCAGAGGGCTCCACCTGCCATGCAGGACACCTGGACCCTCCTACATAGCCATTCTCCACGGGGCTCGGCTCCAGCAACGGGCATCTGACTCGTTAACGCAAGTATAAGGAGTTGGAGGTTAAAAAAAAGAAAAAAAAAAAATCCACGAACACCAGGCTTCCTGACTTACCAGAGCTTTTTAGGGGTGATCTTTAGAGAGAAATACATCTATGTAAAGATCAAATACGTCATTCGCTTACCAAAAAGAAACAGGAGAAAACCAGAATCCTAGGAAAATTTCTTTAATTTTCATCTCTTGGAAATACATTTTTCATTTTTATTTTCCATGATACAAAAAAAATGTTAAATATCTAACAATGATCTACATGAAACAGACCTACGGAAGTAGATCCATGAAATCCTGTCGCTGCTGTGATCTGTTTCAACAGAGAGAGGGCTGGTACACGTTGTAATCTGTGATTTCACACACACACGCACACACACACGCACGTGTACACACACATGCCACCTTACCCCCGGACACACTCCCGAACAGAGACGGCGAGCAGGCTAAGGTACGGAAAAGGGAACACAGCACTACGTGTAAAAACAGAAGTGAACTTTTTGTACTCATCCAGTTCGCCTTGAGAAACTCACAAGTTAGGAAGAAGGACTCCAAATAAAAATGCCCCAAAGGCCAAGGCATATGGTAAGCGTCTTTATGGGTGGACGGCGTGAGACATTTTCCTACTGGAAAAACAAGCTGGAGTGCTTAGTATTTTCAGGCAGCTATGGCGGGAAGTGGGCAGACGCGAGGGGTCTCTCCACGGGGGAGACTGTAACCGCGTGCTGCGGAGGCCCCCAAATCTGCACACGAGAACATGAAAAGAAACCTCTCGAAGCAGTAAAGACTTCAAACCCCAAAACTCACGATCCCGGCGCCCAAGAATGTCGGCTCTTCGCTTATTTCACAGCCGACGATCCCCACCAGGTAGGTTCTTAAACGCGTTAAAATTCATGACACTGGAAAAGGGGTTTCACGTGAGCAACAAATCATCAACTGGTTAATAATGTGCACATTCAAGATGGCCTACAACCGTGCTGAGTGTCAGCAGACAGTTTACATTAAAAAGGAAGAAAAGAAACACAGCCACACAGATAAAAGAAACTGGGTTTTTGCCAGGACACAGACTTGGCTTCAAACCCCTCCCATACCACATTTCATGAAATTAAATACAGTATGGCTTCTGAATGTGCCAGCTGGGTCCTCCTCAGCCACGGCACCAGCGATTTGTTTTCCTTCGGGTCTCAGTTACCACGTGTCGGGAACCTCGAAGAGCTTGGCAGGGCTGCCCGGGAGGCCTCCTGGGGGGGGGGGGGAAGGACAAAACAAGGTGAACAAGAGGAGGGACAGCAGCACCTGGGGGACAAAGCGACCGGCTGGGAGCACAGTGCCCACTGCCAGCCGCAAAGGCCGAGGCAGACGGGGCTGGGCTGGGCAGAGATGGTTCACAGACAGGCCCTGCCCACGGACGGCAGTGCCCAGCAGACGGCGGCGACCCCACAGAAACTTCGCACGTAGGATTAGGGACGCGCCTCCCTGGACGGACGCCTCTGTTAACTTCACGGGGGTTAAAGCAAGGACGCTCACATATCTCTCCGGGAGCACGTACTGTATCCTTTGCCACCACACTCGGCACTCGGTTCATTTAATCCTTTTTTTTTTTTAATGTTTATTTATTTTGAGAGAGAGAGAGAGAGGTTTGTAAGCAGGGGAGGGGCAGAAAAAGAGAGGGAGAGGAAGGATCTGAAGTGAGCTCTGTGCTGGCAGCAATAAGCCCAATGTGGGGCTCGAACTCCTGAACTATGAGATCATGACCTGAGCTGAAGTCAGCTGCCCAACAGACTAAGCCACCCAGGTGCCCCTCCTTTTTTTTTTTTTTAAGCAAGGTTTACACCCAACATGGGGCTGTATCTCACAGCCCCAATTCAAGAGTCACATGCTCTACTGAGCCAGCCAGGCACCCCTCCATTCATTTAATCTTCATAAAAGCCCAGCATGGTGGTACCAATATCCCCATTTTATAGATGCAAGAGCAGGCTCAGAGAGGCTAAGTTAGATGACCAGTCTCACTGCCAGAGAGCGGCTGAGATGGGACTGGCTCCTCCCATGGCATGCAGAGCCCTGTCGCATCCCAGGACACCAGGCTCCTCGGTGCTGGGCCGTACCGGCACCCAAATGAGAAACCCGAGGGGCTGGCGGCTTTGCAGAGGAGAGAAGCTGACCTATAGGGGTTCAGAGAGACCCCAAAAGGCAGCCTTTTCAGAGTGTGGCAACACTGGCTAAGCCCTGAAGGTCCTCTCCAGTTCCGAACAGTTTCACCAGGCAGCTGGAGGCTCTTCTTCACTCAGGACACTCCCTGAACAGCAGCGGCACAGCTGGGCTGGGCCTGAACCAGGAGTGCCCAGGGCTGAGAGAAGGGGAATCAAGTCAGGGAAGAGCGTGTCTGCGATGGAAAGTGGGACAGACCGGCGGGGTGGCCCCGGGGTTCAGGCAGGGCTGGCAGGGAAACTCACAGTAAAGACCGTGAGGCCCCTCCGGTGAGCAGTGATGAGGGACAGGAGATGTTCTGGGGATCCAGGTTGATCAGAGAAGGAAACGCAGAGAGGCTCCCCTCCCCAGAACAAGGAAATACTGCAGACGGACTGTGATGAGACCTGGCCAGCCTGACCTTCTCAATCATGCATTTATACAATGCCTAACTGGAAGGAGGAAAAGAAACATCGATGAGGGCATCTGTATGATTCACATGCCAAAAGAAATATTACAGCAGCCAAAGAGCCATTTTAAAGATTTCTTTTTAATTTTTTTTAATGTTTAATTCTTTGAGAGACAGACAGAGCATGAGTCAGGGAGGGGCAGAGAGACAGGGAGACACAGAATCCGAAGCGGGCTCCAGGATCTGAGCTGTCAGCACAGAGCCCGATGGGGGGCTCAAACTCACGAACCGTGAGATCATGACCTGAGCCGAAGTTGGACGCCCAACCGACTGAGCCACCCAGGCACCCCGCCAATGAGCCATTTTAAAGGCAAGAGCCACACTGTCCAATGTGGGGGACTGAAGTAAATTAAAACTAGCTGCGAGGAAAACAAATAAAACGGCTAAATGGCTGAAAGTATAAGTCATCCTTACAAGAGCACCTGCTGCTGGCTGGATGGGACTGGGTGTGGGCGTGGCTGCAGGCCGGCAGACACACAGGAAGCGACTCGCCCAAGAGCTGGTGAGGAGGAACGGAATTAGCAGGAGCTCTGGATGAGGCCAGCCTGGCTTGGCCATGTGACTAGCTGTATGGCTCTGAACAACTCTCACAGCCTCACCTATCAGCAGGACTGAAGACTACTTTCATGCCACACTGGCCTGCTGTGATACGGCAGAGTTGCTGACACATGAACATGTTTAATGCATGTCAGGTCCCTTCTTCTTATCAGTAAGTTGGCCCGACACTGAACGTGGTCGTTGCCCAGGAAGCCAACAGCCTCCAGTCAAGAAGGGCCTAGTTTCCAATGCCTAAAACGTACAGCTGCTGAGCAACAATGATGTGTCCAGAGGAACCAGAACTTTAAGAACCATCTGAAGGAGACCTAGACCAGAGGGGGCTGGAGGTCACTGATGGTGTTCTTTCCAGCACTTTCTGGAAAGGGAGCACTGTAGACTGAGGGATGAGTCTGAAAGCTAGTGGATAAGGAGCTGGGGTCAGTGTTTGGGGGAGCTCATTTTCACAGGCCTGTTTTACTGGCGCAGAGAATTACTCTGGAACGATTCGTTTTAAATGAGTATTTCAGGACATCTGCCTCCTGCTAGAATGGATCTCAATGCGTACCCTGCATCATACACGAAAATTAACTCAAAATGGGTTGTACATCTAAATTTAAAACCTAAAACCATAAAACCTCTAGAAGAAAACACAGGAGAAAATCCTTGTAATGTAGAGTCAGGCAAAGACTTCTTAGTTGTGACACCAAAAGCATAATGCGAGGAAACAGACATGATACAATGGACTTCAGTAAAACTGAAAACTACTGTTTGGAAGATAACATTAAGAAGATGAAAAGAAAAGCAGAGTCTGGAAGAATGAGCAAAACCCAAGAGGACTTGGATCCAGAATATACAAAGAACTCTCAAAACTCAATGAGAAGAAAACAAACAAGCCCATGAAAAAATGGGCAAAAGATCTCAAAAGACATTCCACCCAAGAAGAGATCTGGATGGTAAATAACCGCACAGAGACATGTGTAGCATCATTAGTCATTAGAGGAAATTCAGGTCAAAGCCATAACGAGATACCACTACAGACCCACTAAAATGGGCTACAAAGGACAATCCCAATACTGGTGACCGTGCAGAGCCACTGGAGCCCTCACACGCTGACAGCGGGAATGCACGATGGTGCAGCCACTTTGGAAAAGGCCATGCCAGTGTCTTATAAAGTAAAACACTGCACTTACTACCTGACCCAGCAATTCCACTCTTAGGTATTTACCCAAAAGAAATGAAAACTTAGTTTGGGGCGCCTGGGTGGCGCAGTCGGTTAAGCGGCCGACTTCAGCCAGGTCACGATCTCGCGGTCCGTGAGTTCGAGCCCCGCATCGGGCTCTGGGCTGATGGCTCAGAGCCTGGAGCCTGTTTCCGATTCTGTGTCTCCCTCTCTCTCTGCCCTTCCCCCGTTCATGCTGTGTCTCTCTCTGTCCCAAAAATAAAATAAACGTTGAAAAAAAAAATTTAAAAAAAAAAAAAAAAAAAAAAAAAAAAGAAATGAAAACTTAGTTCAAACAACAAAAACCTGTTCGCAAATGGTTACAGCATTTTTTTTACTTGCTTAAAAGTGGTAACAACCTACACGCCAACTGGCAAAATGGATTGACAGGGATACGTCCATAAAAAGAACACTACTCAGCAGCAAGGAGTAAGGAACCACTGGTAGATGTGATAGCATGAATGTATCTCAAATGCATTTGGTTGAGAAAGAGGCAAATCAGGGCCAGGATCTAGGGGTGGGCGGAGGGATGGAGGCATGAGGGAATCTTCTGGAATGATAAAACCATTCTCTCTCTTGATCACAATGATGGCTGTACACATGTGTTAAAATTCCTCAAATTGTGCACCTAGAAGTGAGGACTTACTGTACATAAATTGTATCTTTTTTTTAATATGAAATTTATTGTCAAATTGGTCTCCATACAACACCCAGCACTCATCCCAACAGGTGCCCTCCTCAATGCCCATCACCCACTTTCCCCTCCCTCCCACCCCCCATTAACCCTCAGTTTATTCACAAATTGTATTTTAATAAAGCTGACCCTTAGGAATGTTGCTTCAAGATCCAACAAAACTGGGGCATCCGAGTGGCCCAGTCAGTTGAGCGTCCGACTCTTGATTTTGGCTCAGGTCACGAACTCAAGGTTCATGAGATCAAACCCATGTCAGGCTCTGTGCTGACAGTGTGGGGTCTGACTGGGATGCTCTCTCTCTCCCTCCCTCTCTGCCCCTCCCCTGCCTGTGCGCTGAAACACACACTCTCTCTCTCAAAATAAATAAATTAACATTTAAAAAGAAAGCTAAAAAGAAAACTGGGGCGCCCCGGTAGCTCAATCAGTTAAGCATCCGACTCTTGATTTCAGCTCAGGTCATGATCTCACGGTTGTGAGATCAAGCCCCATGTCAGGCTCCACGTTGAAGACTGCTTAAGATTCCCCCTCTCTCCCTCTACCTCTCCCCTGTGTGTGCCTCTCTCTCTCTCAAAAAAAAAAAAAAAAAAAAAAAAAGCCAAAAAATGTAAAAATAAAGTATGCTATTAATTAAAATGATTTGACTGAGAGTTTTTTAAATGGGGAAAAACACTGGATGCTAAATTGCCTAAGAAGCATGATGCCAACCAACTACGTATAAAAATCCCAGGCAGACTAAAAACACTTATGAACAGAGTATCAGGCAACCACGGGGCTTCATTTTCTTTCCGTTTTTCTTCATTTTACAGATTTTCGTAGTGAGCACATGATTTTTACTAACAAGACCACAACAGAAAATGAAAAGTGGTCAACACAGCAGGTGACCGTTGGTGCTTGTGTACCTTTCTCCTGACAGAGCTGACAGGGAGAAATTCTGAGAGGTAAGAGATTTCTTCCCTCAGGTGAATCCAGAACAGAATCTAAAAAACTACATGGTCCCCTGGAAAAGTGCCATCATATCATTTTCTGCAGAGTGGAATTCTGTATACAGAAAGATCCTTTGGGGTGTTACACAAACATTTTTAACCGGGAAACGTTCCAAAGTGCCTGGTGAGGGGGCGGTTTCCCACCCCCGAGAAGGCAGGGTTCCCGAGTGGCTTACGGGGAGCCCTGGCGGGCTGCCATGAGGAATGGGGACTGAGCAGCACACACCTCATGGGTCACACGGAGGCCGTCAACCACATGTCCATTGAGGAATTAAAAAGCTCCTTGGCTGGACCTCCTGAGCCTGGACTGAGTGCTCAGCAGAGGCAGACTGAGTGACATCTAAGTAGATTCTCCATTTTCCATGCTGTAACCTTATGGGTCTAAGCATGAAAGGTTCGACAGATTAGTCAAGACCCCAGTGAAACTGCTGGTTCTTGGTAAACATTTAAAGGTCTAATGTGTTGTGTTTTAAATGTAAGGAGGAAATGGGGTGTCTGGGTGGCTCAGTCGGTTGAGCGTCCGACTTCGGCTCAGGTCATGATCTCACAGCTCGTGAGTTCAAGACCCGAGTGGGGCTCTGTTCTGAGAGCCCAGAGCCTGGAGCCTGCTTCAGATTCTAGGTCTCCCTGTGTCTCTGCTCCTCCCACGTTCACTCTGTCCCTTTCTCTCTCTCTCAAAAAAAAATAAAACATTAAAAATAATTTTAAGAAATAAACGTAAGGAAGAAAAAGACTTGTAGCGGCCTATTATATGACGAAAAGGATCACCAGGGAGAGTGTCTCTGGGCACTCCTCCGTGCGCCCACAGGACCCGAGAGAACCCCTGGGTACTGGTCCATCAGTATTTTGAGGACAGCCAGTCTTGTCAGCATCAGGACAGTGGGGGACACTATTCACAAGTGTCCTATAGAAACAAGTGTGCTATAGAAACGCATCCATTAAGCACTGCCCGGAGAACATTTCCCAGGGATACTTTATTCCAGCATAGACGACACGCAGAACTGGGTTCCTTTATGTGCCAATGGAGAATGTACCTGGAATTCTCCCAAGGAAAAGTAGATAACACTACCAATCTACGCTAATCATTAAAAATCTGAAAGGAGGGACCTACATTATGTGTAAGATTTTGGGGCGCCCGGGTGGCTAAGTCGGTAAAGCGTCCAACTCTTGATTTTGGCTCAGGTCATGATCTCACGGTTCGTGAGTTCAAGGCCTGCGTCAGGCCCTGCACTGACAGCGTGGAGCCTGCTTGGGATTCTCTTTCTCTGCCCTTCCCCCTACTCATGCTCATTCTCTCTCTCTCTCTCTCTCTCTCTCTCTCTCTCTCTCTCTCTCCTCTCTCTCTCTCTCTCTCTCAAAATAACTAAAACATTTGGGTAGATTTCACATACTGCAGAGTGGTCCAATGTGTGAGCCCTCCCCACAGCCCCCAATACCAGCTATATTTTGCTTTGCAAGTTTGTAATTCTTTGAGCCTGTTTCCTCTCTAGAAATTGGAAATAATGACACCTATACTTTTTAAGCTTCTTATACGGAACAGACAGTAAAGGATGCTCCTGGCACAATGCTTGGTACGTGATAAATAAAGTCATTCCTTTTGCAATTTAAGTCATTTTGTTAGCTGGAAAGGGGTCTAGTGAACTCCTGTGTATCTTAGATATTAAAATGTGTAACTGAGACAGAAGACAATTTTGTGTGGGATTTACTGAGCACCAATTGTCCCAGGACTGCTACTATAGACAATATTCTATGGTCCTACTTTTTGCAACTTCCTCCTTGGAAAACAGCAAGCTCCCTAACAGATGAAACGCTGTCTTTTACACTTTTTGTGCCTTTGCTGACAGTGCTGGGCACCCAACACACCTTCGTGTATCACCTGAGGTCCTGTCAAGAGACTCTCGCCAGGAGGAGAGCTGGGAGCTGCCTGGACAAGACAGACCTCCCCAGGCTGCACCAAAGTGTCCGACCCGGTGGCCGCACACCCCTCAACCTTCACAGCTCCTGGAATCCTCTGAACCCTTCAGAGCTTAACACAGACCCTTCGTGGGGTCAGACTTTTGTATTCTCCCTTGATACAGGACCTCGTGAAAGTCACTGAACTCCGAAGTCCGTTGACTCCACAGGTTCAGAGCCTGATATCCCGACCCACATCCTGCTGACAACATTAGCACTATATGCTTACCACAAAGCAGCTAAGAATGACCCATTAAACTCCCAGCTTTGCGCTGCTGGAAGGTCTCACTCGGTGAATGCTGCTCCAGAAAGCCCAATTATCTCCAGGTCTCTGGTTCAATTAAAAGCTGTCAAGATGTTTTTCTCTTTTAGTGGGACTGGTGAAGAAATACAAAATTTATCACTTTTTTTTCTTTTTTAGCCCCAATTTTGAGGCAGTGACAGATTTACTGTCAATGGGAGGAGAATAAAAACCTATTTTAATGACGGCATTACACATTCGAGACCCCAAATAGCTTGTAGAAAGTTTTCACTTCGCAAGATTAAAGTTATAAAAAGGAGCTAATCTATTCATGTGGTCTATTGTTAGGTATTCTAATGTTAATACGTTTAAGATTATGCTGAGACAGAAGGGGGGGAGACCACCTGTCATCCTGTCCCTGAGAAGTAACAGATAAGCTGAAAATTCAGAAGAGAATGAGGTCAGAAGGAAAAGAATACAAGAGGGGACCCTGCCCCGCGGCATGCTGCTCGTGATCTCTGAAAGTCATGCCAACATTTAATATGAACATTCGCCGAGCAAGGACAATGTGCCAGTGGTAAGAAGGTATCACAGGCGAGGACGAAGTATGGTACAGATTAAAAACTTCTCCAAAACTCAATTTAGGGAAGGGAAGGTTGGCAAGTCAAGGAGAACCCGGGATTCAAGGAGGCAGCTAAAATACACAATCTGATGGGGCACCTGGATGGCTCAGTCGGTTGGGCACCTGACTCTGGCTCAGGTCATGAGTTCGAGCCCTGCGTCCGGCTCCATGCTGACAGCTCAGAGCCTGGAGCCTGCTTTGGAATCTGCAACTCCCTCTCTCTCTGCCCTTGCCCCGCTCATGCTCTGTCTCTCAAAAAATAAATGTTAAAAAACATTTTAAAAAATAAACAATCTGGGCTTCAAACAGGAGTTCAGTTTTTAGTTGAAGTTAAACCTCAGCATAATGTATAAAAACATATGCAACATTTCTGCTGCTTCTTTGATTTCATTATTATCAAGGAGATTCAGAAAACTCTCTGTGGTCAGATCAGGCCACATGTAAAAGAAGGAACTGATTTGAAACACGATGAACTCTTTAGCTTGCGTATGAACCAAGTTCCAGGGCTTTACCACTTTTCCTTTGATTTGACGGTAGGTTCTGCTGCCCAGAGACTGCGGTGATCCGAGACAGAGGAGGAACCACGGGGGGCTCGGTCAGCGGCCCTCCTGCCCTCCCATCCGGAGCAGAAAATATGCAACTGTGCTTGTAAGCCCTGGCTTTCCTGCAGGGCAGACTTAAGGGCTCCGTGACCTTGGGCAAGTCACGTTGAACTTTAAGTCCTCTGTTCTCTGAACTGTAAAATGGACCATGGTGACTACCTCAGAACACTAGAGCCAAGCACTTCTGCCGGGCATGAGATGCCAGGCTGGACCCTTAGCAAGCAGGGGTCAGCAGGGGCCGTAACTGTCATCCCTGTGACAGCTGGTGGACCCGGTAGGTGATGGCTGGATCTCCCGGGCAGGGAACTGGCCCCGCGGACAGCAAGCCCGTCCCTCACGTCACGGTCTGGCGCCGTAGAGGGTCTGTGCACGGAAGGCTGGGTTAGGTCACGAACCCCCCCCCCCCCCAAGCATCCGGGTGGTGGAGAGAATGTGGCATTCGGCTTCGGGCAGGCCTGGTGCTCCTGCCACAGCACCTAGCACATACTAGGCTCTCAACATGGGTTGGCCTCCGGTTTCCTCTGCTCCTTATGTAATTCTGCTTATGAGAGAAATCCAGGCTGCCTGGCGTTTTGCTGGGAACGGTGAAAATTCTGCCGCTGAAAATAACATGTGTAGGAGTAGGCCTCCGTGCAAATTGAAATGCACATTTAAAATACTGAGGCTACTTACACACATCAGCAAAACCTCTAAACCATGGAGGAGAGAGAGAGGATTACCAAAATGGACTAACCATCTTTAACTAAGAAGGCCCCTGCCAAGCCTTCCTCTATCAAAAGACAGGGCTTTTTAGGGATTCCTCAAATTAAATTAAATGGATCCTAAAAGCAGCTGGTCCCATGGAAAACTACAGCAGCCCCCCTCATCTGCGGGGGACACATTCCAAACCCCCCAGAGGAAGCCTGAAACCTCTCTAGGTACCACGTGATTTCCTGCACATACACATGCGGGATAAAGTTTAATTTATAAACGAGGCACGGGAAGAGATCGACAATGGCTAATAGCAAATGAGAACAGTTAGAACAATGTACTATGATGAAAGTTCTGTGAAGTGGTCTCTCTCTTAAAATAGCTTATTCAGGGGCGCCTGGGTGGCTCAGTTGGTTGAGCGGCCGACTTCGGCTCAGGTCACGATGTCACGGTCCATGAGTTCGAGCCCCGAGTCGGGCTCTGTGCTGAAAGCTCAGAACCTGGAGCCTGTTTCCGATTCTTTGTCTCCCTCTCTCTGACTCTCCCCTGTTCATGCTTTGTCTCTCTCTGTCTCAAAAATAAATAAACATTAAAAACATTTAAAAAAAATAATAAAATAAAATAAAATAGCTTATATTCACCCTTCTTGTGAGGACGTGAGACAATAAAATGCCCTCGTGACGAGACGGACGTGAGCTGAGTGACGTAGGCACCGTGACCTAGCATTAGGCGACCGTGGACCTTCGGATGATACATCTGACCTTCTGACAAGGATCATGTGCTTCTGGACCTTGGTGGACCGCGGGTCACTGAAGTCCCGGGAAGCGAATCGTGGACAAGGGGAGACTGCTGCACACGGGTTTTGCCACCGACCGAAGCCCTGCTATCATTTCTCCCCCAAAATATGAGTTTCTAGAGCGTTAAAGAGTACACACCTCCAGAACGTGAGTAAGACCTTATACAAACCTGCTGGTGAAAGCTCCTTCTTCATCCTTTTTAATTTCTTGGCCTTTTTCCTTCCCTCGGAGAGGGATTCTGCACAGGACTCTGTCTGCTCCAGCTCAGTGTCGGAAATCTCCCCTGATATTCTGGTCTCCAAGTCAGCTTCTGCGGGGCTGGGGCTCAGATTTCTCTTTCGTACCGTGCTGGTCGAGGTAAGACTGAAAGGCACACAGAGGGACGACATGAAAGGTGTGGAGACTATCAGGAAGACGAGCCTATAACGTGTCTTAATACTCTTAAGTCCATTACCACTTCACTAGCAGTCAACGACATGGGTGGCTGCCACCTACAAGTACGAGTTAAAGACCTTAATGTGAACTGAAATCCAAAGGTTTCCCCATGACAAGTCAAGGTTATCCAGGAGCACGTTCTACGTTACGCTTGTGTCCCTATGCGTACAAATCTAAGCTGCTCTGAGTGCTTCAGAGGACAACATTTTTTAAAGAAAGCTCCTGGTAGGAGAAGAGCAGAACTGAAGAGTAGAGCTGAGATAACAAGATAAGAGTCGTCGTGGCGCCACATTGGAAGACAGCCCTGTTCCCTTCATGACTGCCTCACGGACATGCGGGACAACAGGGCACTTCTTGAGTGTGTCAGCTGTCACGTTGCTCGTCATCTGAATACACTTACAGGGCAGAGCCCACCTTCACAGAATTCTCTTCTATTCCAAAGCAGTGACTTGTCAAATTTATAATTAAACCTGGCTTCTCTTTAAAGCTTTATAGGATGTGACATGTTGAATTAAATCAAATTACATGTCCTGATTTCTCCTTGAGAAAATATGTTCCCTGAAATATAACTTGATAAAAACAGAGACCGCATAGCCGATGTGAGTCCTGTCTCCTCTAAATGGGTCTTATAAATAGATCTTTTTTTTATTAGAGCCCCCAAGTTATGAGAAACATTTAAGAATCAACTCATTCCACTTGAGGGAGGCCATTCGGGAACAGGGAGGGGGCGGGAAGGCAGAGAGCAAATGCGTACATACCCCTATTCAAGCCTTTTCTAGGAAGTGAATACTTAAAACGCTGCATACAAAAACAACACTGGCCAGTCGATCATTCCAGTTCTTCCATGTTACTCCTGCACTCACAGCTGCTCTGTACTTTATACTCGTTCGCTCACGTGAAGGAGAGGAATAAACTGCTTCCCTGGTGGTTCTTAGAGGCCACACGAGGCAGAACAGAGCTCAGAGCACACGGCCTCGAAAGACAAGCTGGCCCCTTTTTCACACGTGTCCTCTTTTTCACATACGTTACATGCACTTTTCTGAAACACCTCTTTTATGGAAGGGATATTAAGGGGGTATACCAGTGGTAATATTTTGGGAGGTTATTAAAAATTCATGCTGAAGTTTACGGTTTAAAAACCGATAGATAATACCTTGGGGCGCCTGGGTGGCTCAGTCAGTTAAGTGACGGACTCCTGATTTCGGCTCAGGTCATGATCTCATGGTTTGTGAGTTCACACCCCGTGTGGGGCTCTGTGCTGACAACATGGAGCCTACTTGAGATTCTCTCTCTTTCTCTCTGCCCCTCCCTTGCTCCTGCTCTCTCCCTCTCTCTCTCTCAAAATAAATGAACTTAAAAAAGTTTTTTTTAACATTTATTTATTTTTGGGAGACAGAGAGAGATAGAGCATGAGCAGGGGAGGGGGAGAGAGAGAGAGGGAGACACAGAATCCGAAGCAGGCTCCAGGCTCTGAGCTGTCAGCTCAAAGCCTGACGTGGGGCTCGAACCCACGAACCGCGAGACCATGACCTGAGTCAAAGTTGGACGCTCAACTGACTGAGCCACCCAGGCACCCCAAAGTAAATGAACTTAAAAAAAACCCTGATAATATCTTTTAAAAGTTTTCTTAAAGGGGCACATGGGTGACTCGGTCTTAGGTTAAGCGTCCAACTTCAGCTCAGGTCATAATCTTGCAGTTCATGAGTTCAGGCCCTGCGTTGGGCTCTGTGCTAACAGTCCAGAGCCTAGAGCCTGCTTTGGACTCTGTGTCTCCCTCTCTCTCTCTCTGCCCCTCCCCTGCTCACTCGCTCTTTCTCTTTCTCTCTCTCTCAAAAATAAATAAACAAAAAGTTCTCTTAAAGACAAAAATAATTTTGGCCGGTTTCTGAACATTCAGAAAATTCAAAAAGTGTTAAAAAACAGTAAGGACCTGCTTTTCTACCACAAAAGGGGAAGGGGCCAAAAAATTCCTCTGTACTGTAAATCCTGGAACCTGGTAGCCCCTGAGACATAAATGTTTAATGAAAACTCAGCTGGGACTTTGAGAAATACAAAGTCTAGAAAGAGCCCCAACTGCATAATAGAAATCTAGAGTATGATAAAGGTAGTATCTCAAACTACTGGGCCAAAGATGAACATTTCAACACTTTTCCAGGGTTGGAACAGCTGAAAAAGGATGCATCAGACCCATTCTTCACTTGGTACAAAAGAATAAACACCAAATGGATCAGATATCTAAGTGTAAAAAATGAAATTATCTAGGGGCGCCTGGGTGGCTCAGTTGGTTGAGAGTCCAACTCTTTTTTTTTTTTTTTTTATGTTATTTTTGAGAGAAAGAGAGAGACAGAGTATGAACAGGGAAGGAGGAGAGAGAGGGGGAGACACAGAATCTGAAGCAGGCTCCAGGTTCTTGGCTGTCAGCACAGAGCCTGATACAGGGCTCGAACTCATAAACCGTGAGATCATGACCTGAGCTGAAGTCGGAAGCTTAAGTGACTGAGCCACCCAGGCGCTCTGAGTGTCCGACTCTTGATTTTGGCCGAGGTCACAATCCCAGGATCGTGGGATCAAGCCCCGCATCAGGTTCTGCACTGAGCATGGGGCCTGCTTGATTCTCTCTCCCTCTCTCCCTCTCCCTCTCCCTCTCTCTCCCCTGCTTGCTCTCTAAGTTAAAAAAAAAAAAGAAAAAGAAAAAGAAACTCTCTAGTACCACAACAAAACATGGGTGAATTCTGGGTGTACAAAAAGGCTTTCTCACTATGACTCACAATTCAGATGCAATAAAAAATGTATAAGTTTGACCTCATAAAAACCTTTGCATGGCAATAAATGAGATAAGCAAAATCAAAAGGCAAATGAGGAACCAAGAAAAAATATCTGTGACATACATCACAGATGAAAGGTTAATGTCCCTGACATACAAATAACCCACAAACTGAAGAGAAAAAAGGATAAAAAATCCTACAGAAAAATGGGCAAAACTATGAATTCACTGTTATGGAGGGAAAGGTGGCAACATCTAACAAAACTATGTATTCATTTACTCTTTGAGCCCACAATCCCACTTCTAGGAATCTGGAAGGCACACCTCCAACATTGCAAAAATATGTAGGCACAGGGGATTCATTGCAGCTTACGGTTTGTTTGGGTTTTTTTTTTTAACTTTCTACAAATGTTTACTTATTTTTGAGAGAAGAGACAGAATGTGAGCAGGGGAGGGGCAGAGAAAGAGGGAGACACAGAATCTGAAGCAGGCTCTAGGCTCCGAGCTGTCGGCACAGAGCCCGACGTGGGGCTCAAACCCTTGAACCCTGAGATCATGACCTGAGCTGAAGTCAGGCGCTTAACCAACTGAGCCACCCAGGTGCCCCACTGCAGCTTTATTTGTAATTAGGAAATACGGCCAAAATGTCTAAGCATGGGAAATTGGTTACGTAAACTGTGTACACATAATCAATGAAGTTCGGAGCAGTTGTAAGAAACAATGAAGATCTCAGAGAACTGATAGGGAAGGATTTCTAGTAAGGAAGGTGAAAAAACGCAACTTATGAACCCAGTACTCCCCATCTGGAGTGGGGTGTGGGGAAGAACCCTTAAGGAGTTTTGCATCTTCTGCTGTTCAGTGAGTGAAACCATTCCGAAAATACTTAGATGTGTTACGGCACTGAGTGAATCTGAATGAGCTGATGTTGCTGGAAGCCAGACATAAAAATACTAGAATGGGGGAAGACAAGGAAGAGCCCCATGGGGATGGAGTGGAACGGTTTTTAAGACAAGCATGTGTACATGTGTGCATCCACACACGTGCGTGTGTGCGCACCACTATGTGGGTGTGCACGTGTGTATATCCGTGTGCTATCCCCTGAAAGGGCCTAGGAGCAAGGAGCACATCTAGTGTCCATATCTTAACTTCTAATACCATAACCTGAAAAAAAAAACCAGGGCTTCTTGAAGAACTGGCCCATTCCACAGGTGGCCTAAAGAAGGCACAGAATGAGCCTGGAACGTCCCACAATGTTACCACAAAGGAGGAAACTGCTCAAGAGATGATGAGGCGTGTATGTCACGGGACCTAAGGACCAGGTGGAGAGGGTTTTCACTGGCCAGATATTTAAGCACCAAAATAATTAAAAGTCAATAACAAATTCTAAACTGTTGAAAACATAGAAATCCATGGGTTTAGAGAATACATAATACAGGGTAGGGGGGAGGGAGAAGGGAGAGCTCTTCTAGCTGAGTAGTAACTATGAAATGGTAATGGCGGAAGACAAATGCAGTTCCCAGGTGACCCTTCTGCAACCATCACACGAAGGATGGTTGAGGCAAATATCATCGGTAGCTGCTACATCTGAGGAGATTTTTTTTAATCATTATTTTTTTAAGTTTATTTTGAGAGAGAGAGAGAGAGCGCGCGCAGTGGAGAGAGGGAGAGGATCCCAACCCAAGCAGGCTTCACGCTGTCTGCACAGAGCGCAACGCGGGGCTCAAACTCACAAACCCCAATCGTGACCTGAGCTGAAACTAAGAGTGAGACGCTTAACCAACTGAGCCACCTAGGCGCCCAATCTGGGGAGATGTTTTGATGAAGAGGAGGATATCTTCATGGTCTGAAAGTGTCTCCCAACACAGTGATACCGTCACAAAGGCACAGCATCACTTATGTACTAGTCCGGTCAGGACTGTGTGACAGAAATGTAACCATGATGAAACATCAGACAGACCCAAATGAAAACCATTTTACTGAAAAAGGGTGCTGAGGGGAGGTGCTGGTGTTCCTCAACAGTGTCACTGTCATAAAAGAGACCAGAGAGCCACCGAAAAGTAAATGTTAGACATTCTCACAGACTAGGTCTTCTAACGGACGGGGGAAAGTGATACAGACAATGCTAGATCAAATAATACAACTTGGATATGAACAGTATATTAAAATATTATATCAATGTTAAATTCCTGAGGTCGGTAACTGTGCTATTATTTACATGCAATGAAATTCACTCGTTTTAGGGGTACAGTTTGGTTAATTTTTGGAACTGTGTGTACAACTATGTAAGGACAAAGACAACAAAAAGAGAAGAGTTCCCTTTCTCTAAAAAGATTCCTTGGGCCACTCTGCCCCGAATTCTCTCATCTGCCTGCAATCCCTATAGTTTCGCCTTTTCTAGAAGTTGGTATATGTGAAATCACACAGTCTTTGGTCTTTTGTGTTTGACTCTTTCACTTAACACAATACCCTGAGAACCAGCCATGCGGCTGCAAGCACTGGCATTTTATTCCTTCTATTACTGAGCGTTATTTCACAGTATGGCCATACCACAATTCGTGTGCCAGCTGACGGACATTTGGGCTGCCTCCTACATTTCGCTGTTATAAATAATAATACCGTGAACACTTGTGGAAAGGCTTTTCTGGATTTTTTTTTTTAAGTCATGGTAAAATACACATAACATTAAATTCACCATGTTAACCACTTTAAGTGTATAGTTCAGTGCTATTAAGTACATTTGTAATGTTGTGAAACCACCATCACCATCCATTTCCCGTATTCTCAGTTTGCAAAACTGAAACTCTGTACCCATGAAACAGTCACTCCCTGTTCTCCCTTCTTCCCAACCCCTGGCAACCACCATTCTTTCTGCCCCTTTGATTTTGACTACTCTAACAGGTATCTCATATAAGTGGAATCGTGTAGTATTTGTCCTTCTGTGACTGGCTTATTTCACTTAGCACGATGTCACGCAACGTTCATCCACGTTGTAGCTGGTGTTAGAACATCTTTTCCTTTTAAGGGTGAATACTATTCCAATGTGTGCTTATCCATTCATTTGTCAATGGACACCTGGGATGCTTCCGTATTTTAGCTGTGAAAAATACTAATTTGAACCAGGGTGTACAAAGACCTTGCTTTCAATTCCTTTGGGCATATACCAAGACATGGAATTGTTGGATCATACAGTTAAGTTTGTTTTTAGTTTTGAAGGAACCATCATACTGTTTTCACAGCAACATTCCCACAAACAGTGCATAAGGCTCCAAATTCTCCACATCTTCTTTAACACTTGTTCTTTTCTGGTTTGTTGTGTTTGTTTGTTTGTTTGTTTGTTTGTTTGTTTGTTTGTTTTTTACGGTAGTGATCCTAATGGGTATAAGGTGGTATCTCACTGTGGTTTCCATTTACATTTCCCTAATGATTAGTGATGGTGAGAATCTTTTCATGAGCTTATCGGCCATTTGTATATCTTCTTTAGAGATACATCTATGCAAGATCTTTGCCTGTTTTTGAATCAGGTTGGTTTCTGTTGAGTTTTAGTTCCCTGTAAATGCTAGATATTGATCCATTATCGGAGATAGGAGTTCATTCTGTGTATGGTGTAAGCTAAGGGTCCAACTTCATTCTTTGCATTTGGATATCCAGTTTACCCAACACCACTTACCGAAAAGTCTGTCCTTTCTGCACAAAATGGTCTTGGCATTATTACATCAAAAATGATTTGACTGTATATGGGAAGATTTATTTCTGGGCTCTCTATTCTATTCCATTGGTCTCTGTGTCTGTCTTCAGGCCCATACCACACTGTTTTGGTTATTGTAGTTGTGCAGTAAGTCTTAAAATCAGAAAGTGTTAGTCCTCCAAATTTGTCCTTCTTTTTCAAGATTGTTTTGGCTACTTGGGATTCCTTGAGAATATATATAAATTTTAGGATGGACTTTTCTATGTCTGCAAAAAATGTCATTGGGATTTTGATAGGGATTGCACTGAATCCATAGATCAGTCTGGCTGGTACTGACATCTTGACAACATCAAGTTTTCAATCCATGAACATGGGGTATCTTTTCATTTATGAAGATCTTCTTTCTTTTGGCAGTGTTTTGTTGTTGGGAAGACAGAGCCAGCTCTCTCCATCTTCCTCTTCTTACAAGGGCACTAATTCCACCATGAGGATCCACCCTCATGACCCTATCTAACTTTAACCACCTTCCAAAGGCCCCATCTTCTAATACCATCACATTGGGAGTTAGGGATTCAACACATGAACTTGGGGGTGCAGGTGCCACAATTCAGACTAATAGCACAAGGTCACTAATACTTTTTCCATCTTTTCTTCTAGAAGTGTTATAGTTTTAATTCTTAAATTTAGGTCTATGAGCATTTCAAGTTAACCATGTATATGGTGTGATTTAAGAGAAGTTCAATTTTTGCATACCACTACACAATTGTTTCACAACTATTTGTTGACAAACCTAACTCTGCCTCCTGGATTATCAGCACCTTTGTCAGGAATGTCAAATTTTTCCAACTTCCTGACAGTTATTAATCTTGAGAGTTTGAGAACAAGAAGTCAGAATTCCTGAATAATAAATTATTCTATACTTTTCATAGCACTTTACTACATGTTTTTAAATAATAGTTATAATCGTAAATAATGAATCACCTTTCTGTGACAGGGTTATATTTAAAGTTTCAGGGGTCAGTTCAGTAAAATAAGATATAATAATAAATGTATGGTTATTATGATTACAAACTATATAGTGTAACAAAATTATGTATTTCCATAACATGTAAAAATAATCTCTACCTGATATAGATATTTGGTAACAGAAAACATTAAAAGGATAAAACACTAGCACTGAATGGATGCCCAATAAACATCATTTAAAGACTAAAAAATGGAGCGCCTGGGTGGCTCAGTCAGTTAAGCATCCGACTTCAGCTCAGGTCATGATCTCATAGTCCACGGGTTTGAACCCCGCATCGGGCTCTGTGCTGACAGCTCTGAGCCTGGAGCCTGCTTCAGATTCTGTGTCTCCCTCTCTCTCTACCCATCCCCCATTCACGCTCTCTCTCTCTCTCTCTCTCTCTCTCTCAAAAGTAAATAAACATTAAAAAAATTTTTTAACTAAAAAATGTCACAAATATTTAATATTTAAAAGTTATTCTTAAATAAGATTTTAAAATACATAACTACTAATTGCTACTATTTGTCTTATGACAAATAATCCAGATGCAGAAAAGTTTCTTTCATGTTGTGCTGAAGTTGGTCAGATTGTTCTGAGTGTGTCCAAAGCAAATACAAGCTGGGTGTTAAGATTACATATTGCTTCATGTAAGCTCATTTCCTCTTTGAGGGATGAAAACATTTTGTCTGCTTGCCTTGATTTTGGTTTTGATATTGCTTGGCCTAATTCAGATTTGGGATGAGCTGATTGCACATCAAAGTATTCCACGATGCTATTTACATCTTGCCTTTGCATTTCTTCCATAAAGGTAATTACAAAGAACTGTAGCCTTACAGCAAATATTCAAACACTAGAACGCCACTGGATTCCATTAAGATGACATAACATTTGGGTATCCTGGCAAGGTCAATAGAGCTATTACAGAGAAACATGTTTCAGAACTGCCAATTTAAAGACTGCTTCCAAAACTTATTATTTCTTGGAACAAGATTTGCAGGATTTTTATAAAGTGTACTGATGTGAGTAAACTCATTAATATGTTTTTATTTATCAAAATGACTCACTGTTAGCAACAGCCAAGGCTACGACCATACACTTACAACATGGTGGCAGTGACGAATGGGAATGACGGATGTGACCGTGGCCCCTTCTGCTCCGTACGCTCCTGTGCTGGTCTCTGAAATGCTGACCTTAACCTTTGACACTGATTCCACTCTTGCTTTCAACTTCATGTGAGTGGATTCCTTTGAACTAGTAATACCTATGTTGATCATTAAACTTTAAGGCCCACAGATTTTCTTCCTTTATCCTGATTAGTTGACTGATTTTTCTCACAACTTGGAGTAACATAAAATGTCCCTAGAGGGGTGCCTGGTTAGCTCAGTCGGTTGAACATCCAACTCTTTATTTCAGCTTAGGTCATGATCCTCTAGTCATGGGATTGAACCCCACATCGGGCTCTGTGCTAAGCATGGAGACTGCTTAAGATTCTCTCCCTCTCCCTCTGTCTCCCTCTATCCCCCTCTCTCCTCTGTCCCTCTCCCCCACTTGTGCACACTCTCTCTCTAAAATTAAATTTAAATTTAAATTAAAAAAAAAAGTCCCTAGAAATGTCAGGAAGAGATTCCTGCATGGAAACGCTGCTGGAACTCAACAGACCATAAATGTGTGGTTGTGTTTCTGGACACTCTATTCTGTTTCATCATCTATTCGTCGTTCCATATGCCAGCACCACACTGTTATTGTATCTGTAGCTTTATAGTAAGTCTTAAAGACAGAGGATAAGTCCTTCAGTTGGCTGGGAGGTTCATGCTGCTGGATAAAATAGCCATTTTTCGTTTTAAAGGGCTACCCAGTTTACAAAATTCTCTCGTTTGATACTTGGAGATGAACATTTTAAGCTGGATGTGTGTTTTCACTCCCCTATTACAGGCGAGAAACCTCACCTTCAGAGTAAGTGACTTCCCCCTGGTTGGGCAGCCGGTTAGGTAGATCTGAGATGGTCCTCCTAGTCCGAGAAGGCCTTCGAACTGCTTCACTACCCAACCGCCCTGCCCCGTCCCAAGTTCCCAGCGCTAGTGCCCCTTCTGTAGGTCCACGTGAAAAAAGAGGCCCTCTGAAAAGTTTCCCTGGACACCCTGCAGAGCCCGAGAGGCCCCTGCCCCTGTTTTGTTTTCCTCTGAAGACTCATCTCTGTCCGGGCTTTGCATTTACTTCTTTGCTTGTTTATTCTCTCTCTCTGCCACTACCATGTAAGTTCCGTGAGAACAGGTTCTCACAATCCTTGATGGCCAGGGGCCTCTCAGGACCTGGGTCGGGGCCATCAGTCAGCCCTCTGCAGTCAAGGTTTGCTGAAGGGATGGAATAAATGAAGTGAATACTTCCCCTCTAAGAGCAAGAAGGCGAGTGACAAACAACAAATTGCTCATTTCATCCCCAATTATATATGATGCTAACATGGTTTACATTCCACTATATAGTCAACTTTCCCTATCTGTCTGGATAAAAACACATTCTCTATGAGATATACCTAACGGAAAGAAGGAATCTAATCTCCCTCTGAGCAAACTACCTCACAAAGCAAAATGAACTGGAAAAATCTGCGGAAGTGGGAGCTAGAAAATGCATTTTTATTGTTCTCACAAATTCTCATGCTGAATTCAAATTCCACGAGCATGAGTGTCTCTGTGTTTGTGGGCATGATCTGGGTGGCCAGGGGAGGATGTTTACTAGGCTACGCTCCATTCAGAAGGCAATCCCTTGGACACAGCTGATGAACTGTGACTCTTATTTCTAACAAAGAATTTGAGTTTGAAAAGCAAAATTAAAATCAAATAAGGTATGTCTGTATGCTAGCTACCCAGGATTAAGGGATATCTCTTAAGAAATGAGAGAAGCATTATTCCCCCCTCATATGGGGGAAGCAGGGAAAAGAAAGAGAATATATGAATATATTGTGTGAGTATGTGGCTCAGTCCTAGGTATCAAGTTCATAGTTAAATAGGAGATTGGCCTAAATAAGTGAAAAATTGGTTCTGGTCGCAAAGAATCAATGGCATTCAACGTGGTTTGAACTTGGCTGAATAATCCCGTACTGCTAACTCACTTTAATTCAACACAGAAAAAATTAACTGATGATGCACAGAGAAATTAATAATAATTCCTAGATAAGGAGTTTATACTCAACACATAATTAGTTGAAGCCAAATTCAGAACAAACACGTGAAATTTTCAGAGGCTGGGATGAAATTTACTTTCGCACTAAAGTTTACTTTTGTCTCTGATGAATGGATTTACTAATCAAATCAGTAATGTGAGCAAATCAAAACAACTCCCCCTATACCAAAAGTCCAACTATTGCAGAAAATAAACAGCTTTTTAAAAATTTCCAGGAAGTTAAACACGACCAGTTGGACACACATATTTATCTGTAGAGAGATATAAATAACTTGACCAAGGCACAGAGAACAGGAGAGGCAGCATCAGAGGACAGGATGTCAGCTCACTTTGGAGACACTCTTTGGAGACGACAAGGAGAAAGAAGAGTGCCAAAGAACTTTGCACAGAGGAGGAAACAGAAATCTAAGTGTTGTACAAAAAGCTGATTCACTCTCAACAGAGCCCTGCAAAGTCTCAGCAAATAAGAGGCACCAGATTCCTAAAACAAGGAGGTGACAAGACGGGAAAGGCCGTCCTAGGATCCCCGCCCCTGTCCCAGGGAAGCCGGGGACCAGCATACCCCCAGGCCAAGAGGAGTGGGACGGGGGTTTGCTTTCTCCCAGAGGCACTAAGCCCAGAAGTGCAGAGTGGGATTGAGTAGGACAATAAGGAGCGATGAACAGGGAAGGCGCATCCCCCACATCCTGAGAAGGGAGGCCCCCAGCTCCCTCCTGCCGATCAGTACTCAGAGCACCAACAGTCAGGCTCACTTCCCCCGAGGTACAAATCAGAAAATCAACATCTAAAAATACCTGAATCCTTACAGCTAATGCCACAATGTTGAATGCTTTTGTCCTAAGGTCAGGGATAAGACGCCAAGGCTGGCTGTCACTATTTCTACTTAACAGTGTGCTAGAGGCCCTAGCCAGTGCAATAAGACAAGAGAAAGAGATAAAATTTATATATGGGGCGCCTGGGTGGCTCAGTCGGTTGAGTGTCTAACTCTGTCTGGCTCAAGTCATGATCTTGCAGTTGGTGAGTTCGAGCCCTGTGTCGGTCTCTGTGCTGACAGCGTTGAGCCTGGAGCCTGCTTCAGATTCTGTGTCTCCCTCTCTCTCTGCCCCTTCCCTGCTCACGCTCTGTTCTGTCTCTCCAAAAACTAAAACAAAACGTTAAAAAAATTTTTTAAAAAAAGAAAAATTTAGGGGCGCCTGGGTGACTCAGTCGATTAAGTATCTGACTTCAGCTCAGGTCATGATCTCACAGTTTGTGAGTTCGAGCCCCACATCAGGCTCTATGCTGACAGCTTAGAGCCTGGAGCTTGCTTCAAATTCTATGTCTCCCTCTCTCTCTCTCTCTCTCTCTGCTCCTCCCCTGCTCACGCTCTGTCTCTCCTTCAAAAATAAATAAAAACATTAAAAAAAATTTTTTTTAAAGAAAAATGTATATGGCCCATTGGGCAGGGAAAAATACAGTTGCCTTTACTTACAGATATGGTTGTCTAAACAGAAAATATCAAATACTCTATAAAAAGTTATTAGAACTAATAAGTGAATTTAGTGAGGTGCAACAATACATGGTCAAGATATACAAATCAACTGTATTTCTTTATATTATAAATGAATGAATGGAATCAGAACTTGAAAATACATGACTTACAATAGCATCAAAAAGCAAAATACTTAGGGACAACTGTAATAAAGCATATGTAAAATCTGTATGGTGAAAACTATAATAAACTGATGAGAAAAATCTAAGAAAACCTCAACAGGTGAAAAGATATACCACGTTCATGAGTTGGAAGGCTTAATACAGTTAAGATGTGAATTCTCTCTAAAATGATCTATAGATGCAACATAACCCCAATCAGAGTTCTAGCAGGCTTTTTTTAAGTTTATTTTTTGAGAGAGGGAGAGAGAGAGAGAGAGAGAGAGAGAGCGAGCACGCGTGCTCGCAAGTGGGGGAGAGGCAGAGAGAGAGAGGGAGAGAGAGCATCCCAAGCAGGCTCCACAGTGTCCAGTGCAGAGCCCGACGTGGGGCTCGAACTCCCCAACTATGAGATCGTGACCCGAGCCGAAGTCAAGAGTTGGGATGCTCAACTAAACGAGCCACCCAGGCACCCCACCTAGCAGGCTTTTAGGAGAAGTCAACAAAATGACCCTAAACTTTATGTGGAAAAGTGAAGAACAAGGATGAAGGATTTACTATCTGATTTTAAGACTCCCTGTAAACCTGTCGTAATCAAGACAGTGTGGTGCTGGTAAAAGGATAGACATATAGACACCTTTTGACAAAGAAATCAAAGTAATTCAACATAGGGCAGTGTTGCCAAGACAAATGGACACCTATGTGCAAAAAACGAACTTGTGCCCGTGTCTTACACCACACAGAAAAATCAACTCGAAATAGATCGCGTACCTAAACATAAAACCAAAAACTGTAAAATTTACAGAAAAAAAAAAATAAGAAAGTCTTCCTGACTCTGGTTTGGGCAAGGGTTGCTTAAGCAGATCACAAAAAGGACAAGCTGTAAAGAAAATCGGAAGCCTCGGGGAAAATACATGTAATTGCAAAGCAGCTTCTCACCTCATCGCTCCACAGAGAAAAGACACCAATGGCATTAGCCTCCACACCCACAGCTTCTTATCTCTTTTCAGTTTATTCTTAAAGAAACCAAAGAAGTCAGATATTTGAAGAAAATCTTCAACACAAGAGTCAAAACCCAGAGCAGACCAGCATAAAGAGAATCAACTCTGAGGAAACAGACAATGCAGGGAGGCGGGAAAACTTTAACCACTATGGGCAGTCTTTCCACATACTATTAGGACCATAAAAATGACTGGACAAGGCTACCATTTTTCTAAGTCAAGGGATAAACAGAAAAACTAAGACACAGCAATAACTGCATTACTTGAAAAAAGTAAGTATCAAAAGAAAAGAGTGGAGAGTGGTTGGCCCTCAGGGAAAGGAGGAGGGCATCAGGGACAGCTGCTTTTAATTATAAAATTTTTCTATTACTTGGCTTTAAAAAACAATGTTCGTGTATTTCGCTGAAAACATTCGGAAAGAAAAAAAAGCCAAGGACTTCCCAAAGATGCACTTGGCGTCGTGAAAAACCTTCATACCAGTAGTAGGTCCTTACTTGTCCATGTTAAACGGGCATGCTCAGCTCTCCTACACCCACTGCCTTTGAGACTTCGAATAAGACACCGCTTTTCAGAGCCTCCAGTTCTGCTCTCTAACTCCAGGGAGAGCAGACGAGATCACCTTCAAGCATCTTCCGGCTCCACGAGCGTACAGCGTGATCAAGTAAAACTTTTGCTCACACAGTTACAAGTGCGACCGAGTCCTTCAAAGAATCTATCTCATTTCTTCGCAAATGTCCTACAATGTAGACTAGTCTTCAGTCTACACTTCCATCCGTCAGAATTAGTGTGGTAACACAGGATTGCATAGTTATGAGCATTTGCAAGTAGAAACAACTCTTAAGAAAAAAATTAAAACCAGTTACCCAAACAACAATGAAATTCAAAGCATCAGGATCTTAATCCTATATATTTTTTAAGACATCCATCCCATCTCCTTGGAAACTGGTGTTTTTTCTCTTGACTTTTTTAAAGTTTATTTATCTTGAGAGAGAGAGCAGGGGAGGGGAAGAGAGAGAGGGAAAGAGAGAATCGCAAGCAGGCTCTGTGTGGATGTGGGGCTTGAGCTCACAAATCATGAAATCATACCTGAGCAGAAACCAAGAGTTGGACGCTTAACTGAAAGAGCCACCCCAGTGCCCCAGTTTTTCTTATAAACCCACCAAATCCAACCTGAGAAGGAAAAAAAACCCATGTCAAGTGAGCATCAGGCTCAAATTTGGAAGAACACTGTTCCACAAATGATGAAGAAGAACATAGGTAGGTGGGATATCATATTCATGAAGGATCCAACTCTTCCTCCCTGGATGGGGACTCATGCTTACTGCAGCCAAAATGGTCTCAACTAACGGAGAGGGAGACACTGGCGACGAAAGATAGTAAAAAAAAGAGAGAGAGAGAGAGAGAGAGAGCGAGAGCTACTGACCACATGGAAAATGCCACTCTAAAGTCTAGTAGTTTCACTACAGCCATCAATTCCGCCATTCTGAACGGACATTCACATCACATATTTAATCAAATTAATGCTGTGATGACTTCATTAGCACTACCGATCTGACTTGATGAATCAACAGGGTATAATGGCTTTACCAGGACAAGACAACATCATCTCTGCTCCTTCGGAACAGAGGACCTCCCAGAAGCTGTTCTGACATCAGGAAACCACACGCTTCTTGCATCCTGGTTTGGTTTTTTGAAGACCCTTCTGGAGTAATTTGTGACTGCAGCACGCTAGAATCAAATCCCTTCCAAGAATTTACAACCATTCATCTAAGATGACGACCTCATGGTCGTTCCCAAGAATTCCCTGATTCTTTTACCAAATCGAGGACAACTGATGTGATACTCAGAAAATGGTGGCCTGAACACTGATTTCTGTAGCATGAGATTAGCTGCCTTTTATGTTCCCTTAAAACATTATGATAAGGCACACATGAACAATCTTCTGCAGAGCTGATATTCCAAGGATCCAGTCAATCTACACCCACCTTCATACGGCTCTTTCAGTCTAAACAACAAGACGATAAAATAAAGTGGATTATGGTATAATTATAAAAGAATGTCATTCCTTTCAGCCTTGTTTTTAGCAAAGAAAGCATTCCTAGTATGATCTATATTTTTCAAAAAGGAAAAAGCAGGGGCGTCTGGGTGGCTCAGTCAGGTAAGTGGCCGATTCTTGATTTTGGCCCAGATCGTGATTCATGGTGGTGAGATCGAGCCCCTCATTGGGCTCCGTGCCGGGCAAGGAGTGTGCTTAAGACTCGCTTTCCCTCTCCAGCTGCCCCTCCCCCTCCTACCCCTGCACATACAGGCATGCACGTTCTCCCTCAAAAAAAGAAAAAAGGGAAAAAGTAGTCTTCAGGACCTTTCCCCAATACGACGCTAGGTAAGAAGGTATGTTCCCAGGGTGTTATGAATTCTCTTGTTCGTTCAGTTACTTAAACCTTTCTTTGAGTGACCACCAGGCATACGTTAGGTCCTGGAACGCAGTATAAATAAACAGTAGCTTTTCCCCAAGGCGGAGAATTCCCGAGGATCCCAGGTGGCCTGGACGGCATCTCAGAAGGCATTTCTGGCAGCAGAGAAGGATCACAAAAGGGTGTATGAGGAGGGGGCAGACACTCTGGCAAGAGCACAAATGGGATCTGGGATGAGAGCGATGAGGGCCCGGATCTGGGTTCCGTCATTTACTGGTTTGGGGACTCCGGACAAATTCCCGTACTTTGGTGAGTCTCAGTCTCTTCAGTTAAGGAATAGGCTATGACGAGGACGAAGGAAGAAAAAGAAATACAAGAGCCCAAGCTACAGTGCCTGGCACGTGGCAGACACCTGGACGACGGTGCCTTCGCTGTCCCTTCGCTGTCCCCTCCCTGTCGTGTGGTGGGCATGGGTGGGCATGTTTTTGGAGATGATGCTGATGTGAGTCTTCAGAGCCGGGGTCCAAACCCTCGCAACCCATCAGGAAAGGAGGAGAGACAGAGACAGAGAGAAGGGGGAGCGGAAAGGAGTCGCAAGCAGCCTGCGCAGGTCGTACAGGCCGCAGGGGGGAGGAGGGAAGGTGTCAAGCAGCCTCCCCGGCGGGCGTGAAGCGACTGGCCAACTGCCACCTGTTGACTCATGGGTGCGTGGAACCTGCAGATCGTCAAGAACCTCCCCAAATGCCCTACCCTGTTGGAAATGTACACGAGGCTTCCACAAGACACGGTTCCGTTTTTTTCCCCAGCAGTATGAAAACTTCACATGCACAGAAAAGTTTCAAGAAACGCACAGAAAACATCCATTTAGCCATCACTTAGACTCTACGATTAGTTCTACTTTGGGACTGAAGATACGAAAATACACAGCAAATTTTAGTTCTTTTGCATTTGGGAAAAGGGGCACAAAAGGGAGGCTGTGAACGCTCCCATCTGGCAAGCATCCACGTGTCTGCACTACCAGCAGCGCAACTGAGCGAAACGGAATCTGTGCTTCAGGGATCCTTGAACGGACAAAGCGGAGCCCCTCAAATCTGTGGACGGCATTTACACCCGGAAGCGCCTACGAGCACAAAGACCAAGGTGGTGCCGGGCCACAGCAGCCATAGCTGGGCCTCACAGCTGACCTTCGCCAAATGAACACAGACCTCCTGTTGCTTCTGCTGACTTAGGATGGACTAGCAGAATTGAAAAAAAAAATTTCTTTTTATTAGTTTTCTTTATTTTTGAGAGGCAGAGAGAGACAGAGCGCGAGCGGGGGAGGGGCAGCGAGAGAGAGGGAAACACAGAATCCGAAGCGGGCTCCGGGCTCTGAGCCGTCAGCACAGAGCCCGATGCGGGGTCCGAACTCACAAACTGTGAGATCAAGACCTGAGCTGAAGTCGGTCGCTCAACTGACTGAGCCACCCAGGCGCCCCCAGAATTTTTTAAAAGCATACAGTGTCAAAAAAAAGGACTGCCAGAAAAAAGTGAAAAATGTCTACACTTCGAAATTCATCTACACAATGTACACATTTCATATTTTATTTCAGCTATAAGTACTACAAGAAATACAGAAATAATCCTAACTGCACCGATCTGCGGAAATGAAAGAGGAAATGTGTTTTTCTTTAGTTAACAGACATATAAAAACAAGTACCTCCCTGCCCTATCTAAGCCTGCCGAGGGCAATTTCAATTGTTAGCACCATTAAAAAAAATTATAATCGGGGATGGCTCAGTTGAGGAAGCATCCGACTCTTGGTTTCGGTTCAGGTCATGATCTCAGGGTTGGGGAGTTAGAGCCCTGCATTGTGCTGACAGTGGGGAGCCTGCTTGGGATTCTCTCTCCCCCTCTCTCTCTGCCCCCCCCCCACTCATGGTCTCTCTCTCTTTCTCTCAAAATAAACTTAAATGTAAAAAAAATTATACTCTTACATGAAGATAAGTATGAGGAATGTAACACATTATTAGAAACACAGGTAATTACTTTTAATTATGGTTGATCAAATAAATAACACCAAGCATATGGAAAGAAAACACCAATTCTCAAACACCACAGCCATTATGAGACATGAACACATTTCCAGTCATCAGAAGTCGTGTGAGCGCAAGATGCTGTTCAACTGAGCTTCCGTGTTCTTTAACATAAAATCTTGACAGGACATTCTGCTTTCAACTGTGAAGGAAAAGAAGCCTTTTCCATTTTTTGCTTTTGTCAGTTTTTGCAGCGTTGACGCTTCGTACTCTAGATCTGTTACGGGAGACCTTCATCTACAAATCAACCCATCTGGGTGCCAGCCACACGACAGCCCATACAACAGACGAGAAAAGAAAGGCCAGATCTCAGCAGCGTATTCCAACCAAATTCAACAGCTTCTCGTCTTATCTTGACAATTTTTCATCTACAAACACATTTAAATAAAGTCTAAAACAGATGAGCAGTAACTGAAAAAGACGACTTCATCCCCTCTTTTTCTATCAAATTCATAATTTTCTATTCAAATTTTTAAAGTATTCTAGGTCTGTCATCAGTGCCCTCCCTTCCCCAGGTACCGCGAGAAAGAAAGGCTCTAAAATACACATAACATGGGGCACCTGGGTGGCTCAGTCGGTTAAGCATCCGACTTCGGCTCAAGTCACAACGTCACAGTCTGTGAGCTCGAGCCCCGAGTCAGGCTCTGTGCTGACAGCTCAGAGCCTGGAGCCTGCTTCGGATTCTGTGTCTCCCTCTCTCTCTGCCCCTCCCCTGCTCATGCTCTGTCTCTCTGTCTCAAAAATAAATAAAACATTAAAAAATGATAAAATAAAATAAAATAAAATAAAATACACATAACAAAATTTACCACCTCAATCGTTTGAAACGTGCAGGCCGGTACCGTTAGGTATGCCCGCAATGCCGCGCAACTGACCTCTTAACACTCTTTCCGTCTTGCATAACAGAAATTCTACACCCGCTAACGCCCAGCTACTCACTCCTTCTGACCCCCGTGCCCCCACCATGGTGGCCACTATTCCACCTCACGCCCATGAACGCGACAACTCCAGGTATCTCGTCGGAGGGGAATCGTACAGTGTGTGTCTTTGCGAGACGGACTTCCTGCACTGAACGCTAGGTCTTCAAGGTTCACCCATGCTGCGGCACATGTCAGACTCCCCCTCCTCTGTGAAGCTAATATTCCACTGTATGCATCAACCACATTCTGTTTATCCAATCTCCTTGTGCCTCTTTTTATATGATTCTCAGGAATCCTACGGACGTATCTCCTCCGAGAGAAAGCAGTGGTGTCCTGATCTACTGGCCCAAGAGAAGTTGAAGGAGAGAGACGAGCTAAATCAGTTCCTTTCTCCCTGATGCCGGCCAGTGGATGGGACAAGGGATATTTCTTAAGAGTTGCTCCTACATCCTGTTTTAAAATCTCTCAGGTTTTATGTTTTTTTTTTTTAAGTTTATTTATTTATTTTGAGTGGGGGAGGGGCAGAGAGGGAGAGCAAATCCCAAGCAGGCTCTGCACTTTCAGCAGACAGCCCGACACGGGGCTCAAACTCACGAATGGTGAGATCATGACCTGAGCCGAAACTGAGTTGGACCCTTAACTGAATGAGCCACCCAGTTGCCCCTCCTAGGTTTTATGTCTTAGGGACATTCTGTGGTAAACTCAATTTGCATGGTGAATCATTCCATTTTATTAGTAACTACGTACTTTAAAACTCTGTGTTTTATATTAACCAGACTCTAGTTTTATGCTCCGTGTTTAATTCCAATATCTTAAAAAACCCCCTTGAGACCAGACTGATCCTTTCTTCCAACTGCTCAGATGTGGAAAGGAAGAAGCGGGAAGGCTGAGTGGAGGGCCGTGGTCATTTTTCCTCAGTTATTACAAAAAAATCATTCAGAACAGATGTTAAAGGTCTCCACCAGCTTTGCAGTCTGAAAGCAGCACAGCCCGCAGAAGACAATTAGGCCTGGCCAAAATCAGCAGAGAGGAGGGGAAGGCAGCAGAAAGAGCTCCGTCTATGGCAGCGCCAGCTCCAGGATCTGGAACAAGGCATGTCCCCTCTCTGAGTTTTCTTAGGAGGCAAGCAGGACACACACTAATAATGCCACCTGAGTCTCCCCCAGGTTCTTCCTCAGCCCTGGGTGAGGACAGAGAAATCACTGCTCTTCTCGTAGGCATCTCAGGATCTTAACCATGGTACCTCCTGCCCTTCCCTCCAGTGGCTGTCCCAGGCTGAACACACCATGCGTGTCTGTCCTTTCTCACCGCCAAGTCATGTTCCTCTGGCCTCACTGTAGTTCCTCTACTTAAAATCAACCCCTCAACCCAACGAAGCCCAAGACTGGATTCTACTAAGTGTTGAACATACCAGGGGATGACACTTCAGGATTTTTGATATTTATTGGCTTGTACAGGTCATTCCTGTTTCTCTTAAAATTTTTTAAAAACTGGGGCATGTGAGTGGTTCAGTCCGTTAAGCGTCTGACTCTTCTTTCTTGAGAGAGAAAGACAGAGTGTGTACTTGTGCGCATGTGCGCAAGTTGGGCAGGGGCAGAGACATACACATACACACACACACACACACACACACACACACACACACACACACAATCCAAAGCAGGCTCCAGGCTCCAAGCTGTCAGCACAGAGCCTGACAAGGGGCTCAAACCCATGAACCATGAGATCATGATCTGAGCTGAAGTTGGAGGTTTAACCAACTGAGCCACCCGGGCGACCCAAGCGACTGGCTCTTGATTTCAGCTCAGGTCATGATTTCACAGTTTGTGAGTTTGAGCCACACATAGTATGGAGCTGCTGGGATTCTCTCTCTCCCTCTCCCCTGCCTATGATCGCATGCTCTCTCGCTCTCTCTCAAAAAAAAAAAAAAAAAAAAAAATTAAGAAAAATTATTTTTAAGCTAACAATTTTACATTGATGATGCATAGGACTAGACATCTAAATCCACTCCCCAAAGAAGTAAGGTTGAAATTCAGAGGTTTCGGACTTAGGGTTTAACACAGGTTTTTTTTTTTTTTTAATTTTTTTTTTTCAACGTTTTTATTTATTTTTGGGAGAGAGAGAGACAGAGCATGAACAGGGGAGGGGCAGAGAGAGAGGGAGACACAGAATCGGAAACAGGCTCCAGGCTCTGAGCCATCAGCCCAGAGCCCGACGCGGGGCTCGAACTCACGGACCGCGAGATCGTGACCTGGCTGAAGTCGGACACTTAACCGACTGCGCCACCCAGGTGCCCCAACACAGGTTTTTTTGTTTTGTTTTGTTTTGTTTTCTTAAGAAAACATAATTTATTAAAATGAGACCATATCTCTCTCAAACATGCAGGCTCACAGGTGTAGATGTGCTATGTTCCTAAGAGGCAACGTAATGCACTGTAAGTAAGAATTGTGTGTCACTTCAGCTAAATTATTCAGCTTCTCTGAGGCTCAACTTTCTCATACATAAATTAAAAATATCACCAAGGGTTTCACTGAGTTGTTAAACAGATTTTTTTTAAAAGATGTAAAGCATCTAGCACAGTGCCTGGAATGAAGAATCTGCTTAAAAAACAAATATATATGAACATTTTCTTGCTTTTCACTTAGGTCCAAAGATATTCCAAAAGCAGGCAGGGTGTCGGTGAGTTTTACACCTTCACACTGATGGGACAGAGTGAGATGGGAAGGTGAGAAAAGGGAAATGAAGAATGATGCCTCTCAAAAGGAGCACAGGTCATGGATTCATTTTTCACAAACCATCTGACATACAATCTTCATGAATTTCACCATGAGGTTGATCCCATGAACTAGGAACACACACCAGACTTAGCTGTGTGGGATGTTCTGTTATGGAGGCTCAAGAACACTAAAGCCATCTGCAGTGCAAAGAATCTCATTTCACCTAAAGCAGAGTAACAGGGACCTCCAAGACACATGGCTAAATAAAGAACGGAAGGTAGAGAAAAGTCCATACGGTCCATTCCCATCTACCTAGCAGAAGGTGAGGGTTTATATATGAAGTTGCTTAATACATTTGTAAAGTAGAAGAATATACCAGAAACTAACAAAACTGGTCGCCACGAGGGAGGGAGAAAACCAGCCAGGGAAGGCAGGGAGAAGAGCTGAGGAGATCTGACTCTGGAATCACATAAATGTTCTGCATACTTATAAGGCAAAACTGATTTGAAAAAAGGCAATCCCTAAAGTTAGAAATTAAACAAACATAAATGTTTATTGAGTTGGCAGATTAACCACACAAAGGAATTATCTCAAGTGACTTTAAAATAAGGTGGTTTGTTCATCTCTGGTCAGATACACTCTAGGGGGAAAAAATTACTGCAAAAAAATTATTTTCAGTAATTATATTACTTGTAATGGTACTGTTGTAGTTATTCTGAAATTATTATATATAGTAGTATAAAGCAAATAAAAAAACTACTTTAATATCACTGAGAACCATAACGGTCAACATAAGAAAAACAACAACAACAACAACAACAAACTCCTGAAACCATTATTACATTCTATGTTAACTAACTTTGATTTAAATAAAATGTAAAAAAGAAAAAAGAAACAAAATCTTAAAAAGTTAAAGAAGTCCTGGAGTCTAACTGGAATTGGAAATAACAGTATAAAATAATTTTAAAAAGAAAAAGGAAAGAAAGAAGGAAGACTTCCTTGTTAGCCCTTTTAATTCAAAACGGCTATAAACAACAATGAATCCAATATCAATAAACACCCTGAGAACCCAGATTACGGTTTCTAAATACCATTTTCCATCGAAAGGAACAGGCCCCTTGGAGAAATGGCTGATTCTAAACATAAGGTAGGAAATACACAGAAGATCCTGGGATAAAAAATACTAGCAGTGAAAGAGGCTATTAAAGGCTACTGGGATTGTACCAGAAGACTCAAGAGACAACTCAAAATTGTTTCCAGTGCTCAGAAAGAAGACAATTAGAGCATCGAAAAGAACAGCAACAGTGGGGCATCTGGGTGGCTCAGTCGGTTAAGCCTCTGACTTTTGATTTCAGCTCAGGTCATATCACAGTTCCTGAGTTCGAGCCCCGCATCAGGCTGGTGCTGACAGCGAGAAGCCTGCTTGGGATTCTCTGTCTTCCTCTCTTTCTGCCTCTCCCCTGCTTACATGCTCACTTTCTCTTTCTCTGTCTCAAAATTAAATAAACATTAAGAAAAAAAACAGCAACTGTAATGCACTAAAATACATGAAACATATGTATTTTAGAAACCTCATGATTCAAACAAACAAAACAAAATCTCATTGCCCACTGTTAGAAGGTGATAGGAAACCAAATAATTATCCTGAAAACTGGTTTTTACAAGGTGTTTTGGGGGGGGGGCAGAGATTAAACAATTTATTCTGCTTTTCCTATATGAACTGTATCTCCAGGTAACCAAAGAGATGATGAGAAGAAATTTTTTTATTTTGAGAGAGAGAGAGTGAGTGAGTGAGCAGGGGAGGGGCAGAGGGAGAGAGAATCTTAAGCAGGCTCCATGAGCAGCACGGAGCCCGATGCAGGGGCTCGATCCCACAACCCTGAGATCATGACCTGAGCCGAAATCAAGAGTCAGATGCTTAATGGACTAAGCCACCTATGCACCCCAGAAATTTTTTACTTTAGTAAGAGCATTTGGGATAAGAAATGAAGTAAACTAGAATATTACCATTTGCATCCTTAATGAAATAATGAATGTAGCCTTTGATCATTAATGGTCAGTAAAACCATCAGGTAAAAAGCTGATAGGGAACTTTACACTGGATGGACCAGGAGGGCAACATCTGAAGCCACCTGATCAATCTTATCACAAAAAGACAGACAAGTAGACAGTTGGTGCCACCCAATGTGGTGTTATAGGAAAAATACATCACCACCTATGAAATATTCTTGCCATGAGTTCAGTCCTGAATCTGATCAAGTTTGTAAATCTCACTACCAGTTCATTTCAAATACAGTAGTCAGGGGATGTGTTAAACTTAAAAGAATATACCAGAATGTGGGAAATTCTACAGAGCTAACAACCTACCTTCTTAAGCACACTGGGGTTTGGGGGAGAATCCACAGAGGGGATTCTAAATTGAGAGAAGATGAGGCATATCATCCAAATGTAATACACAAATTATTTGGAAACTAGAGCTCAAAAAAAACAATTGTTAAAAAAAAATCTGTAGGGCACTTGGGTGGCTCAGTCGGTTAAGTGTCTGACTTCGGCTCAGGTCATGATCTCACAACTCATGAGTTTGAGCCCCACTTCCGGCTCTGTGCTGACAGCTCAGAGCCTAGAGCCTGCTTCGATGTCTGTGTCTCCCTCTCTTTATGCCCCTTCCCTGCTCATGCTCAGTATCTCTCTGTCTCTCAAAAATAAATATAAAACATTTTTTTTAATTTAAAAATTAAAAGTTAAAAAAATAAAAATAAAATAATCAGTGAGCAGGAAATTTGAACACCGGCTCTCTGATATTTGGGAGTCATTGTTAATTTTCTTGTTGTTACTAGCAATGTAGTTCTGTTTTTAAGTGACTGCCTATCTTTTAGATACATGCTTACATAGGCCTATGGCTGAAACAACAGTCTGTGATTTGTTTCAAAATGACCAGAAGGGAGAAGGAGAGAAAGAGTATTAATTAAAATAGGACCGTCCACACACTAACTGTTGACAGTCTGTGATAGCACGCTAAGACTTTCTTATATTATTTTTACTACTTTTGTTTATGTTTGAAATTTTTCTGTAATGAAAGCTTTGGGATTCTTCTAAGCAGAAATCGAAAAGGGCCTCTCTTCTGCTTCCCAGGATATTGCTTTTAAATGAAAAGATACAAGCTCTTAAGATGTTTTCTTTGCTGGTGTGGGGACTACAGTCAAGACAATTGTCCCCTATGTGGCATGTACCTAGAGGCAATCATTTGAGTCCTTTCTTCCCTTGAGGACAGGACTGGATCTACCAGATCTGGGAAGATGTAGGGGGGCGGGGAGGGACATGGTGGAAAGAACAGGGCTCTGTAGATAATCCTGGTATCAAACCCACATCTTTGCCAAGAGCTGTTTAATTTCCCTGAGCCTCTGGGAGAGGGGGACAGACCTCACCTCCCTCATGATGCTTCTTGTGAGCATCACAAGAGCGAAAACATGACCTAGCCCAGAGCCCACATTGAGGAAACGGACACTCCAGTACTTATTCATCCATTAATTCACAAAACGTCTGCGAATGTAACTCTGGGTCAGACTCTAGGGTAAGTGCGAGAGATGAAAAGACACAGAAAACGTGGCACCCGCCTTGAAGGAAAACAGGAAAGCAGATTATTGATTACAGGGGGAAGAGCAATGTATTTATAGTTCTGAGAGGATAAAATTTTATGATCTAGAATTCTCTATCCAGCAACATTATCAATTATGAAGGTGAAACAGACACATTTTCATAGGGTTTACTAACCATACGCTATATACGCAAAAAAAAAAAAAAAATGAAAATCACTCAAGCAAAAGGAAATTGCTTCTCTCAAAAAGACCTACACAAAAAAGCCTGGGATATTTAGAAGATTCTTGGTTGGACAGCAAAGTTTTATGACACAGCAATACACTTTCTTCCCCGTGGGCCCTGCTGCAACATTTTTCCTTCAGAGAATTGCATTTACATAATCATAATATAAACAGGACGTATGCCTGTTGCCATCTCTTAAAATCCACTTCTCAAAAGAGCACAAAAGTAGAGACACAAAAAAGTAGTGAACAGTATAAATAATGTAACGAACGCTGGGGACAAGAGAAACAGAGAGATGGAAGGTAATATGCACGCGCTAAATTTGTCTTTTATAGAACTGACCAAGGTATATTGGTCAAAGTCGGTAAGAGAGGTAGAGCGGAAACCACCGAAAGAAAAGGGAAAAGGGGCACCTGGATGGCTCTGTCGGTGAAGCGTCCAACTCTTGATCTGAGCTCAGGTCACGATCTTGCAGTTCGTGAATGCGAGCCCTGCGTCAGGCTCAGTGGTGACAGTACAAAGCCTGCTTGGGATTCTCTTTGTCTCCCTCTCTATGCCCGTCCCCCACGCTGGCTCTCTCTCTCTCTCTCTTTCTCTCTCTCAAAATAAAGAAATAAAGTAAAAAAAGAGAAAGAAAGAAAATGGAAGAGTAGCAGGCACTGGGAAGAAGAGGCGGGGAGGAAGGAGCAACGATTCTCCCCTCTTGCATTTTATATACTCCTGTCCTAGGCAAATCTTTAAAGATTATGTGCGTTTATCATTTCAATGGTTTAAAAAGTGTCACGGGAAACATCTTCTCTGCTCAAACGTACCCAACCCACAGGCTCGACACTGAATCTGCCGACACCCGGCCTTCCCAAATACAGGAAGGGTTGCGAGGTGGCTAGCCGAGAAAACTTCAGGAGCCCTTTCAGGAAGTGTAAGGTCTATCCAAGGGAACATGCAAACTGGGGAAACGTCATTTGCACGTCAAGTCTGTTCCTAAAGTACAGAACCCAGAAGCAGACAAGAAGGAAAACAACGGCATCTCCTCCAGGAGAAGCAGCAGCAGTTAAAGCTGAATGGAAGGAACTAGTGGTTGCCAGAGGGGTGTGGGGGTGGGGTGGGGGGGGAATGGGCGAAATAGGGGAAAGGGATTAAGGGGTGCGATCTTCTAGTTACAAACCAGTCACGGGGGTGTAAGGCACAGCGAAGGGAATACAGATAACAGCACTGTAATAATGCTGTATGGTGACTACACTTATCATGATGGGCACTGAGTCATGGATACAGTCACGTACTGAATCACTGTATTGTACACCTGAGACTAATATAATATCATATGGCAACTACACTTCTATTTTTTTTTAATGTTTCTTTTTTTGAGAGAGAGATGGAGCATGAGTGGGGGAGGAGCAGAGAGAGAGAGGGAGGGAGACAGAGAATCCGAAGCACGCTCCAGGCTCCGAGCTGCCAGCACAGACCTTGGCGCGGGGTTCGAACCCACGAACCGCGAGATCATGACCTGAGCCGAAGTTGGATGCTTAACCTACTAAGCCACGCAGGTGCCCCTACTTCCATTTTTTTTTTTTTTTTTTTTAAAAAAAAAAAAGAAGAAGAAGAAGCTGAAGGAAGATCTCTGCCGTGGACCAATGGAGCCAGGGCAAGAAAAAAGAAGCAAGAGATGGTCAACAAGGAGCTTGCAAATGCACTCCCCAGTCTCTGAGAGTGAGCTGCCACCAGGGTAAAATGGGTGGCGCTCGGCTACAGAGACATTCTGAGACAGTGGGAGGGGTGCGGGGGGCCTGAAGGCGAGAGGCCACCCCTCTAAGTCACAGAAGCGGGAAGGCAATGAACATGTAAGCAAAGGACCAAGACACAGAGGACAAAAAGGGCTGAGACCCAGTCGGATGCACCACGGGCTAGTGGTTTCTGATCATCCTGAATCACAGGGAGAAGAGCTTCTGAGAAATTCTAGAGTAGGTACAGGCGGCAGGGAGGAGGTTAAAAGGCAGTGCCCACTGAAATGGTCAAGGATCTTTTCTGCATTTGGTGCACGGTCGTTTACGATTTCGTTGTAGTAAAAGGCATTCGTAGGTCTGCTTGTGACACTGGTTCACCCATTCTGGTCTTTATTATATGCTCCTTATCTAAAACTTCTCCAACCTGGGGCATTTTCAGCACTCTCATTCACAGGTTGAGAAGAAACTACTTGCTCCCTGAGGAGAAAGTCAAAGGGTCTCCAAAGCGTGCATCCATTTCTTCCTCGCATTGTACATAGTAAATACATCTGGAATTTAAGAGCCAAATGGACTTTAACAAAATGCCTCTTTTAAGATGAGAAGACAGAGGCAGATACTGGGCTCTGGAAGGGTATTTACTAAAGGGAAGAGCGAACGATGTCATTTCCAAGGTACTGGCAGAGCCTGAACTAGAACCCTTGTCTGCTAGCTGCCTGGGGAGTCAGCCGCCTCGCCCCTCCATGGCCTCGCCCCTCCATGGCTCCTGCTGTCTCCAGGGCATTTTTCAGTAGGAACAGAGAAAACACCTGTCCCACATTTATAAGTAAATGTGCAAGCAGCAGTCTGACAAAGCAATGGGTCCTGGAATACAGTCAGGTTAATCAGAATTCTTGGTCTCTAAAGGGCAGCCCCTCCTTTTCCCTACTGTAATAAGCTCATTTGGTCACTTGGAGAAAGCCCTAACTTTTGACGACAATCATGTGGAATCTGAAAACCGTAACTCTGATGTATGCTTTAGCGTTTCTTACATAAGCAGGAATTCCCAGGAGCTACTACATTGTCAAGGAAGGCCACAGTGGAGTCTCACAGACAGAAAAGACTAGAAAGAAGAGACGAGCCAAAGGGTTTTTCCCAACAGGTGAAAAATGCCAAATTGCAAATAATCTGTAGATAAGACCAACCCAAATCTCGAAAGGGCAAGGTGGCTTTGAGGACAAAGTGGCTTTGAGGACAAAGTGGCTTTGGAAAACCTCTTGCTCTAATTACAGAACATTCTTGATAAAATGAGAATGGTAACAGCACCTGCCTTTCAGGAATCTTTCAAGCATCAGTGTTTATTTATGGGGACTAAATACCTATTAGGGAGATTTTAAGTGTTTAAGTATCGACTGTAAAGAAGGATTCTTCAGACACCGTGCTAACCTGTATTTATTTATTCAGATTTCATGCCGCCCAACCAAATCTCTCCCTCAAGCAAATTTATGTCCGGTCCAGTTTCTCAGAATCTCAGCCCTAGTTTTGTCCAGTTATCAACCTAAACTTCTTGAATATTCTGGACACTGAATCTCTCACCGGAAAGAAAAGAAGCATGTGCCTTACCAATGCAAGCAGCTGGAGAAACTAATGTCCATTTCTATCAGCACTGCTAACAGCCCCCGGGAGAAGCTCGGCGGTGGTGACAGCGCTCCCAGGGTCTCAGAGTCCACTCGCTAAGGCTGAGAGAAGTGAGGCACGCAGCTGCGGGGGTCCTTCCTCTCGACCATAAGGGCCCCCACAATCTTAACTGTACCTTTAACTAGGAAGGCCTGAAATTTTGTGAGTATACATATGCCATTTTTATCATGTTTTAGACCCTTATTTTCTTTAAAAGTATTAACTGTTTTAAAAAAACAAAAAAAAAAAAAGGAAGGGGGCACCTGGGTGGCTTAGTCGGTTAAGCATTCGACTCTCGGTTTTGGCTCAGGTCATGATCTCACGGTTCATGGGACCGGGCCCCAGGTCACACCCTGTGCTGACAGCATGGAGCCATTTTGGGATGTTCCCTCTCTCCCTCTCTCTGTCCCACCCTTGCTTGTGCTCTTTCTGTCTCTCTCAAAAAGAAATAAACTTAAAAAAAAAAAAAAAAATCTTTTCCTTAAAAAAAAAAAACTCTGAAATAAACATCTTAGACCTGTGCATTTTATTATATATTAATTATATCTCAATTTTTAAAATCTCTAAACAACCACTTAAAATGCATGAAGGATCAGGGGGCCTGGGTGGCCCAGTTGGTTGAGCATCTGGCTCTCAATTTCAGGTCGGGTTATGATCCCAAGATTGTGGGATCGAGCCCAGCTTTGGGCTCCGCACTGGGCATGGAGGCTGCTTAAGATTCTCTCCCTCTCTCCCTCTGCCCCTCAGCCCCACTTGCATGCTTTCTCTCTCTCTCTCTCTCTGCCCCTCCCCCTTGCTCGCACACACTCTTAAAAAATAAAAAAGAAAGAAACAAAAAGAAAAAAGACATGGGGGGCAATCCAAGATATTAACAGTGATTGTTTCTGGGTGGTGGGATTATGGCTCATACTTTCTTCTTTAAGTTCACACTTTTCTAATCTTCATCGTTTTCTGTAATGAACTTTCCCTCCTGGTTTTCTACACCTGTATTTTGTCCTTCTACTAAGAGACAGCATGTGACCAGCCTATATCTTCTGAAGGAAGGGTTATGGGTCATGAGGGGTAGTAAGTCAAGTTCTCTTTCTACAGCAGGGATGTGGTTCAGTGTCTCCATGGGATCTGCAAGGAGGCCAGACACTCAGGCAGGGGCACGACGGTGGACCGGGGGGAGGAAGGGGGCATAGACTGAACGCGGAAGGGGTTCAGCTCTGATCCTGGTTCTCTCACTGGACTAGCGGGCAGGTCAGAGAGCCCCAGCTGCCGCACTCTCAACTGGGAAGAACACGTATCCGGTCTGCCTCAGTGGGGCCGTGTGAGTGTTAAGCACAGGAGTTGGGTCTACACGGCGCGGAAGGAATGAAGGTGGCAATAACTTCTGGTATGACGTGGAGAGTTAGAAAACACTCTTTCTCACAAGTCAGAATTATGACTTCTAGTCCTGTGAGAACAAGAAAAGCCGTTGCTAGAACAACTCTGCCCGTTTAAATCAAGCACCGAGAACTCTTACCTATTGGCGTGGTGATAGTGATTCTGCAGAGCGTAGGATATGCACTGAGTGTTTAACCGCTTTCTCTCAACTTCCTTCCAACTATCTTCTGTCCACTTTCTCTTGATCTGCTTCTCCTCGTGTTTTTTTCCCACATAGTCAGCATAGGTCTGGATCCGATAGCTTTCCGCGTATTTGCTGGTATTGACGGCTACGAGGAAAATAAAAAAAATCCATGTAAAAATGTCTGGCCTTGCCCTGGAGATGTCACTTTCAAAAGGTGGCCAGAGGTAGTAAAAGAAACCAGGGATTCAGGTCTGAGTTCTGACCCCAGCTGTGCCATTTAGAAGCCAGGTGGCCTCGGGAATGTCCCACAGGCTCTTCAAATCTGTTTTCTCATTGGGAGAAAAGAGAGCCATCATACCCCAATCTTTGCGATGCTGTGCAAGTGCTCTGTAAACTATAAAGAACCATTATGAGATAAGTAAAGTGCATTTGCAGGTAACATTACTGGCTTGAAAATTACTCATTTTGGGGCGCCTGGGTGGCGCAGTCGGTTAAGCGTCCGACTTCAGCCAGGTCACGATCTCGCGGTCCGTGAGTTCGAGCCCCGCGTCGGGCTCTGGGCTGATGGCTCAGAGCCTGGAGCCTGTTTCCGATTCTGTGTCTCCCTCTCTCTCTGCCCCTCCCCGTTCATGCTCTGTCTCTCTCTGTCCCAAAAATAAACGTTGAAAAAAAAAATTAAAAAAAAAAAAATAATAATGTTTAAAAAAGAAAATTACTCATTTTCAGAGTAAGAAAATGGGAGAAAAAAAAAAACCCACTAAGGGAAAACTGTAAACTCCTCCTTGTTAGAAAGTGAAAATGAAAATGAAAGCAATATTGACGGCAGAGCCAAGACCACCGTGTCCGATATGGAAGGTCTACCCTATGTCTGTGCCCAGTGCCTTCCATACAAGATGTCTAAACCTCACAACACATTCGCAAGCGAGGCACAGACGTTGGGTGGCTGCCACAGGCCACACGGCGGGCTGGTGGCAGTGCTGGGAAGCAACACCAGGCTGCCTGGTCCCGAAGGCCAAGGCCCTTCTTGTCACTCTGCACGTTGCTTTCAACTGTGCAAATTCAAGATATCCCCACAAGCACGCCTCTCCTCCTTCCACACCGAAAGACTGCTAATTCTCTGCAATGTGCCTCTGGCTGGCGGGAGCACTTGGAAGCTGGAGCTCATTCCCTCCTTAGTGCTGACATTTCACTAAGGCCAGGTCAGTTTTCTTACAGTCTTCGCTGCCTGCTCTTCAGAGGCTGGTGGACAGAACGCTCTGGGAGCATGGGACCGACGACCCGGGGAAGACCTGTTGGTGGCCGGGTGGCCATTTTGCTGGTTCTGGCTTCTGCAGCTTGCGCATAGACTCTCCGAGCCCACGGTCACCACCAACAGTGACTGCCCACAGTGGCGGTGAGACGGCGAGAGCCTGGCCATGCCGGCAGGGGCCGTTAAGGGCAGACCTTCTACCTGGACAGCTGCAAAAGCACCATGATGTCTACAAGAGGGTCCGTGTCCCCACTCCTGGCAACGTCCTGGGTGCGGAGTAGTTCTCACTAAATAACACACAAACAAATGCACGGCAGTGACAAGCACGCACAGCCCATGAGCACATCAGAACCAGACAGGGGACTCCAGGACATCGGGGACCTTAAGTCAGAGGGAAAGACAACTGTATGAGAGGCAGAGGCTCCACATATCTGACACCTAACGCTTCTCACCTTCGCTCTAAGTGGGCCAGATTTGCCTAAAACTTCTAAGCACAGCAGTGGTTTACAAAATGTCATGCCCTAAATGCTTAGCCATCTGAGGAGCAAAACATAACAAAACAAGAAAGAAAGGAAAAAAAAAAAAAAACCAACTCCACTCTTGAAGAAAAACACGTATTTTTACTAAGAAGTTTGCTGTAACTTTTCAAATAATCACTCTAGAGTTAAAGAGGAAAAAAGGTGGGAGGGAGGACCCTCAGAGTATTACAGAACTTCCCTATTACAACGAGTCTCCCAGAGAAGGAGAGTGAGTTGCTGAGATGTGTGCTCAAGGCGGCGTGCCCTGACTCACTCACAAGAAGATAAACAGAAGAAGCGTCCAGTTTTGGAGACGCACTACCGGCCAAAGTCACTCTGGGCACAGAACCACAGAAAACGGGATCCTTTCTTGAAAATCTTACTCCTTGGGACAGCTACTTCTGTCTGCTGCTTTCAGTGGACTGCATTTCTGACTTTCTCCGCTCACTTAACCACCCGACCATTTATACATCCAATACACATCAACCACCCATGCTTCCCACCTGGCCACTGCTCGCTGTCCCGGGGACCGTGTCAGATGTTCGGGAGAACGAGACACAATTTCCACTCTCTGAAGCTTATCCTGTCACATGCAAACGTCACGTGGAGGGGATTTCACTGGAAGCGTAAGACCACCTTACTGACACGGGTTAAGCTTTCAGCGTAATCTATGATGAGAACCCAAAGATCCTATCATCACTGTTCGGTCCTGATGGTCAGCCAATGAGCAGCTCCTGAATTTCCTTGTCTTAAGTTCCATTCCTTCTTCCAGCAGGTTTATTTTGCGAGCATGCCCCAAAGGGATGACATCTGCAATGATTCCTCTCTCGAGTTTCGTTTGGACTCCCAAGTAAAAGAGTAGACTTGAGTCAATATTCCCCATGAAAGCAAAGGTGATGATAGGGTCATAAAGGAGCCAAGATGATCTATTTAACAGTATCTGGTCGTTTCCAATAATCCAGCGCGCAGCCCCACGGACAAATGTTACAAACAAGCCCCTGACCACGGTGGGGAATTCACCCGAGAACATGTGGAATGGGGATCACTTAAAAGGGGAAACAAATAACAAGCCACTTTTCACCGCTGGCCTTCACATGGCAGTCATTTACCAGCATTCCTTCACGTCCCAGCAGCTCCAGAGCTCGCGGCCTTTCATGTGGAAGCCAAGCTCTGGCTCACAGCCACCCCTCCTCGAACGGATGAATCAGCAAAATGAATTGGCTGTCAGCTGTGTCCTCCAGTGGTTCCAGCTCGCCTGTCAGCAGCAGCATGTAGCGAGCCGCGCGGTAATACTAACCTTTTCCAAATTTGTCAGGGAAATGATTCAAGGCCACCTTTTGGTGGTGCCACTTGGTTAGAGCCTCTGGGGAAGCGCGCATGCCGACGGCCCTCCCCGCCTCCTTGGAGGGGAGCCAGGGCATCCCCCCTCAGCCCCCCCCCCCCCACCACAGCTTCCCCGGGCCAGGGCCGCTCATCTCCTGACACCCGGCACGCATTACAGCATTTCATCTTCACGGGGGCCCCGCAGGGAAGGGATGCTCTAGTCACCACCCAGGGACAGAGACTGACATCAGGGAAGCCAGGCTGCTGGCCTAAGGTCTTGTAGGCAAGTGACAAAGCTGGTGTGGAACCAAAACATGACTTTTTTAGGTGATACCACCATGTGTCTGCCATATATTTGTATGTACTTATGTGGTTATTTAGATTGATGGTTGTCTTCTAAAATGCTTCCTTTACTAGGGGTTTTAAAGAATGTTTTAGATTTTTCCCTAAAAATTTAAGAACTTTCTATTACTGTCACGCAAAGCCTCTCCAACTAAGTTGGTAGATATGTTAAGATTATGGATCAGGTGACTTAAGATATAGATTCCTTCCTAACTTGATCTATAGACTTAATTCCACATTTTAATAAAAGATCAAAAAAATTAAAAATGAAATTAAAAACAAATATCAATAGAAAAAAGAACAGGGTTAGTCAGGGACTGGGGGAGAAGGTGAAGTACAAAGGGGATGAGGGAATTTTGGGGGGCGATGGAACAGTCTTTTATCTTGATTGCGGTGGTGGTTACAGGGCCATATGCACTTGCTGAAACACAGAGCTGCGCAACAAAGAGGGTATTTTTACTCTACAAAAATTATACCCCAATTATTCTGTGGAATTGGAAAGGTTGATTCCAAAAGTTAAACAGAAGAACAAATGGGCCAACAATGGCCCAGACATTTCTGAAGAAGAATAAGGAAGGGGGACTTGCCTTGCTAGCTATAAAAGCTTCCTTTAAGCCAAAGTAACTAAGATGGTGTATAAATGGTACAGAGATCAACAAACTGACCAAGAGTACAGAAGAGCCTAGAAACAGACTGATGCATCTTTGAAACTTTGATTTTTGACAGAGACAGCATGACAGAAAATGTGGGAAAGGAAAAGTTGGAAAAATTGTTTATCCATAGGAAAAAAAAACGAAACTGGATTCTTAGTCACATCACGCTGAGAAATCAACTCCAGATGGGTGAAGAAATGAAATGTCAAAAGCAAACTTTGAAAACTTGAAAAGAAAATATAAGTGCATATCTTTTCTGAGCTTGAAGTAGGAAAGAATTTATGAAGACACAAATAACATTAAGCATTAAAATAGGTCAGTTAGTAGGACTACATTAAATAAAAACCTGTCCATCAGCAGACACTTTAGAGAGCAAAGCCAATCCACAAACCGGGAGAAGATGTTGGTAATGCGTGGAACTGGTGAAGGTTTCGCACCAGAATACATAAAAACACCTACAAATCAGAAAGAAAACACCCAACACAAAAATGGGCAAAAGACATGAAAAGCATGCACAGTCCTTTCACAGAAAAGGAAGCACAGAAAGCCAATAATCGTATAAAGAGATGCTCAAGCTTAGGCAAAGTCAATTATGAGCACAGTAAGATCTCACTTTGTGCCTGTTTTGTTGGCAAAAACAGAAAAGACTAAGAGCAATGATGAGGAAGATGTGGAGCAATAGGATCTCCACTGGTACCACCGCTATGGAAGACAATTTAGCATTCTCATTTGAAGTGGACCATGATGCACATACCCTATGACCCAACAATTCCACTCCTAAATATAAAATACTACGTATTACAAGGTAAATACAAGAATTCTTTTTTTTAAAGAACACACTGGTTATTAACAGCTGGGGGGCAGCGAGGGAAAGAGGAAGGAAGGAAGGAAGGAAGGAAGGAAGGAAGGAAGGAAGGAAGGAAGGAAGGAAGGAAGGCGTAATCCAAATGTCCATCAGCAGGTGAATGGGCAAATTGTGGTATATTCCCACAATGCAATACTATGTATCAGTAAACACAAATGAACTACAACAACATATAATAAATAAAATGGATGGATCTTAGGGATGTAATAGTGAATGAAAAATTCAAGTCCTAGAAGTTCATTTGCAGAATGACACCCTTTTTATTGCGTTCTAAAACAAAAATCAAACAAACAAAAAATATATCCCAGGAGGTGTACGGGTGTGTGTGTGTGTGTGTGTGTGTGTGTGTGTGTGAGAGTGAGTGAGAGAGAGACAGAAACAAAGACAGAGACAGTCAGAGAGACAGAGAACAAAAAAGCAAGAAAATGATCAACACAGCTTTCAGGAGAGCGGTCGCCCCCGGCAGGGAACCAGAAGGATGGGACCGGGAGGAACAACAGAAAGATGTAATTTATTAGCAGTTTAGGCCCCTAGTTGAGTGGCAGTTTCACAGATGTTCCTTACATCTGAAACAAACAAATTCTTCAGGTTTTCTGTAGTTTACCCTGTCCAAGTACTAAGGGCCGTTTCTAGGACAGATGCTCCAAGTTGGAAGGTGTCTCAAAGACAAGGTAAGAGTCTCTTCAGGTTCAATGTCCTCGGTGACACAGCGGTGCCACATCTCCAAACTTCCTCAGGAAGCCAGGCACATCAGTGCCACCTGGCCACCTGATGGCTGAGGTCGGTGAGGTGTACCATCAGCCCCGCGTGTGGCATCTGCAACGACCATCCACAGCGGACATTAAGTTCTCAATGTCTCACGCTTCATTCTTACTAGTCTAATCGCTCCGGGAAGGAGAAATTTACTGGATGCTCCCTCCGCCAGGCATGGGGAATCCTGTGAGCATTATCTTGACTACACAGGTGAAGAATGTGAGGCTCAGACCAAGGGACTAGCCCAAGGACCTGAAGTGCTCGGGCTAGGATCCAAACCAAAGCCTACATTCTTTTCATGACACCATGGGTGTTGCAAGGGTCCCAGATGGGGTCATTCAGGGTTAATGCAGGCATCTACCTCTGTCTTTCAAGAGAATCAGAGTCTGTCTCTCCACAACAGTTCTGTGTACCTGACAGAGAAGCCTGATAAGCCGGTACGTTCACCCACCAGCCGAAGACGCTCTGCAGACGCAGCCCGACTCCCTGGGCGTCAGCGTGTGCTTTAACCGTCATGCCTGCCTACGTCAGACACTGGAAGACGTCCTCTCCCTCCTCCTCCCACGACCGCAGCTCAGGGCCCTGCACCACGGTGCTGTCATTTTGGGTCGTCACCCCACACCAGGGTGACGCCAAATGTTGTTTTGTGTTTGCTCGTTTATCTAAATATGAACGCGGTAAACACGAGTTTTCTCACGTTCCACCTGATTTTGACCAGGTTGGGTTTACAACAGCTTGACCACCTCTCCCCGTTTACCAGACAGAGCATGGCAGCTGTTCTCTTGGATTCTACTGGAACCCAAACTTTAAAGTCTTTAGAGAAAGGAGTTCAAAACAAAACACCAACACTCAACCCTAACGGTCACTCTGAATATCTTCCTGTGTTTGTGCGTGGACATCCCCTCCATCGATCAGAGAGAGCAGGCCCAGCCCGAGGCCAGGGCAGGAATGGGGGACCGAACACAGGTGCGCTGCTGTCTGAACAGGTCACGGCGGTGAGCCGGCCAGCCTGGACAGCGGCTGCCTCTGGTTTACCCTCTGCTGTCCCTCCTTCCCCTCCAGAGCCAGGCCCTTCTCGAGTCTTGCTGAGAAAGTGCCAGCGTGCTAGGGTGCCGTCCAGGCCGTCAGCAGCACTCTCGCGTGGCCGGCTGCCGGCCTCGATGCCCGCTCTTTCCTCACTCTTACCCGACAGGCCCGGGTGCTCTCTGAGGGCAGGGCCTGTGCCCTGGCCATGTTTTTAGCAACTGAGTTCCACCACGGTTCTTTGACAGGAGGTGAATCTAAAACTGTGGCAGGAGAGGGGCGGGGAAGAAGCACAGCTTTTATATCTGTTGGCAGCTTGTGTCCATCCAAGAGGGAAAATGCAGAACCTCTTCGGTTAAGAAGTCCATGCTGAAGCCCGAGCTGGTGTACGAGAGCCCTGGATTGCAAGCAGGGCTCTGGCTCCGGCTCTCAAGACGGGCTTCCCGGGGCAGTGACAATCGGTGCACGTCACCCCGCCTGAACCTCACAGCGACACTGGGAAAGCAAGGCATGAGCACCGCTGACAGCTGAGACTGGGGAAGCCTTAGTCACCGGGTGAGGACTCAAGACCCACAATTCCTGGCTCCTTGTTCTTCCTTCCATGCAGTGGGCACTTCTCCAACAGACGGTATTATCTTTTAAGGATTTTATTTTATTTTTTAAAGGAATCTCTATACTCAAAGTGGGGCTCAAACTCACGACCCGAGATCAAGAGTTGCATGCTCTGGCGACTGGGCCAAATTATTTTTTCAAAGCGCTGCGGCTAAAAGAGTGAGACCTTGAATAGCCAAAGTAACACTGAAAAAGAAAACCAAAGCAGGAGGCATCACAATCCTGGACTTCAAGCTGTATTACAAAGCTGTAATTATCACGACAGTATGGTATTGGCATAAAAATGGACACTCAGATCAATGGAACAGAATAGGGAACCCAGAAATGGACCCACAAACGTATGGCCAACTAATCTTTGACAAAGCAGGAAAGAATATCCAATGGAAAAAAGACAGTCTCTTTAGCAAATGGTGCTGGGAAAACTAGACAGAGACATGCAGAAGAATGAACCTGGACCACGTTCTTACACCCTACACAAAAATAAACTCAAAATGGATCAAAGACCTAAATGTGAGACAGGAAACCATCAAAACCCTAGAGAAGAAAACAGACAATAACACCTTTGACCTCAGCGGCAGCAATTTCTTGCTTGACACGTCTCTGAAGGCAAGGGAATTAAAAGCAAAAATGAACTATTGGAACCTCATCAAGATAAAAAGCTTCTGCACTGCAAAGGAAACAATCTAAACAAAACTGAAAGGCAACTGATGGAATGGATAAAAATATTTGCAAATGACATATAAGATAAAGGGTTAGTATCCAAAATCTATAAAGAGCTCACCAAACTCAACACCCGAAAAATAAATAATCCAGTGAAGAAATGGGCAGGAGACATGAATAGACACTTTTCCGAAGAAGACATCCAGATGGCCAACAGGCACATGAAAAGATGCTCAATGTCACTCCTCGTCAGGGAAATAGAAATCAAAACCACACTGAGATACCACCTCACACCAGTCACAGTGGCTAAAATCAACAACTCAAGAAACTACAGATGCTGGCGGTGTAGAGAAAGGGGAACCCTCTAGCACTGTTGGTGGGAATGCAAACTGGTGCGGCCGCTCTGGAAAACAGCATGGAAGTTCCTCAAAAAAACTAAAAATAGAACTACCCAACGACCCAGCAAATGTACTACTAGGGATTTACTCAAGGGATACAGGAGTGCTGATGCATAGGGGCACTTGTACCCCAATGTTTATAGCAGCACTCTCAACAACAGCCAAATTATGGAAAGAGCTAAATGCCCATCAACTGATGAATGGATAAAGAAGATGTGGTTTATATACACAATGGAATGCCACTTGGCAATGAGAAAGAATGAAATCCTGCCATTTGCAGCAACGTGGATGGAACTGGAGGGTATTATGCTAAGTGGAATAAGTCAGGCAGAGAAAGATACCATATGTTTTCACTACTCGTTTGTGGAACTGGAGAAACTGAGCAGAAGACCATGGGAGAGGGGAAGGGGGAAAAATAGTTACACACAGAGTGGGGGAGGCAAACATAAGAGACTCTTCAATACAGAGAACAAACTGAGGGTTCAGGGGAGAGAGGGAAATGGCTGATGGGCACTGAGGAGGGCACTTGTTGGGATGAGCACTGGGTGTTGTATTAAGTGATGAATCCTGGGAATCTACCCCCGAAACCAAGAACACACTGTACACAGTGTTAGGTGACTTCACAAAAAATTACGTTAAAAAATAGTAATAATTAATTAATAAAAGGGTGGAAACGAAAGCCCTCAAGGCCCGTGGAAGAAGACGCACAGAAATAACGAGGGAAGAGGCAGAGGGGACGTGATGCTGTCATCTCCGCTTCCCCGAGGTCCCCCACGGAGCGGCTGACACACAGGAGGAGCCAGTAAGAGAAGGCGGCCGGGACCAGGCTACACAAATGTGAAGGCGGAGGGAGAGCTGAGCGCTACCGAGCCCGCTCAGGGCTCCTCACCGCCAGGGCAGGCGGCACCCCTGCGTGCTGACAAGGCTGAGAAAAGGAAGTGCGTGTGACCCTGGCTCTGCCACCTGCAGGCCGTGCCCGTGACCGTGTTCTCTCCACATCACCCCCTCCATTAAAGACAGACGGGCACTCACTCTGCCCGCTGCTCCCACACCTCATGTCACCTCCCAGCTCTCTAATTAAGGCCGAAGAAGTGGCAAGGAAAACCCACTCTGCAAAGTGCGGAAAGGCTGGCATGTAGATGGGATGACATTGACTTAAAACCTTAAAACCCCTCTGACTCATTTAATTTTTTTTTTAACGTTTATTTATTTTTGAGACAGAGAGAGACAGAGCATGAACGGGGGAGGGTCAGAGAGAGGGAGACACAGAATCTGAAACAGGCTCCAGACTCTGAGCTGTCAGCACAGAGCCCGACGCGGGGCTCGAACTCATGGACTGTTGAGATCATGACCTGAGCCGAAGTCGGCTGCTTAACCGACTGAGCCACCCAGGCGCACCCCCCCCCCCGACTTATTTAAAAGGAAGGCAACGGAGCGGCAAAACCATAGGTTCTGAGGCCACAGAGGCCTGGGTTCAAATCCTGCCTGAATCTTAACGTGCTCCCTGGCTTCTTTTCTTTACCCATAAAATGGGCTTCCCTACTTACTTTAGGAAGCGGCTAGAAGAGTGGACACTGTGCATGCAAAGCTTTTAGCACAGGGCCTGGCACACAGTAGGTGCCTCGTTAGGGAGGCTACTGCTGTTAAATCACAAAACATGTAGTTCGGACAAAGAGAATGGCGCCGCGGCCCATATGGACGTTCTACAGCTGACACGGAATCAGCGAGCTGTAACTCACCACACCTTGGTGTGCCCGAGGCGAGCGTAGCCTGACATCCCCGAGTCCGCACTAGCTCACGGGACACGCCGTGGTTTAGAACACGGATGCCATCTAGCAAAAGCTTTCCCGTGCAAAAGCATGGAAACCAAATGGAAAACGGGGGGACCGGTATACCAACCGTACTCGACAAGTGTAAAATCCAGAAGTCTGTAAGTATATTTTTCAAAACCGTACTGAGGCCAAAACAAATCCAATAGTTTTCACTAACTCTGCTGACAACACCACAGTCAGCTTTACAGACATTCACCTCAATCATTCATTCACAAACACGGGCGCCGCATGATGCGCTGGGCACCGGGGTGTGGCAGGAGAAATGGGACACTCTCCGCCCTGAAGAGGCCCACAATCTAGAGGAGGACAGGAAGGGAACAGATTGGTAGCAAACGCCAGGTAGGCAAGAATCCAGGCATGAGGATGTTCACATGAGGGGCAGGAGGGAAGGAGAGGGGAGGACCAACACCAACTGGCTAAAGGTAGACTTTGAGGGCAAAGGTGCTAGTTGGGCTCTAAGCCCCCGAGGCCTAGGCCTACGCCAAGCGCCTTAGCATCCAATGAACGAGGTCACTAAGGAACACTGCTTCCATTAACCAGCCGGTGTTGCGTTTGTTCTTTTTCTTTTTGTAGTTCCTAGCTGAAAAGTCATCGAGAAATAAATAAAGCTCCCATTTACTGAGTATTTACTGTCCACAAGAACTATGTTAACGCTTTACAAACAAATGTACTTAGTTCTCACTCGGTCACTTCTTCGTGCATCCATTAGTTTATGAATACAGACACTGATGTATTAAATTCTCATTTGTTCATTCATCCATCTATCCATTCATTCAGGAACAAACATGCCATCCTCTAAGCCTCAGCGACCGGGGCTGTGAGGGTGGGTCAGAGACACAGGCCCTGTGTTCGCCGGGACACAGACTGTGAACAGAGCGCCACACGTGTGCGGAGGGATGGAAATGGAGAGGCGCTCTGGGGGCCCCACGGGGAGCTGGCCAGGCCCAGGATGCGGGGACGGTTCCCTAAGGAAAAGACACTGGGCTCTTTCCTGAGACTGGAATGTTGGGAGGCTACTTGGGGGTGGGAACTGTGTTCCGGGCAGAAGGAACATGAAGTGACCGATCTCTGAGTGAGGAAGCACAGCCTTGGCCGAGGAGGTAGAAGACCATCATGGCGGACACGGAGGAGGGGGCGGAGAGGAGCCCACGCTAAAGCTAGAGCGAGGGGCACAGTGCAA